>NC_081416.1:157405251-157719146 GCF_949786415.1 Peromyscus eremicus | reverse complement strand
CCAGGCTAGCCTTGAACTCACAGAGATCCTCCTGCTTTTGGAATTAAAGGCATACACCCCCACACCCTACCTGATACCGTTTTTTTAAGTATCATGTTGAGCAGGCTAGCCTCACCTTGCTATGGAACTGAATGCTGGGGTAACAGGCGCGCACACAACACTCAATGGGGAGAACCTTCCTCTTGATGTCACCTGACCCTGGGCCCAGCAAAGCTTGAAACTAGTACTCTTGACTTTTCAGTTACTTCAACCAAGTCACTTTCTGGTTAGCTCAACTGTTATACTCCCAGTTTGGGCCTAACCTGGGTCCAAGCTCTCTTTGGACGGCGTTTTCAGAGACTCTTCTGGGTCACATTCCTCCTCCATCTCATCTTCTGTCTGCTCTCCAGGGCTCAGGGAGCGGATCTCACTTGGTGTGGATACATATGTCTCCTGGCTTCGGGAAGAAGAACAGAAAGAAAGCCTAGGTGAATGCGGGGAGGCGAGGACTTGCCTAGAGCTGGCCTGTCCACAGCTTCAGCCATGACTGTGGAGAGCCACCCCAAAGGGAGCACATTCCCTTGGTGCCTCTGCCCATGACATCTCCAATGCCACCTCAGGACCAGTGGTTGTTGCCAGATAGCAAGACTATATAAAAAAATCTGCTGTAGAATAATCCTTTTGTACACTGTGAAGATGTTACTCGGGCTGGTTTAATAAAAAGCTGATTGGCTGACTGCCAGGCAGGAATTATAGGCGGGACAATCAAACTAGAATGATGGGGAGAAGGGTAGAGTCAGGAGAGATGCCAGCAAGTCACAGCTGAGGAAGCAGGACATGTAGAAAGGGAAGTTCAAGCCATGAGCCACTTGGCAAAGCATAGATAAGAAATATGGGTTAATTTATATGTAAGAGTTAGCTAGTAACAAGCCTGAATTATTGGCCAAGAGTTTATAATTTATATTAAGTCAGTTATTTGGGAAGCGGCTGCCAGTTATTTGGGAGTAGGTGGTTGGGACAGGAAACTTCTGCCTACAAAAATCATTATGGGAGTTCACTCCAAATAGTTTGAGAGAGGCATAAAGACTAAAGACATGTGCTTTGGGGACTCAAGTAAGCAAGGGACCAGGTCTGTGCTGAAGGGTAGGAGGACACTCAGTGCCATTGGAGTCCCCACTGGTCCCCGTCCTGAGCACCCTTCCCCACTGCTGGGTAGGTAGGTCTTCTCTCCCCCACGCCCTGGGACTTCCCCATCACCATGCTCAAGAAGCATGAAGACTCTGCACTTTAAAACCTTTCTTAGACTGGGTTTCTCTGTGTAGTCCTGGCTATCCTGGAACTCACTCTGTAGACCAGGCTGGCCTTGAACTCACTCTGTAGACCAGGCTGGCCTTGAACTCAGAGATCCACTTGCCTCTGCCTCCCAGGTATTGGGATTAAAGGGGAGCGCTACCGCTGCCCAGCTTAAACCTTTTCTTAAGTTGTGTTTCTGGAACTTTGTTTCCAAAGCCTGACATTCCCCCAGGCTAAGACTACGGGAGGGCTCGGCTCAGGGCCTTCTTGGCCCTGGCCACTTCACTGGTCTTGGGACTGGCAGGACCTGGGGGCACTGCTCCACTTCTGGTGCTTGGGCTGCCGCTGCCGCTGCTGCTGCTGCTGCTGCTGCTCCTGGTGATTGATCTCCAGCAAATGCTGCTTCATGCAGGTGGTGATCTCCGGGCCCAGGTGCCAGATGAACACGCAGCTTCAAAGACCAGGGCAGAAAGCAGAAGGAAGTGTATGTGAGAGCTACTGCCATGTCTGAGTCTGGAGCCCCTATGTCATCATGGCCAAGATCCCACTCCTAGATGCCCTTCAGCTTAGCTCAAGGGCTGTGGATCGTGGCTCAAGGTCCAGGCACCCTGGCAAGCTAGGGGCCTCAAGACTCAAGAAAAACAGAGCTGGGAGCAGAACTGTGATACATCCAAGGAACAACCAATCAATCCCATAAGACGGCGGCGCTATATCGTCCTTTCAATTGTCATTACTTTTCAAGATAGATGGAAATGACCTGCTCAAGGTCACAAGAAAACAACAGATCTGGGTGGAACTTAGGGCTGAATATGACTCAAGGTGTACACTGTCCAAAGTGAGAGGAGGCTGGGAGCTCTGAAGCACCCCCACACAGGCTGAAAGTGCCTCTCCCCAGGAGGCATGCCCACCTACTCCTAGAGGGCAGCCAACCTGTCTCCAGACACTGTGATCAAGTGACGGCAGTCGTAGGTGAATTTCATGCCGGTGACAATCTCTGCAAGCAAAGGAGAGAGGCGTCCTTACTGGGAGCCAGCTGTGGGAGGAGGGAAGGGGGCATAGGCCGCCAAACACCTACCTGAATGGCCGAACATCTTGGCAACACACTCGCCCGAGTAAAAGTCCATCACCGAGATGCTCTTGTCAGAGCAGCTTGTGGCCAGGAAGGTGCCTGAGGGGTCCACATGGACCTGCGGGAAGAGACATGTCACCTCAGGCTGCCTACTTTATCCTTATTGGGAGGCCTGGGCCAACCATCTCAGGACCACCCCCTGATGACCACCTCCTTTGTGCTGGACACTTGGTTCAGGGAATCAACTCAGGGCACTCTCATGACACCTGACAGAGCAGAGACTCCTGCTCCCACTTTGCAGGTGAAGAAGTCATGGCCACCAGTGCAGAAATGATGGTGGCCAGGCCCTGGACAAAGGTCAGTACTGCATACTTGACCCTCTATACAACCCTAGGGTGGAAGCTGCTTCCATTTGCACTTGACAGATGATGAAACAGGTTTAGACACCTGCTCAAGGTCACGCAGTCAGCCTGAGGCACAGCTGGGATTTATCAAGGAGCCTGAACTCAGAACAACTGCCCTGGGCCAGAGTCCCTGAGAAGTGTCCACCTGTCCTGTGTCCTGTGGGAGGACAAGCTAGGAGAGGAGTGAAGGTCTGTCTGCTCCTCCAATCACATCTTGTTGCCATCCAAACTAGAGCCCACTCAGCGAATAGAGGACCCCTCCCTCCATTCCAACTCAAGCACCCGTGGCTAGCCGGGCCTAGGTGGGTGCTGTTCAGTGTGACCGTTTCAATAAACACTAAGGACACAGATCTGAAGAGGCAAGATGGGGCTCTGTGTTGGGGTCTGTGTGGTCTCACACTCACCTTCAGCAGGGACCCCTCATCTCCCTGGGAACCCTTGTAGCACTTCTTCTGTTTCCCACTCACTGTGTTGTAGACCCTGGGGAAGTGGGGATGCCATGTGGGAGCAGAAGACACCACCCCTTCCTCCTGGCCCTGCTGCCTTCTGCTCCTGGGTGGGAGCCCCTACCTCAAGCTGAGGTTATGCCCTGGAGTACTGATGAGTTGGCATCTGTTCCCTTTCACACAGCAAGCTTAGGGCTTCGCCCCAGGTGGAGGGAGTCCAGGGAGGAAGCAGAGAACAAGCCCCAGGCCAACCCTGATAGCTCCTGACCCTCCCACGGGCCATGGCGACTCCCAAGCCTCCCTTCATCTCACCAGACCACTAGGCACCAGCCCTTCATGGACTATGGGTCTCCTGAAGGGCTGGCTGGGCTGGCGACCTTGGCCACTGCTCTGATAGCAGCATTCTCCAGCCCAGACAGGAGCCCAAGGAAGACAGGTGAATGAGCTGAGTTCCTGACTTCTCCATCCCCACACATCCCCAGACAGCCACAAGTCTTTTGTAGGGCTGGTGGCTTAGCCTGGTGGAGAAGCTCCTCCTCCTCTTCCCTTTTTTGAGACAGGGTCTCATGTAGGCTACAGTGACTTCCAATTTGCTATGTAGCTAAGGCTGGCCTTGAACTCCTGATGTTTCTCCCAAGTGCTGGGATTACAGGCATGCTCTGCTGTGACAAGGATCACAGATCCTAAATGACACCCTCTTCCCCTTAAAATCAGGCCACTTCCTTTTGCAGTCTCTCAGCTACAGAGAGCTGCTGTGACCTTGCAACTAACACAGAGCTGAGTTCTTTCTCTCCCCCACACAGCTGGGAGACAACCCTGAATCACAACTACTGTTATCGGAGCCTTGTGACTTCTGGGTCATATGAAACCTCCCATCCTGAGCCCTTCTGGGAATCTCTTAGAGCCAGAAACTTCCTTTGCCTTACAGAACTGGAAGGCCTATTTCTCCTCTGGGACCCCTCTCCTAATGCTGCCTATGATGCTGTACCTCTGCTAACATTCTGGGAACTGAAGGTCAGCCTCTACCTTCAGGACCCCTGTGTTATTACACATGGTGGCTCTTTTTTAGGGCCTCATCATGGCTGCCTATGGCCAAGAGCCTCTGGCTCTCCTTTTATTTATGTACTTTATGTGTATGGCTGCTTAGTCTGTATGTACATTTATTTGCACACCAGAAGAGGGTATTGGATTCCACGGGACTACAGTTACAGATGGTTATGAGCCACCATGTGGGTGCTGGGAATTGAATTCAGATCCCCTGGAAGAGCAGCCAGTGCTCTTAACCAGAGCCATCTCTGTAGCCTGCCTTTGGCTCTCCTAAAGAAGCTCTTTTGAAGGGTGATCTCACCCTCAGCTTCCTTTCTACAAACCTGCTATACAGTAGTTACAACACATGCCCTGCTTTAAGAAACATGCTGGGTCCATCAGTCTCACCAACTTTTCAGGGACCAGATGAACAGGGAGAAGAAGCAGGCAGCCAGAGAGAAAACAGTCCAGCAAGTAAGTAAGACCTTACTGAGCGAGGCTGGAAACAAGCTGGGGCAGGCAGCAAAGGCCCAGGCACTCCTCACCTCACGTTGCGGTCCTGGCAGGCTACAGCCACATACTTCTGCGTGATGTCAATGTCCATGTCATACAAGGTGGTCTTCTCTGCGACATGGTGGGTGCGGACAAAGTGCAGCCCGTCCGAGGTCTGGCAGGGCAGGCAAAAACTTCAGAGGACATCCTGACCAACTCCTGACCTTAGCCCCAAGGAGGCCACCCCACTTACCTGCTGGGCACTACGAAAGTAGATGCTCTTGTCGGCCCCACAGCTGATCATCTGGACATCTCTGGTGCCTGGAGGAGGAGGCAGGGGTTGGACAGGGCTGCCCTATGCTACACAGGAAGGAAAATGGGGAGCTAGGAAATCCCATTTCAGGGCAAACAACCAATTCTGCTAGGATCAGAAAGGTTCCTAGCGGAGGGGAGGCCTCTTAAGACACGAACTGTGTGTGCAGGTCTGGGCAGGGCAGGGGTACAGAGGGGACAGCATTTTGAGAACTGGAGGTGGTGGTGCATGTCAGTTATTCTAGCCCTCTGTAATACAGCAGTTGGGAGCCTGAGGCAGGAGGAACTCAAGGTCTAAGCCAGTTTGGCTATAGATCCTGTCACAGAACCTAACACAAACAACTAAGAGCCAGAGATGATGCTTAGGGGTACAGCCCCTGGAGAGTGTGCTCATGGCTTCAGCACTTCGAGATAAACAAAAGAGCAACAGATGAAAGCCATGTGTGTGACCCATGCCTGCAATCCCAGCATGTGGGAGATGAAGGTGGGAAGATCAGCTCAAGCTCAGCCTTAGCTCCATAGTAAGTTGGAGGCTAGTGTGTGCTACACTCCGGAGTCTTGCTATATAGCTGAGGATGGTATTAAATGATCCACCTATTTTCTTTCTTTCTTTTCTTTTCTTTTTTTTTGGAGCTGAGGATCGAACCCAGGGCCAAGCGCTCTACCACTGAGCTAAATCCCAACCCCATGATCCACCTATTTCCACCTCCCAAGCACTGGGACTACAGACCCATGCTACCATACCTGGCTAGACATATATTTTACAGAAGGTTAAAATACTGCATCCGGTATCTTCCTCGGTCACTCTCTACCTTATTTATTAATTTATTGTGTACACAGCGTATAGCGTGCATGTGGAAGTCAGAGGACAACTTGCAGGAATTGGTTCTCTTCTCCCACTCGGTGGGTTCCAGAGATTGAACTCAGGTCACCAGGCTTGGTGCCAAGTACCTTTTCCAGCTAAGCCATCTTGCCTGCCTATTCTACCTTAATTTCTGAGATAGGTCCTTCCTCTTTCACTAAAGCTGGAGTTCACTGATTAGCTAGACAGCCCCCAGAATCCTCATGTCTCTACCTCTCAACACTAGGAATATAGATGGCTTTTTATGTGGGTGTCAGGGATCAGAACTCAGGTCACCATGCTTACAGAAAAGCATTCTGCCTGCTGAGCCATCTCCTCAGCCTCTGTAATGGTCCATCTGCACTGCCAACTCAGATCGGAATCACCTGAGTACCACACCACTGAACACGTCTGTGAGGAAGTCTGTAGAGGTGTAACTGAGGGGGATGACCTACCCTGAATGTGGGCAGCACCATATGGACTAGGGTCTTGGACAAGCCCCAGCATGCACCTCTCTCTGACCCTGACTGTGGATGCTGCCTCCTACTACAGTCATACCTTCCTGCCAAGAACCGTATCTTCTCCTAAACCGTCAGCCAAAACAAATCCTTTGTACGTTGTTTCTGCCAGGTACTTTGTTAAAGCACAAGAAAAGCAAGCTGCCAGGCTGGTGTTGGATTCCTGAGCCCAGCAATCCTCTTGCCTTTGGAGCACTGGAGCTACAGGTGTGGCACTGCACTGGCCTACTCACTTTTTATTTATTTTATGTGTACGTGAGCTGGCCTGCACGGATATATGTGTATCGCATGTGTGCTTGGTGCTTCCAGAGGTCAGAACAGGGTGTTGGGTGCCCTGGACTGGAGTTGCAGATGAGTGTAAGCCACCATGTAGATGCTGAGAACCAAGCCTCGGTCCTCTGCAAGAGCAAGAGCTCTCCACCCGAGGCATGCCAGGCATGGTGGCTCTCACTTTTCACCTCAGCACTTGAGGGGCAGAGGCAGGTGTTCCATCTCTGTGTTCCAGGTCAGTCAGGGATACATAGTGAGACCCTGTCTCAAAAACAAAACAAAACACCCAACCCCTGAGCCATCTCTCCTGCCCCCTATTCACTTTTAAAAATAACCTTACTGACATCAGTTTTCATAAATCAATAAACCAAAAGCCCAGCCTTCAGATCCACGGGTTGCTACTCCTGTCTCTGTATACCACAGGACATGCCATGGTTCCCTGCTAACAAAGGGGCTGTCTGCTGAGGTCCAGCAAGAGGGAGGGAAGGCGCTCACCAGCAAACTTAATGGCTGTGATGGAGGAAGAGTGGTCGTCCAGGGTCTGCTCCAGGTTGTAGTTCTTCTCCACATTTAACACATGGATGAGCCGGTCCCGACTGGCTGAAGCCAGCAAAGTCACTCCTGTGAGTGGAGAGGAAAAGTGGGCTGCCAAAGGCGCCTAGATGCTCTGCCTCCCACATAAGCGGGCAGATGGAGATGTACAGTCCTGGATCCAGAGCCGCAGCTAAGCAGCCCCAAACCAAGAAGGGGCAAGTCCTTGGCTCTGGGGGTCTTCCCCCAGGACCCCCAGAGCCAGTTGAGTAAAGGCAATTCTTGATGTGTGTGCCATGCTTACCAGTAGTAGACACTTTTGCACACCACAGCGTTCCTTCCTGGTGAGTCCTACTCTGTGGGATGCCATGGGAAGCCCAGGCACTCTCTTAGCCTCACTTAAACCACGCCCCAGCTCTGAGTCTTGGCTCTAGGCCTCAGCCAGGCTTTGCTGACCACTTTCCGCCACCGTCCTTCTTTCACTGGGCCGTCCCCCTCACTGGACCCTCAGACTATGCCTGCCCTGACACCCAGCAGAGCTGAGTTTTTAACAACACAGCCTGAAGCCAGGAGGGCTCAGAGAAGGTCTAAGAGTTAAGAAACAGAAAGCCATTCTGATGGGCAGAGGGTATGGAGGATGGAAGAACGAGACCCGGCATGGAGAGCCACTGTTTGCCGTGTCAGGGTGTACCTCCACCTAGACTGGCTAACGGACTGGTGTGAACGAGAACGCTCCACACCGGCTCAGGCATTCGAGCACTGGGTCCCCAGGGGGCAGTTCTGCATGGGGAGGGTCTAGGAGGCAGAGCTTTGCTGGAGGAAGAGCATCAGTCACGGGACCACCTCCGAGGGTTATAGCCTCACCCTACTTCCTGCTCTCTCTGTGAAGATAAAATCATCAGCTAACTTCCTGTCCTTGTCACGTGCCATGCCTTCCCTGACATTAATGGACTCTATCCCTCTGGAACCATGGGGTAAAATAAACTCTTCTAGAAATTGTTTTTGGTCATGGTATTTCATTATAACAGCACAAAAACAACTAATACAGATAGGATACTCCAAAAGTATATTGTCTGAACCAAATGATAAGGAATCAGACAAACTCAAAACTGGGAAATTCTACATGACTGGCTTGTTCTCTTCAGAAAGCCAAAGTCCAAATACCAAGTTAAGACTGTGCAGGTGCTCCAGAATAAAGATGATAATAAAGCCAAGACACTTAAGAACGTGCACCGAGATTAGAAACAAAGGTTCTATGAAAGACAATACTGGGGAATTAGCAAAAATAAAGTTAGGAACATTGTCTAAACAACATCATGGTATCAAAATGGAATAAACAGACTAGATAAGTACAGCAGTGTTTTATATGTGTGTATATATAAACAGATACATACACGTGTGTGTATGTGCATATATGTATATGTATGGATGTTTATGACCAAGATGGGACCCAGGGCACCTACAATGCTAGGTAATGCTACACCAATGAGCTACACCCTAGCACGCTACAGTCATGTGAATAGAGATGCTCTTCTTAGGGTACTGGAGGGTCAGAGGACATCATGCCTGAACTCTCACATCACCCAACAAAAACACAAAATGTGTACGCCCTTATTTTATCCTGCACGTAGCATACACATATACACAGCACAATGGAGAGAGGAAAGCCGAGGAAGTCATGTAGATAGACAAAGGGTTAGACTGGATTAAAAACCTGGATCTAGATGAAAGATCTCTAAGTACTTGCCATCATATTCTTGCAATTTTTCTGTGGGCATTTAACTTTTTAAAAGGAACACCTGACAGCCTGTCCATCCGGAAGATGACGAGCTTATATTCACATGCTCACTCACCCCTTCAGCTGGGGCCTTGAAGAGGCCCTGGGACCAGCACGAGCCTGCAGCTGCCTTGCTCTGTGCAGTCCATGCCAACCTGGCCAGTCTAGCCGTAGGGCCCTTCCTGGACTCCCACCAGTTCTGCTTTCTGTGGCTCGGCTCACCTGTCTCAGGCTTGGAGTACTCCAGGCACAGCACCTCAGCATCATGGGCCTCCACCTTGATCAGCTCATCCATGAAGTGCAGCTCGTGGATCCTGGGAGACACACACTGCCAACTGTACCCTGCCCACAGCCCCTCGCCTGGCTCTAGGCCAGTACTGAAGTCTTATTGCATCAAGTAGTCTGAGATGCCCGACCACAGCCTCCCATCCAGAACATGGCTGTGGTAAAGGGAGCAGGGACAAGGAGACCACAGCTATGAACCTCTTGTAGTTCAAAAGCCAAAACATAACCCCAGGGACTGAGGATAGTCCTCTGCTGCACATTTTTGCAGAGCTAAATTTCAAATAGGCAGTCTGAGGGAAAGGGCAAAGGCCAGAGACCATATTCATGTATTTACCTCTTTTGTTTTCTTAAAAAAAAGATTATTTATCCCTTTTTTTGGCAGGGGTGGGGATGGGGGTGGGATTGTAGAGGGAGTCCTCAGTATTTAGTCCTAGCTGGCCTGGTACTGGCTATGTAGACCAGGCTGACCTCAGGCTCACAGAGACCTACCTGTCCCTGTTTCCAACTGCTGTGATTAAAGGCATGTGCCTATTTCTTTTTTTTTTTTTTTAATTAATTTATTTATTGTGCATTGGTGTTTTTGCCTGTGTAAGGGTGTCAGTTCCCTGGAACTGGAGTTACAGACAGTTGTGAGCTGCCATGTGAGTGCTGGGAATTGAACCCAGGTCCTCTGGAAGAACAGTCAGTGCTCTTAACCACTAGGCCATCTCTCCAGCCCCAATGTGCCCATTTCTTAAAAAATATATGTTTTCATCGTGTGTGTGTGTGTGTGTGTGTGTGTGTGTGTGTGTGTGTGTGTGTGTGTGTCTGCAGAAGAGGGCATCAAATCTCCTAGAGCTATAGTTAAAGTCTGGCAGTAATGAGTTGTCGGACATTGCTACTGGAGACCAAACTCTGGTCCTCTGTGAGAACAGTAGGCGCCCTTAACTACTGGGCCATCTGTCCAGCTCTTCGCTTCATTTTCTTTCGATAGAGCATGCACCATCATGTTTCACTCATTATCCATTCTTTTTATTCCCTTTTCTTTTTAAAGACAAGGTTTCTCTATGTAGCCCTGGCTGTCCTGGATCTCTCTCTGTAGACCAGGCTGGCCTCAAACTCAGAGATTCTCCTGCCTCTGTCTCCTGAGTGGGGATTAAAGGCGTGCACCACCACATCTGGCTCATGCCTCATTCATAATGTCTCAAATGTAGACTGCCCTTATTTTTACCACCACAGCTCCTGCACTGTCTACTGTGTGAGTTTTAGCCCATCCTTTTCTGGTCTTTCTCACCTCAATAACCCATGTATATAAAAGAGAAGTAAAACTGGGCTTACATACAGCAGGCTCTGCAAGGGGATTAAATCACCAGGTAAACACAGTGCTCAGCCACCACCAGGATGGGGCGTGTTTGCCATTCACGGAAGAGCTGTCACCATGAGCAATGACACACGCACCTTGCTTAATGCGTGACTGATATTACAACTGTCAGTATTTAAACATCACAGGACTCCACAACGAAAAACTAGGACAAAGAGATGGTGGGTAAGGGTGCTTGCTGCCAAGACTAGTGACCTGAAGCTCCAGGAGCCACACTGGAAAGAGCTGACCCTCTAAGGTTCTCTTCTGACTCCCACACTTGCACTATAAGATGCATGTGTGCACTTGCACACGCACGCACGCATGCAATAAACAAACAAACAAACAAATAAAAAGAAGCTGTTCACTAGGTACCCCATGGTAGCTAGCTGCCCCTTTATGGGCACACGATTTGCAGTTTCTTCCCACTTGCTCTGTCTCTTTCAAGACTCAGACGGCCACAGCTGCCACTTACCATCTTACACCAGGTCTCTTGGACAGAGCTCATGCTCTGCTAGCACCCACTAGCTAAGCACGATGGCTGCTCACGCCTATCCTACAATCCTAGCATGCTAGAGGCTGAGGCAGGAGGACTGACACAAGTTCAAGACTAGACAGGGCCACACAGTAAGTTCTAGGCCATTCTGGGATGCCTACAGTATGAGCCCCTGTCTCAAAAATGAAAATGGGGCTGGGGGGATAGCTCAGCGGGTAAAGCGCTTGCTGAGTAAGCGAGAGGATCTGAGTTCGGTGTAGAGTGTGCCTCTAACCCCAGGGCTTAGGGCTGTAACAAGGGTCCCGGGGGCTTGCTGGTCGCCAGTCTAGCCAAACTGGTGAGCTTCTGGGTCAGAAAGAGACTGTCTCAAAAGTATGTACAATCAAGTGATAGAGGCAGACATCCAGTCTTGACCTCTAGCCTCCATACAGGCATGCACACCCACATACACACCCACACCCACACACACACCCACACACACACACAGACAAATAAGTAAATAATAAAATAAAAATGAAGACAAATCTGGACATGGTGGTACACACCTGGAATCCAGAACTCGGGGTGGGAACAGAAGAATTGCCATATAAGACTGTCTCAAAAACACCTCACCGGGGCTGGAGAGGTGACTCAGCAGTTAGCACTGGCTGCTCTTCCAGAGGACCTGGGTTTGGTTCCAAACACCTATGTTGGGTGGCTCACCACTACCTATAACTTCAGCTCCAGGGGACTTGACACGTCTTCCGAGGACACACGGACACGGACACGGACACCAACCACCTGCGCCCGCCCTCTCAGTGCACCCACCCCCTGCAGCTGGCTCCTCCCACTGACACTTCAGCCTCGGTGCCCAGGGAGGAGGCCATTCCACGCAGCTGCTCAGGTCCTGACAGCCACTATGACCTCAGGCCTTCAGGAGTTGAAGTCCTGGGGTGCTGCTGGTAACTGGATTACTACTCATGGTCTCCTATTCCCAACCAGCAGCTGAGGTGCCAAGACCAGGACTCCTCCCCAGTGCCCTGAGAGCCCCAGCTGGGGCCAGGAGGTGAACACTAGCCACCACCAGGGCCACTTGCCTCAGATTTCCACTGCGGTCGCCTGAAGCCAAGTGTTGGCCATCAGGACTGACCTGCATGACTCGAACCCCAGCTTTCACATCCATGGGTGTCCCATTCTCACTGCCCCGGTCTGGGAAGTGAGACATGTCCTGCAGGTGTTGAATGTCATTCTCCACATATACCACCTTCAGCAGGGTCTGTGGGAAGAGAGGCTAAGGTCAGCTTGCACGGAGCTTACAGCACCTGAGTTCAGTGCGTCCCATGGCAGGGGCCTGAGTCACAACTCAAGCCGGGAGCGGGAGCTTCTCCTCCACTCAACTCCAGTCACTGCATTCCCGTCTTCCTTGCTGCTAGACGAGGTTCTGGGCACTGAGGAGAGCAAGTGGGAACGCATCTGGCTGCATGGGGCTGACCCAATGGCTCGTGAGGATGACAGCTATCTTCTCACATGACAGAATGAAGAGACGGGAGGCCTCCGAGTCTCTGAGAGCTTCCTGGAGCTAGATAAGCTACCTCCAGACTTCTATTTTAAACATGTGTATGAGTGTTCTGTCTGCATGTATGTACATGTCCCATGCATGTGCTGTGCCCGAGGAGCCCAGAATCAGTCACTGGATCTTCTAGAACTGGAGTTAACTGATTGTTAACTCTCACAGAGTGCTGGGAAAGGACCCAGGTTCTCTTCAAGAGCAGCCAGTACTCTTAACTGCTGAGCCATTTCTCTAGCCTATAATCCCCCCACTTTTTTTAACATTTTTTTATTTTTATTTCGTGCACATTTGTGCTTTGCCTGCATGTATGTCTGTGTGGGAGAGTCAGATCCCCTGAAACTGGAGTTACAGGCAGTTATGAGCTGCCATGTGGGTGCTGGGACTTGAACCTGATTCCTCTGGAAGAGCAGCCAGTGCTCTTAACTGCTGAGCCATCTCTCCAGCCTGCCCCCCCTTTAAAAATACAAACCCTGAGCTGGGCAGTGGTGGTGCACGCCTTTAATCCCAGCACTCGGGAGGCAGAGCCAGGTGGATCTCTGTGAGTTCAAGGCCAGCCTGGGCTACCAAGTGAGTTCCAGGAGAGGCGCAAAGCTACACAGAGAAACCCTGTCTCGAAAAACCAAAAAAAAAAAAAAAAAAAATACAAACCCTTTTATGCATCAGAACACCACACTCTCACAAGAGTTGTAGGGCGTTCTTTTCCTGTTGTTGTTATTGTTTTTAAGACAGGGTCTCACGTAGCCCAGGCTGGCCTCCAACTCCTGACCCTCCTACCTCTAATGACAGGTGTGTGACACCACGCCTGGCCAGTTTTGCATTTCCTCTCCTGAAGAAGACAGTGTTATTGGCTGGGGAGGGAAAGTAACAAAGGAGCAGTTCCGTGCATCTCCTGCACTAAAGGCTGCATTACTGCCGCCACACTGACCTTTGAAGGTTTTCCCAGTCACCAAGTTTGGTGTCACCTCGGGGCCTTTGCAGTTATTCCCCAGGGGTGGAGTCTGCCCCCTCCTCTTTTTACCCCATCCCTCTGTACTGTGGCGGAAGTGCTTCTTCCAGAAGGCTCTTGCGATGGCACGGGCTAGTGTTACACGTTAGTAGCGCCCTGTCCTTTTCTTTCATGGTGCTTCCTGCACTGGTGTTTGCATATGACTTCAAGTTATCCAATCACTGTCTGCCTCTCACGAGACTTGGAGGGTCACAATAGCAGAAGGGTGTTTTAACATAAAGTACAATACATACAGAGATTCGGTCCTCAGCCACCCAGGAAAGCTCCCTTGCTCACCTAGCAGGACTGACCAAAATGTCTTCAGCAAACTGTTTCTCCCCAGCCTCCATCAGACACCACACCACCCCCAACCCCCCACCCCCCCTCCTGCTAGCACACCAGCTGAGGTTTCCCGTGTGACAGCTACTTAGATGAGGCAAGTCTCTGCCTGGCTCTGCCCATTGTACTCTCCTTGAGTTGTGACGCAAGACTTGGAAGCAAGGTCATTTTCAGTGAAGGTGCTGGCTGGATCGCCTGGAGTGGCCACACACACACACACACACACACACACACACACACACACACACGGCACATGCACACATGCAGGCACACACACATACACACACACCACAAACACACCCTCCCCCCACATACACAAACACACATACACACACAGACACACAGACACACACACACACACACACCCCACACACAGCAGAAGTCAGGTGGAAAAAGAGAAGACTGATCATGCCACCACCACAGAAAGGGAGGGAGAAAGAAAGAGAGCAACACAAGAAAAGACAAGAGTGCCCCATCTCGGTTCCTGGTTCCTGCCCCTGGGGAAACCTCACATTTTGTTCCACAGGGAAGACTTCCCTGCTCCTAGAAACCAGACTACAATGAAGCAACTCACGTCACTGAAGATGTTTTTCTGCCACTGAGTGTCAGAGCTGCTACCCATATTCCAGAAGCGGATGGTGTTGTCTGAGGAACAAGTCAGAAAAGACCCGGATGGTAGGCAGGCTCTCTGATCTTCAAACTCAGGATACACCTGCAGTCCCAGAGAACAAGGAGTGCTGGGGTGATGGATGATGACCATGTACTGCTGCACGTGGGCAGAAATCTAAGCTAAAGCTTGAGATGGTGGTGGACCATGCCTGTAATCCCAGCAGTTGGGAGCTGAGACAGGAGGATCAGAAGTTCATGTCAGACTTACCTACATACTGAGTTCAAAACTAGCCTGGGCTACATGAGACCTTGTCTCAAATAGAAAGAAAGAAAAACCAGCCAGGCAGTGATGACACACGCCTCTAATCCCAGCACTCGGGAGGCAGAGGCAGGTGGATCTCTGAGTTCAAGGCCAGCCTGGGCTACAGAGTGAATTCCAGGACAGCCAGGGCTGCACAGGGAAACCCTGTCTTGTGGGGGGAGGGGAAACAAGGAAAAAAGAAAGAAAAAACATTTTGAGGACTACTTAACAAGATCTTGCCTCAAAACAGAAACAAAAACAAAAAACAAAAAACAAACAAACAAACAAAGGCAGGAGCAGTGGTGTAAGCTAGCACTTGGGAGGCAGAAGCAGATGGCTCTCTTTGAGTTCAAGGCCATCTAGGGCCATACAGTGAGACCCTGTCTAAAAGTGTGTGAGTGTGTGAGTGTGTGTGTTTCCCAGATAGAAACAAAAATAGAAAGAAAACAAAACATGTGACCATTTTCAGAATTGAATAACTGCCATTCTTCAACTCTGGTATATATGATGTGGAAAAAAGCAAATGAATAACAGGACATTCTCATTCTGTAACTTTCTGTGCCTTTGACAACTAAGAGTCACCTTAGTGTCCTTAATGATTTAATAACTGGCAGGATGGGGATATCCTTGATGGTAGGGTACTTACATAGTATAGATAAAGCCCTGGGTTCAGTCCGCAGTAGCAAAAATGAAAGCAAAATCTAAACAACAAAACAAAAATATTCATGCCAGTTCCCACTGAAAAATGAACAGAGGTTTTCAAAAACTGGCTGGGTCCAGGCCTGGGACAAGAAATGTACAAGATGAAACGGAAGTATCTTGGTAACCACCAGCAAGGTGCTACCAAAGACTACCAGGGGGCTTCCAACCCCAGAAGCCAATGTAAAGAAGCTCCCATTGACCCAGAATGAACAATTGAACTCTAACAATGTTAAAGGTGATGGACAAAAGCATATTCCATATATTGAAACATATGAGTTTATATAATGCTATGAACTGAAACAACCAGGTATGTTCAGCAGGCAGAGAACCAATTGGTTGTCTTGGGAATGGGAAGTAAAGGGAAAGAATCAAGCATTATCCAGCCATCACTGCATGAAGTGTCTACCAAGTGACCAAATGTTACACAAAAAGAAGAGACTCATTAATGTGAGTGGGCCAACTAATAAAGAGAACCGATAGCATGAGAATATCCCATAGTGAACCCCTCAATAAGAAATGGATCTGGGGGCTGGAGAGATGGCTCAGAGATTAAGAGCACTGGCTGCTCTTCCAGAGGTCCTGAGTTCAATTCCCGGCAACCACATGGTGGCTCACAACCGTCTATAATGAGATCTGGTTCCCTCTTCTGGTATGCAGGCATACATGTAAGCAGAACACTGTATACATAATAAGTCTTAAAAAATGAAATGGAGGGGCTGAAGAGATGGCTCAGTGGTAAGACTGTTCTTCGAGAAGACCCAGGTTCAATTTCCAGCACCCACATGGCAGCTCATAACTGTCTATAATTCCTGTTCCAGGGGATCTGATGCCCTCATACAGACATACCTGCAGGCAAAACACCAATGTACATAAAATAAATAAATTAAAAAAATAAGAAATGGATCTGAGCATTGAATCTCAATATCTGCTAATAATGGTCAGCTTTTTCTTATTCTTTAAAAACAACTTTATTTTTATTTTATGCTTCTGAGTGCTTTGTCTGTATGTATGTACACCACGTGCATACAGTGCCCACAGAGGTCAGGAGAGGGCACGATGACCTGCAACTGGAGTTACAGGCTGTTATGAACCACCACTCACACCCAGGTTCTCTGCAAGAGCAGCAAGGGCTCTTAACCACCGAGCCATCTCCGTTCGGTCTCCGAACAGAGCTTCTGAACATCTTTTCCCTCCTTTTGTTCTCTTTATCACAGGGTCTCACTTTCCATACATCCTGGCTGGTCTGGAACTTGCTATGTACACTAGGCTGGCCTTGAACTCACAGAGATCTGGCAGCCTCAGCCTTCATAACACTGGGATTAAAGCACACTTGGGTCATCAATCCTGTCCAAGTTTTTCTTTTCTTTCTCTGAGACAGGTTCTCATATACCCCAGGTTGGCCTTGAATATTCTGTACAGCCAAGGATGACCTTGAACTCCTAGTCTGCCTGCCTCTACATCTCAATTTGTGTCTTTTGACACAACGGTTACATGGGTTCTCTAAGCTCCAGGGAATACATGAGCTGAGCCCCAGTGGAGACACAGCTGGACAAAGAGAAGGAGGGAAAGAGGGTCTCACCTCCACATTCCAGACGAAGGAGCTATGGAAGAGCTCTGACCACATTTTGCTGACTTCATTGATGTCCTTGACATCCCAGATATAGATGCTGTGGTCCTTATAGACACAGGAGAGCCACTCGTGGATGGGGTCAAAGGTCAGTGCCACTGTATCTGGGTAGACTGCTTCTGCTTTTCTGTGGAAGAGGAAGCTACCGAAGCCATATGGGTTAGTCACCATCAATGCCAGCAAGCCATTCCTGCGTCTCTGTGGCTGGCCATCTTTCTATTCTATTTCCATGCCCTGTCCTCTTTTTTCTTTTGCTTTGCTTCTAACGTAAGCTGCAAACTGAAAGTGCCTAGGTCTGGCCATGAGAGCACATTCTTTTTCATGATAATGACTATATTTATTATTTATTGCTACATTAGAAATGAAAATAAGCTGGGTGGTGGTGGCGCACGCCTTTAATCCCAGCACTCGGGAGGCAGAGCCAGGCGGATCTCTGTGAGTTCCAGGCCAGCCTGGGCTACCAAGTGAGTTCCAGGAAAGACGCAAAGCTACACAGAGAAACCCTGTCTCGAAAAACCAAAAAAAAAAAAAAAAAAGAAAAGAAATGAAAATAAGACTGTGAGAAGCTACAAAAGCATGCAGCTTCATGGGGATCACGAGACAGTGGTGATATCCACTGTAGTTTGGTTAAAATTGGCTTGCCCTGTAGGTGGTGCAAGGACCACACACTTGATGGTCATCAGTGGTGAGATAATCAACAGCACCTTCCATCTGGAATTTACACACCAATGAAAACACGGAAAATAAATTCAAAGCCAAGTATGGTGGCGAACATCTTTAATCTTAGCACTGGGAGGTGGATGCAATTGGATCTCTAAGGTCGAGGCTAGTCTGGTCTACAGAGAGTTTAAGAATAGCCAGGGATGCACAGAGAAGCCCTGTGTGTGTGTGTGTGTGTGTGTGTGTGTGTGTGGTGGGGTGGGGTGGGGATAAATTCAAGGGAAAATTGGCTACTACTACAGCCAGGAAGTAGAAGCCATCAATGGTGTCTCAAGTCTCTACAGACACAGGTTAACAAAGTCCAGTCTAAAAAGGAAGAGTCCTCTGAGGGCATTCCGAGTTGCTCTTTTTCAAATCCTGGGGGTTTGTTGTTGTTTATTTTGTGTGCAGGGGTGCTTTGCCTTAATGCATGTCTGCATCATGTGTATGCTTGAGACCCATAAAGGCCAGAAGAGGGTACCAGATCCTCTGGGAGTTAGATTATTATGAGCCTTGATGTGGGTGCTGGGAATAGAACCCAGGTCCTCTGGAAGAGCTGCCAATGCTCTTTTTTTTTAAAAAAAATTTACTTAATACGTATACAGTGTTCTGTTTGCATGTATCTCTGCAGGCCAGAAGAGGGCGCCAGATCTCATTATGGATGGTTGTGAGCCACCATGTGGGTGCTGGGAATTGAACTCAGGACCTCTGGAAGAACAGCCAGTGCTCTTAGCCTCTGAGCCATCTCTCCAGTCCGCAGCCAGTGCTCTTAATCACTGAGTCATCTCACCAGTTCCTTGTTTTATTTTTGTTTTGAGATAGGATCTTACTATATAGCTGGCCTGGAACTTGCTGTGTAGACCAGGATGGCCTTGAACTTACAAAGATCTGCTGCAGTGTGTGCCACAATGACCAGCTGAGTTACTGCCTGATTATCATTTCTACTCCCATTCCATTCACCCCAAGATCCTGTCCATTTCCGTCCAGAGGGAAAATGAGCATCTTCCTCAGGCCTCCTCTCTTCTGTCTGGCCTCATTAAGAACTGACCCCAGCTGGGCGGTGGTGGCGCACGCCTTTAATCCCAGCACTCGGGAGGCAGAGCCAGGCGGATCTCTGTGAGTTCGAGGCCAGCCTGGGCTACCAAGTGAGTTCCAGGAAAGGCGCAAAGCTACACAGAGAAACCCTGTCTCAAAAAACAAACAAACAAACAAACAAACAAACAAAAAAGAACTGACCCCAGCTGCAGGGTAGGGCTGAGGTAGGGCGGTCCTAGACCTTGGGTCTCCTACAGGCTACAGCCCACTTAGTGCTTGCTGGGCGCTTCTCAAGTCTCACCACTTCCAGGAGAAGCGGTGTTGTTTCACAGACCCAGAGGGGCACACTGACGACCTGAGACCACACAGCGCGTTAGAGCAGGTGGGGGAGCTAGGCAATACGCCATGATCTGTGGCTCGCTCAACTCTCTCTTTCCTTACACATCGAGTGTGTCACCCCCTCCAGCTTTTTCTTGGAGAAGCTGCTGGCCTAGGAGCCAACAATCTACAAAGAGGCAGCCACCACTGTTAGATACCCATGCCACTTTCCCCAAGTGAGACTTATGACAAAGGGAACAGCTTGGCCCTTCCCTCCACTTTGGACACAACATTCAAATGATTCTGCATTCAAGGACTTACCATGCAACCCCCTGTGGCCACCCCTCAAACCTCAGAAGAGACACAGGCTCATCCAGCTGGTTTCCATCAGCGTTCCAGCCACCCAGTCTCACAGCCCTTTGCTAGTCCTGCAACACGCAACATCGGGTGCGCTGTCTTTTATGGCATTTAACTTGCTGTCAACGCTGCTGGCCTCTCGTAGCAGACACTCAGTGGCCATAGCCCCGCCCAGCATGCTTCTAAGTCACTGCTTCCTTTCAGCATACTCTCATCTGGGTATTCTTCATGGAGCTCCCTCCCTGTGCCAAGGTTTCTTGGCACAGAAATTTTCTTGGTAGTGATTTCCTTTTTGTTTGCTTTTCTTCTTCTCCTTCTCCGTTTCTCCTTTTTTTTTTTTTTTTTTTGGAGACAGGGTTTTTCTGTGGGGCCCTGGCTGTTTTGGATCTCACTCTGTAGACCAGGCTGGCCTCAAATTCAGAGATCCACCTGCCTCTGCCTCCCCAGGGCTGGGATTAAAGGCATGTGCCACGACACCTGGATGCCACAGAGATTTTGCTGGCTCGAATTCCTACTTTCCGCCTTGGGCTGCCACTGAGTAGCTGCTTTGTAAATACCTCTGGAACAGGACTTTTACGCCTTATTCACTGCCATTACTGCTCAGAGCTAAGAGTGATCATTGGTATTTACAGTGTGGACACTCAGGTGGATAGATGCCAGTGAATAGACTCCCAACACCCTCCCCCGACCCAGTGCAGGACAGTACCTGGAGTCCAGGCCCTGTGCCACGTCTACTCCCAGGTAGTGTGGCTTGGGCAGGTTGGCGAGGTACTGCAGGCTATGGGCCTGGAAGATGCGGACTATCCCATCTGTGCATCCACAGAAGATCAGTTCCTCACTGACACACAGGCAGGAAGACAAGGAGACCTGAGGGGACACATACTCAAGTGGATTTGGTGTTTTATAGTATTTTGAAATCAGAATATAGCAACAGTCACCACTGAAGATGTGTCAACATGCAGACAAGAGGCATGACTTGGGGCAGAACTGTCACTGCTATTCACAGAGGAACTTAACTGTATGTAAAAAATTTGTCAGGGATGGAGAGATGGCTCAGCAGTTAAGAGCACTTGTTCTTGAAGAGGACCCAAGGTCAACTCACACCCATGTGGTGCCTCACAACTATCCATAACTCCAGTTCCAGGGGATCCAATGCCCTCGCCTCACCTCCACAGGCAGCAGGCTCACAGGTGGTGCACATGCATACGTGCAGGCAGAACGCTCATACACATAAAATAAAAATACATAAATCCGAAGAGTAGTGACTTGGGCACGTCACTGACAGTAATTGGGCTGAAGTTTAGACCAGAACTCTAGACAGACTCCAGTTTTCTATAGGGCTTAATTTAATTTATGAGTCATTTGGTGTCATTCGGTGCTCTCTCAAAGCACACGCGCGCTCTCTCTCTCTCTCTCTCTCTCTATTTTTTTTTTTTTTGAGACGGGGTCTTACTATGGGGCTAAACTGTAATTTTTGGCAATCCTCTGGCCTCAGCCTTCCAGGTTCGAGGACCAAGTGCAACACCACACTTTACAAAGCACAAGTGTTTCCTTGCACCAGTAGTGGTGGTGTATAACTACAAAAACTGAAGCCAAAGGATCACAAGTTTGAGGCCAGCCTGGTCTACATAATGAGACCTTGTCTAAATAAAAACAAACAAAATAGCTTTTAACTCGCTTTAAAGTTGCTTAAGTTCTAGAAAGATTAAAAGAAATTAAAAAAAGATGTTCATGGCTGAAGAGATGGCTCATCAGTTACAAGAGCTTCCTGCTCTAGAAGAGGACCGGGAGCCTCCCAGTGCTCACATCAGGCAGCTCACCACCCCTGCAATTCCAGGGCCACTGGGTCCTATACCATCTTCTGGACTCCACGAGCACCTGTGCTTCTGTGTGCAGTCACAGACACACACACAGACATCCTACGCTCACACTCACCATTGTAACACTGTAACAATTAAAAATAAATGCATATTTTGTTTTAAATGATGTTGGGGGCTAGAGAGACGGCTCAGTGGCTAGGAGTGATCTTTTAGAGTGCTCTTCTAGAGGACTGTTGGAACACAGTCCAAGAATGGAGCTGTGTGTGGAGACTTCTGAGCACTTGAGAGAAAACTCCAAGAAACCAAGACAAGAGTCTTGTGATCTGTTTCTTCAAAAACATGGATTTAAGCCAAGAGGCGGTAGCTCACGCCTTTAATCCTAGCACTTGAGATGCAGAGGCAAGTGGATCTCTGTGCCAGGCTTGTCTACAGAGCAAGTTCCAGGACAGCCAGGGCTGGCTACACAGAGAAACCCTGTCTCAAAAAAACAAAATCCAGAACCAAACAAACAAAAACATGGAATTGTTCTTGGATGATGCTTTTGTGCCTCTCCCAGGTGTAGCAGACAGGAGTGAGTTTACTTCAGATTATTCATTACAACTGGCTATTGTTACTAGCTTACATGGCTCTGGAAAAACTGGCTATTGTTACTAGCTTATATGGCTCTGGAAAAACATGTTTCTGCCACTTGAGGTTTGCCCTTGTGATTGTACACTTTGCTCAGGTGATCCTGCTTAACCCTCAGAGTATAAACTCTGAACAAAGCTGGCTACTGCATGAGGCTTTAGCCCGCCTCATTCATCAGCTCCATTCTCCCAGGCCCACCGCCTCTAGAGTGGTGACATAAGACTAGAGTTTGGGTCCCAGCACCAACATTGGTCAGTTCATAGCAGTCTGTAACTTGAGCTCCAGGGAACATGACGCCCTCTTCTGGCTTCTTTGGGCACCTGCACTCACTTACACAAACACACATACACACAAGTAAAAATAAAATAATCTTTTTTTTTAAGCGACACTTAAGTTCCTAGAAAACAGACAAAATGCTGTAAGTCCTGAAGGCAAGTTCTGGGGGCAGTCACAGAGGCCAGCTGGGAAAAGGAGCAAAAAGCTCATTTCTCTCACCCACTGCCAATGGGTAACTGAGCTTGGAGCAGGGTGATCTTGTGGACTCAAACTCAGGCACTAGGACAAAAAAACAAAACAAAACAAAACAAAACTGCAACTTATTAAAACATTGACCTTTAGTCTAAAATTTTATTTTGCAGGGTCTTTTCTTTTCTTTCTTTCTTTTTTTTTCCTTTTTGGTTTTTCGAGACAGGGTTTCTCTGTGTAGTTTTGGTGCCTGTCCTGGATCTCGCTCTGTAGACCAGGCTGGTCTCGAACTCACAGAGATCTGCCTGGCTCTGACTCCCAAGTGCTGGGATTAAAGGCCACCACCACCCAATGCAGAGTCTTTCCTTTTTTGACAGGAAAAATAGTAGGCTCATGATATTTAAAAAAAAGTCGGGTTGGGGATTTAGCTCAGTGGTAGAGCACTTGCCTAGCAAGCGCAAGGCCCTGGGTTCGGTCCTCAGCTCCGACAAAAAAAAAAAAAAAAAAAAAAAAAAGTCTCCTGCATATTATCTCATGTGACTTTCTTGTCAACTTTGAGGAAGGTATTTCCATTTAATTTTTGTTTGTTTTTTTGTTTTTCGAGACAAGGTTTCTCCGTGTAGCCCTGGCTGTTCTGGAACTCACTCTGTAGACCAGGCTCCCCTGAATTAGCAGAGATCTATCTGCCTCTGCCTCCCGAGTGCTGAGATTAAAGGTGTGCGTCCCCACCTCCTGGCTCACATGGAACCTGTGTAGTCAGTCACTACCTTGATGCCAGGCAGGGGGGTGCACACCTGCTATGCCAGCCCTCAGGAGGCGGAGCCAAGAGGATCATGAGTCTGAGGACAGACTCAGCTTCACAAGGAAGGGGAGACCCTGTCTATGACAAAACACAAAACACCTCAGTCCCTCCCGAAAGAACCAGCAGGTGCAGTGCACAGTGGAGTACCCCTGGATACACTAAGGACAGAGTAGCTCCCCAGCTGACTGCTGGCAGAGAGAGGTGGGTACCTTCAGGTTGATCCACTTGTCCAGCATCCTCTTCTCATTGAACTGGCAGAGGAGGCCAGAGTAGGACACGCAGAAGGTATTGCCCGCCATCCGGCCCCGGCCGCAGGCCACACCACAGAAGATGTTGTTGTGCAGCTCACCCAGGATGCCTGAGCGCCCCACCAGGGGCACTGTGCCAGTCACCTGGAAGCACAGGAGGACAGGTTAGAGACTACCCCCTTGCCTAGTGCTCAGCTGTGCTCAGTGGGCCCTTACTGACACAGCGGACAGGAGGCCTTTTTTGTTTGTTTTGTTTTTCTCTGTGTAGCCCTGGCTGTCCTGGATCTCGCTCTGTAGACCAGGCTGGCCTCAAACTCAGAGATCTACCTGCCTCTGCCTCCCGAGTGCTGGGATTAAAGGCGTGCACCATCACCGCCTGGCTGACAGGAGGACTTTTAAGAAGTCCTCCATGTGGAGGAGAAGAGCAGAACCCACACTTGGGCAGCGAGGCCAGGAGGCAGTGGTCCAGTGGTGAGCCCTGGCCTGGGGCACAGTCCAGCAGGGCTTACTAGTCAGCACCTGGACGCCTGAGAAGCTTGATGAGCTGTGAGACCACTACTTCCAAGTCCGAGGTAGACACAGGAGCCTACGCTGTCGCTGCTGCTGTGAGTGACTCTCCACGACCTGACTGCATGGGGACAAAAGCTCACCTTTGCTTCCGTGGAGACTTCTAAGAACCAGAACCGCACATGCCGATTCCCAACGGTGACGAAATAGCTGCTGTCCTCAGAGAAGGAGAGGGCGATGACTCTACACGACACCTTGTTGGAGGCCACCACAACGTCTTTCTGAAAGAGCGGTGCACACTAAGGTGCTGGCGACTTCCTGCCTGCCCACATGCCCACGGGACCACTGGGTTCTCACCTTCCAGTCCCAGACATTGAGGACCATGTCATGTTGGTAGCCCATGGACACGATGTGCTTCATATTGGGTGAGAAGGCCACACAGGCCACACCATACTTGTGGCCCAGCATCTCTGCCACCTGAGTTTTTTCCTCCACATCCCAGATGCGTACCGCTGGCCTGTGCCCGTTCTGGGGTAGGGTGGGAGGGTAAGGTATTGTTACTGCTGACAGTGTGCCAGGCAGGGTTGAAGGGACTGTTTAAGATGAAGTTGACATTGCTACAACTTGTTCCCAAAAGCCACCTCCTGTATTTGCCACAGGCCTTTTCTGAAACCAGGAGCCAATAAGGGGTTCCCAGGCCTGCTGGAAGCAGAAGAGACAGCTCTAAGACCTTTCCCACCTGCTCAGGCAAGACTCACCTCTCCTGTCACTATGTACTTCCCATCTGGGGAGAAGGCCAGAGCACTCAGGGACTTCCTAGGGACAAGGAAAGAGTCATCACTGGTTCCACCAAGGGTGACTCTGCTCTCAGCATTCTGCCCACTCCTGGTCCCCAAGGCTGGGGAAAGGCTTGGAGGACTGAGCGCCAGCAGCTCCTACATAGCCAGCGTAGCTTGTGTGCTCAGCATGGCACTCAGGGAAGCAGAACAGAAGCAAAGGGCTCTTCCTCCCTCAGCACCGAACACTGCAGAGCCAGGATGGAGAGCCCGCTTTCCTCCCCAGTGAGCTTCCCAAGGCCCTCCCCACCTGAACACGCCCCTGAAACTCAGACGCAGGACCCAGTACAGCCTATTGAATGCCTAGAAACCCTGACACCTGAAATGCTTCTGATACTCCATGTGCACACATATGCATGGGGAGGCCAGAGGTCAACTTTCGGGGGAGTGGCTCCTCAGGAGCTCTCTACCTTATTTTCTTGAGACAGGATTTCTTGATGGGACGCAGGGCTCACCAGTTAGGCTAGACTAGCTGCCCAGTGAGCCCACAGGGATCCCCATCTCTACCTTCCCAACACTGGAAATATAAGCACATGTCACCACACCTAACTTTTTTTTTGGGGGGGGGGGTTTGAGACAGGGTTTCTCTGTGTAGCCCTGGCTGTTCTGGAACTTGCTCTGTAGACCAGGCTGGCCTCGAACTTAGAGATCTGCCTGCCTCTGCCTCCCAAGTGCTACACCTAACTTTTCCTGTGGGTCCTGGGGACTGGATTTGGGTCCTCATGCTTACATGTCAAGCATTTCACAGACGGAGCTGTCTTTCCAGCTCCTGTCTTGTTTACTCTGAACTAGCCTGAACAGGGACTGAAGGCCAGACTAGCTGGCATGCCGTTTAGAAGCAAGGCCATGTCCAGATTGTATAACGTTAGTTCCTCCTTATTTCAGCTCTAGAGGGTAGATTCTTGTCTCTGCTCATTGCTAGGTTGCCAATACCTGGAATAGTACCTAGTACAAAGCAGGTCCTGTGAACATTGCGGAGTAAATGAGTCACCACCCATGACTATCTCCAGGCTCTGTGGGGGAGGATTTGGGACAGCACCCTGGTCCCCCAACCCCACCCCACGCCCAGACCCAGCCTACCTGGTAGTGTTAAAGATATGCTGCTGCTTGTTCTCTTTGGGGTTCAAGATCACCACCACACAGCTGGGGAAAAGAGGAAAACATGTCTCAACTGGGGGGTTGGGAGAAGCACTGGGTCCAGGGATGATTCCCTCGCCAAGGAAAAGCCCGTGTATTAACATGGCTCCTTTTCTTTCTGTTTCCTTGTCTCATTATGCAGCCTAGGCTGACTTTGAACTCCTCCTGCCTCAGGCTCCTGTGCCAAGGAGCTTTTGCTTTTTGTGGTGCTGAGGATGGAACCCAGGGTCTTAAATATGCTAGGCAAGCACTCTACCCCTGATTACCTCTCCAGCTTTTATAAGGCTCCTCTAGGCAGAAGATCCTCTTTCAGGTTCCCCCTTCCTCCAGACAGTAATGCTGAGAAATCTTGGGCACCTGTCATTACTAATATAGTCTTAAACAGAAACAAGCACTTCCTTTGTGGGGACTATTCTGGCAGGCCCTAGGCTTATGGCTATAATAGCCTTAAATCTTCACAGTTGCCTGGTTAGGCCAAGGGTTCTTTAGATCTGATATAGAGGAATGAAGCCCAAAGAGGGCAAGTCCTTTGCACGGTCAACCAGAAGGTCAGAAATGGAGTGCGGATGTGAATGTACCCCAGCTGGATTTAAGAGCCCGGCCTGTCCTCCATCCTGGACTGTTTCCCAAGGTCTCATTAATAGATAGTGCTTGTTACTATGAGTCTACTCAGCCCTATCTTGCTCGGGGGTGGGAGAGAAGGCTCTTTCACTGCCTAAGCAGGGCCAAGCTAGATCAGTATTTCTGGACAAAATCCAATCTCCTTCAGTTCTCTCAGCTACCCAAATGGAGTGGAGTGTTACTGGGTAGAAGCAGAGGTTCTAAGTAGGGCATATGTAGAAGAGCTGGACATGAATTTGGGTCTCATCCACTGGAGTTTCCTATAATTGCTACCACCTTCACATCTGTAGTCATGATTAAAAGGCTTTCCAAGCACTGACTTGCCAGGTGCTGTTCTAGACACTGATGGGCTTGTGAAGAGGATGGAGACCTTGCCATAGCCCTCAGAGGGAGAAGCATTATCTATATTCTACAGATGGGAAATCAAGGCCCAGAAAGATGCAATGATTTCAATTCCAAATTCCTAACCAGCGACCAGATGCTGAAGCCCACCCATGTGCTTACCCTGCCAGGTAGGCTACATGACCCGTGCCAGGGTCACAGGTTAGCCCACTGCTGTTCTGGGCTGTGATGCCAAGCACCTTTTCAAGTGTCACCTGCAAATAAAAGGGCTGTCAGAAAAACATGCTCTAGTGGCCCCACATGGCACAGCTGCCTCAGTCAGGAGTCTAAGGGGCACTCCACACACGCTCCTGAGCGTCTGAAGTCATGCTGGTTACCAGCAACTGGCAGCATTCCCTTGTCTGCTGCAAGAGAAACAAGAGCTAGCAAGGAAGGAACCAGGCCTGTAGGGAGGGAGACTGCCCGGTGACAAAGTGACCTCTGATAAATGTCAAGAATGATCATGGATGAAAGACTTAAGGCCTGACAATCCGTAAGGAAGAAGATCACAAGCACCCTTGTTTACAGACAAGCCACAAGCTCCTGCAGCTGGCGAGAGGCACTGGTGCAGTGCCAACCAAGGTGCTCTGTTCCGATGCCAGCACTTCAGGCCACACAGGGTGGACACAGCACTGAGCAAAAGCAGATAGTGTCCCCTCATCAAATTCAGTCTAGAGTTTTCCACAAGTAGAGAAATAAGTCACACTAAAAACATCATTTCAACAGGTTGAAGATCGAGCTCAATAACAGAACGCTTGCCTAGCAAATATAAGGCACTGGGTTTGAGCCCAGCACTGAAAATAAGATTATTTTATTTTTTTGAGACAGGGTCTATTTGTGTAGCCCTGGCTGGCCAGGAAATCACTCTGGAGACCAGGCTGGCCTGAAGCTCACAGAGCCACCTGCCTCTGCCTCCTGGGTGCTGAGATTTAAAGGAACATGCTACCATGCCCAGGAAAAAGAACTTTTTTTAATCTCAAAAATTACATGTGCCAGAATTCCATCATGGTTGCTAAAACAATAAATAAGAAACTAGGGCTGGAGAGATGGCTCAGAGGTTAAGAGCACTGACTGCTCTTCCAAAGGTCCTGAGTTCAATTCCCAGCAACCACATGGTGGCTCACAACCATCTGTAATGAGATCTGGTGCCCTCTTCTGGCATGCAGGCATATATGCTGTATATGTAATAAATAAATCTTTAAAATAAATAAATAAATAAATAAATAAATAAATAAATAAGAAACTACAGACTAAGAACTGTGGTACTTTCATATTTTAAACACACTAGTTTCTAACTACAGTGGAGTGACCCACTCTCAAGCCCAGCCACTGGCAAACACAGGAGTGTGCGGGCACACACTTACTGAGTCCTTATCACAATCACAGGAGTGTGCGGGCACACACTTACTGAGTCCTTATCACAAACACAGGAGTGTGTGGGCACACACTTACTGAGTCCTTATCACAATCAGGCACTGTTCTCACACCTCTAACGCTTACTGAGTCCTTACCACAGTCAGGCACTGTTCTCACACCTCTAACGCTTACTGAGTCCTTACCACAGTCAGGCACTGTTCTCACACCTCTAAGCAGAGCTCCTCAACACACATGACAACCTTATGATACAATCACTACTGTCATCTGGAGCAAACAGAGCCCCAGAGCAGCCACCCATGAAGAGGAGCCGCTGCCAGGATTCTGGCACAGTCAGTCAAGCAACGGCACTCAAGGGTCTTACACGCTCATTAGTTTTATAGGGCTTTAGTGTAACTGGACATTTTTAGAGTACAGCTTTTGTAAGCCAGATGATCTCTGGGATGTGCTGTCAAATGAGAAAAAAATAAATAACACCACCCCAAACACAATAACAAGAGTATTTAGTAGAGTACCTGCAACGTGCCTACCAGGTGTTCTGAGGGTTAAGATATGTGTGCCCACAGAATTTCACAGGTACCCTTCGAGGAGGCTGGGTAAGGTGGCACACATCTGTGATCCCAGTACTTGGAAAGCAGGAGGAGAATAAGTTTGAGGCCAGTCTGGGCTATATAAGAAGTCCCTGTATCACAGACAAAACAAATTAAGTCATAAAAGCTAGTGTGGTGTGAGAGAGTCTACATCATCATTCTTGTTTTACAGCCGGGACTGAGGCATGGCAAAGCTCCTAACCTGCTAAAGAAACAGAGCATTGAAGCTCAGGCGTCAGTCCAGAGGCTGGGTCAGACCACTTTACTGTGCCCCTTTCTGTATGTGCTTCTGCCATTCTCCTCCATGCAGCTTAAGAACACACAAGGCACTTTCAGGAGCATGAAAGGGCCCTGAGGGAGAGTTAAAGTGGGTGTCTCTAGACTGGGATTCCAGAACCCCGCTCTGGACAGGAATATTCAGGCTGAGACTTGAAGAATGGGAAGGAGCCAGAGAGAGACTACAGCCAAACACCCAGGCACACAAACATCAAATGCAAAGTCCAAGGACAGACTAGAACTTGCAACTTCAGGAAAACAGAAAGCAAGCCAGTACGGCTGGACCTCAGTGACAGGGAGGACATAGAAGGAAGGTACAGCCAGACAGGTGGTAATGGTGCACACCTTTAATCCCAGTCCTCAGGAGGCAGAAACAGGTAGATCTCTGAGTTTGAGGTCAGCCTGGTCTACAGAGTGAGTTCCAGGACAGCCAGAGCTATACAGAAAAATCTTATCTTGAAAAACCAAAACCAAAAACAAAAAAAAAGAAGGTACAGTCATTATGGTGAGCAAGGGCTGGGCATAGTGGCTCATGCCTTGAATCCTAGCACTTGAGGGATAGAGGCAAGTGGATCTCTGTGCACTCGAGGCCAGCCTGGTCTACGTAATAAGTTCCAGGATAGCCAGAGCTATGTAACAGAAAGACCTTGTGGGCAAGGGCCACTTGCCTAGAATCCAGCAGTCTGGGTGGAGGGGACACGTTCTCTAAGGCATCAAACACTCACCAGAGTCCTCAGCATCAGGAGCTGCCATAGATCGACCCTTTATCTGGACACTGTGTGTGTGTGTGTGTGTGTGTGTGTGTGTGTGTGTGCGTGCGCGCGCGCGAGGGCACAATCACAGTTTCATCTCCTTTCAATCCCATAGTATGGCTGTCATCTCCATTTTATAAAAAGATTTATGTGCCCAGGCAATGACTGGAGAACCACTCTTTTTGTTTGTCTGTCTGTCTGTCTGTCTGTCTGTTTCTTTCTTTCTTTCTTTCTTTCTTTCTTTCTTTCTTTCTTTCTTTCTTTCTTTTTTTTCTGAGACAGGTTTCTCTGTGTAGCTTTGCGCCTGTCCTGGAACTCACTCTGTAGTCCAGGCTGACCTCGAACTCACAGAGATCCGCCTGGCTCTGCCTCCCGAGTGCTGGGATTAAAGGCGTGTAAGGCGTGCCACCACCGCCCGGCCTTGAGAGCCACTCTTAGTGCTGCTGGTGGAGGGGAAAGCTGGCTTAGCAGTTAGGAGTGCACTTGTTGCTCTCCCAAAGGACCCACAACCATCTGTAACTCCAGTTCCAGATGATCCAGCGCCCACATGGTGCACATACATAAATGTAGGTAGAACCCCCCCACACACACACAAATAAGAATAAACAAACCTTTAAAAAAAGAAACAAAAAACTATTGCTTTGGGGTCAGAGAGGTGTCTCAGTGTCAGAACATGAACCAAGAATAGTGTCATGTGGGGGAATTCTGAGTGTTTGTGAGAAAATTCCAAGAAACCAAGACAAGAGTCTTATGACATCAATTTCTTCAAAAACATGGAACTGTTCTTGGATGATGCTTTTGTGCATCATCCAAGGTGTAGCATCCCAGGTGTAGCAGACAGGAGTGCATTTACTTCAGATTATTCATTACAACTGGCTATTATTTGTTCATGTGCCTCTACGGAGAAACATATTTTTGCCATGTGCAGCCTGTCCTTGTGATTGTACACTTTACTCAGGTGACTCCTCTTAACCCTTAGAGTACAAACTGTCTTATGTTCTGAATAAAGCTGGCTATTGCACGAGACTTTAGTCTGACTCATTTATTGGCTCCATTCTCCCAGGTCCCACCTCTAGAGAAGTAAATGACTCAGCAGGTAAAAAATGTTCTTGGGACCAAAGCTGACAATTTGAGTTCAAATCCCCAAAACCCACACAAGGAGAGTCTAATCTCAAAAGTTGACCTCAGACATTTACACTTGCACCAAGGTACAAGATCCATCTCCCCCAATAAAAAGGTGTAATATAAAAAAATGTCTGGCAGGGGCTGGAAAGATGGCTCCCAGGATAAGAGCATTGGCTTCTCTTGCAGAGGACCCAGGTTCAATTCCCAGCACCCACACAGCAGCTCACAACTGTCTGTAACTCTAGTTCCAAGGGGTCTGGAACCCTCACCACAGATATATACATGCAAGCAAAACACCAGTGCATGTAAAATAAATAAAAATCATTTAAAAAATGTTTTGCTAATAGCATTCCTTCTACCTAAAGTCATTTCTGTGTCTCAACATTTGTGGAACTGGCCAGGTGTAGGTGGCACACACCTTTAATCCCAGCACTTGGGAGGCAGAGGCCAGCCTGGTCTACAAAGGGAGTTCTAGGACACCTAGGACTGTTACACAGAGAAACCCTGTCTTGAAAAATCAAAAAAAAATTTTTTTGTAACTGTTCTGTACACCCTCCTCCCCAGGCAGCACTACTGAGATTTTACAGATCATTACTCTCATTCTCCATAATTATGAGCTGTAAATACAGAGTAAGAATCCCTTCTAGTGAAAGAAAAGGAAAAAAAATCAGGAGCTGAGAAAAAAGGTAGATCAGAAATGTTAAGCAAGTAAGGGAAGCAAGTAGAGACTTAAAGACCCAGGGGAATGATGTCAACAAAATATGGGGCGCCATGGAAGCAGGTCAAGAGTCACAGCCGCCCTCTTCCTCATACCTGGGTTTGGCACTCTCTTGTCGCTGCTGTGGATAGCCAGAGCTACATAACAGAGACCTGGTGGGCAAGGCCCACCCAGCCCTATTCCATAAAAAAAGAAAGAAAAACAAGAAAACATTGGAATGGAATAGATAAGTGTCTTAGGTTACAGAACGGGAAAGTGAGATTAGGGAAGATTTGTAAACGCAAATAATTTCCCAAAAGTTGGAACTAAAATAACGCAATGTGCCAACACTGGATGGAGCCAGAAAGATGGGCGGCAACCAACGCTGAAGTCGGCAGGAAAGTGGGAGGAGCCTTGGCTCAGGGGGCGGGCCTTCCGGACCAGGCAGGCCAGGGAAGGCAGCCTGCAGCAACCCGTAAAGGGTGATGGGAGGGGCCGAGGCCCTCAGGCGGGACAAGGGGGCCCAGAGAAGCCCGGAGCAGGGTAAACAGGGCGAGCGGACTCTCACCCGGTTCTGCACTGTGTCCTCAGGGGCCGCCGCGAGTCGCGTCCGCCGCCGGAGGCAGAGCGGTGGGGCAGGGGGCGGGGAGGACTGGTTTCTCCGCGCCGGAACTCCCGCCATAACAGAGGGCAGCTTCTCCACCGTCTCACTCCGTGCGTAGCCTCCGGCCGCTAAGGCCGCCATCATCCTGTCAAAGACCAGCGTCCGTTACGCTCTTAACAGCCGTCTGTCGCCAGCACCCACTCGAATAGCGAAAGGCCGCGGGAAAGCCGGCGCCGCCGCCCATTGGACGCAGCCGCCAGCCCGTCTGGCCAATCGCGGGGCTGCCAGGCGGGCTCATTGACCAATGGTAGCTAAGAGGCGGAGCTGGGGGTGGAGCCACGGCCAGTCTATTTCAGTGCTTGTGAGCCTTGCCGCAATCTCGAGCGGCTAGCGTTTTTTCGCTCACAGAGACGTGGGACTTCTAACTTTTATGAGGCTAAGCCCTCAGCTTGTCTTTTGCCACAGTCCGGGGCGGCTATTCAAGCTGTAGCAGTCTCCCGGATGTAGCTATAGGGCGGAGCCAGAGAGCTTGGACTTGGCGCAGGCTCGGGAACACCACTGCCCTACTCTTGCCTATGCAAGTGGTGAGGGGCTGGCTTTGCGCGGATGTAGTCGCTCTCCCTTCGCGTGATAGGGACGTAGTCGTGGTAGCACGAGGAACATCGTGTACGTATGCGCTCTCAGTTTCCCCGTCACGTGTTGAGACATCCCACTCCCTCTCCCGTGGGCAGACGTGAGGCCGGTTGATGGCACGCGGGTGGGGCGGGGTTCCGTCCTGGCTGAAGTGGGTCGAAGTGCTATCGCTGACTGGGCAGGACTCGACGGGGTTGGATAGCTGTGCCTAAGTGCTGCAGGGCTCCAAACTGCTCCAACACTGCGGGCCAACTAGGCTCACACAACCAGCCTGGGAGCGTCTACAAGTGAGCGCAAGCACGGGGTGGGGCTCAAGTTGAAATGCATATGGGCAGACACTTGGTCCAGTTGGAGTCCTGGAAGATGCTGCTGGGAAGGTGCAGGACTGCTACAATCCGAGCGAGAGGGATGTGTAGACACATAATTCTCCTTGTCCATCTCCTGTTTTATTTTTCCTCTAATCTGGAGCATCACATGTTTGAGGTATTCAACATTGTCAGCCAGGTCACTGAAGCCAACGGATTTTGGTCTCTTGTTTCCTGTTAGTCCTAGGTTTCTAGTGCCTGGCACGCACTGTGTGTCTGCCAAATATTTGTTGGAAAGGTTTTAGCCCAGCTGTCCCATGTCTCAGCTGTCCTTTGAGGGAACTTTGTGCAGGGTAGAGAGGGTCAGGGGAGTCTTTACATCTAAATCAATGGATTTGTTTAGATATGTTTTTTGTCACTATGGTGTCATGTGGGCATGACATGTCACTGTGGGCATGTTGGCACACACGTGTAATCCCAGCACTTAGAGGCAGGAGGATCAGGTCCTCCTTAGTTACATAGTCAATTAGAGACCAGCTTGGGCTACAAGACTCCCTATCTCAGAAAGCCAAAAAGAAAGCTAGGTGTGGTAGTTCACACTTATAATCCCGAGATTTGGGAGGTGGAGGCAGGAGGATCAGTAGTTGAAGGCTGCATAAAAGAGTTTTAGGCCAAACTGGGCTACGTGAGAGCCTGTCTCAAAAACCAAAAACTTTAAATAAATGAATATCACTGTGGCACACAAAGGTCCTTAGAAATCTTGTTTCTGCTATGAGGAATCTTTTCTGTATTGAGACAGGATCTCTCTATGTAGACCTGGCTATCCTTGAACTCACAGAGATCCTCCTTCCTCTGCCTTATGTGTACTGGGATTAAAAGTGTACACCATTACACTTAGTTTATGACAGATCTTATAGACAGGTCTCTGGGCTTGATGGTGTGCACCTGTAATCCTAGGAGGTGGAAGCTGGAGGGCTTCAGGAGCTCAAGGTCATCTTTGGCTACCTAGCAAGTTCTACACCAATCTGGACTACAGAAGACTTGTCTAAAAAAACAGAAAAAATAAGCAAAACCACATAGGTGAAAGGGTCAAACATTGATGAACTGAATACAAAAACAGGGGGCATCAATAATCCTTCCCAGCAACACTCACAGCAAAATCACTAAGACTTTGCCTGTAGAAGTTATAATTGCAAATGGAAAAATCTCAATCATTTAATTAGGAAATTGGGGGTGAGGGGAAGCACATTCCCAAACTACTTCTCATTATATCTATGTCACCACCACTCATCACCTCTTACCTAGACACAGTGATGGATAGCTGCTCACTAACTCATCTTACAACAGTAGTATACATGAAGAGCATTTATGTGCCAGGCACTGCCTGGCATGTAACAATAATGAGGACAATGACAACCAGCTGTGTGCAGCAGCCAGCTAACTTCATAAAAACCAGGGCGTTTTGTTTTGCTTGTATGTTTCCAGATAAGGTCTTATATAGCTCAGGCTGACCTTGAACTCGTGAAATTAAAAATAACTTTAGCCGGGCGGTGGTGGCGCACACCTTTAATCCCAGCACTCGGGAAGCAGAGACAGGCGGATCTCTGTGAGTTCGAGGCCAGCCTGGGCTACCAAGTGAGTTCCAGGAAAGGCGCAAAGCTACACAGAGAAACCCTGTCTCGAAAAACCAAAATAAAATAAAATAAAATAAAATAACTTTAAACTCTTTAAAAATACTTATTTATGATTGCATGGCAGGGGGTGTGCATATGAGTATTGATGTTGGCAGAGGCCAGAAGAGGGCACTGGATCTCCTGGAGCTACAGTTACAGGTAGTTTTGAGCTGCCCCAGTGAGTTCTGGGAACTGAACTCTGGTCCTCTGCAAGAGCAGTACATGCTTTTAACCACTGAGCCATCTCCAGTCCAACTCCTAATCCTGCCTCCAGCTCACAGATATGAAGATTACAAGCATGCACTGCCATGCTTGGTTTAAAAATTGCTTCTCATCTTTGCTGGTGCCTACCAATGGCTTCCAGCTGCTCATCACAGGGCTAGCCCATTTCTATCTTAGAGCCTTCACTGAGCTGGTCTTGCAAAAGAAGACACTTAAGAGTTAGATGAAGAGCAGCAAGATGGCTCAGTGGATGAAAGTGTTAACTGGACAAGTCCAATGGACCTGGTTCAGTCCCTGCGATCCACAGTGGAAGAAGAGAGCTCACTCCTGAAAGCTGCCCTCTGACCTCCACACATGTGGACATGTGTGACATGTGCCTTTCCACCTACACTCCCCAATATTAATAATAATTACATTTCTAAAAAGGGGGCCAGGTGGTGGCACACGCCTTTAATCCCAGCACTCAGGAGGCAGAGGCAGGAGAATCTCTAAGTTCAACGCCAGCCTGGTCTACAGAGTGAGTTCCAGGACAGCCAGGGCTGTTACACAGAGAAGCTTGTCTCAAAAAAAAAAAAATTAAAAAGGGAAGAAGAACCCAGATGTGGTGGTACACTCTAATCTCTGTACGAAGGAGGTAGAGGCAGGCATAACTCTCTGATGCCAGCCTGGTCTACATCGTTTCAGGACAGCCAGGGCCTGTACACCCTATCTCAATCACCACCAACCCCCAAGAAAAAGAAAGGAAAAAAGAATATTTCCCAAAGAGATTCAAGAGCAGGCTTGGTGCCAAGTAGGAAATGAGGTGAAACAGTGAGAAATGTCTTCTGGGAAGTAAGTTGAAAGCCTGCCGAGAGCCAAAGAGAACATTCATTAGTCCTTTTTACGTCTTTTAGAGTTTGTTCTAGGGGCCTATTATTCAGAAGTTACATCTTCTTAACAACCACAAAGTCCTCAACAAACAGTGGCTTAAGCAAGTTATGAAGTCCATTATTGTAGAATATTATTTTAAGATACATTACATTTGTTTTTGCTGTGGAATATTTGTTCAATGATGCAAAGATGTGTTGCAGTCTTTTATATTGCATTTGTTTAACTCTGTGAAACTGTGTTACTGTGCCTGTCTAAAACACCTGATGGTCTAATAAGAGTTGAACAGCCAATAGTGAAGCAGGAGAAAGGATGGGCAGGGCTGGCAGGCAGAGGGAATAAATAGGAGAAAACGGGAGACAGAGCAAGGGATCAAGGAAGGAGGACAATGATAGGGGCCAGCCACACAGCCAGCCACACAGCCACACAGCCAGCCACAGAGTAACAGTGAAAGTAAGATATACAGAAGTAAGAAAAGGAAAAAGCCCAGACGTCGCTGGGATAATTTAAGTTAGGCAAAGCTGGCTAGAAATAAGCCAAGCTAAGGCTGGGCATTCATAAGTAATTATAAGTCTCCGTGTGTTTACTTGGGAGCTGGGTGGTGGGCCCCCCAAAAGAGTTAAAAGCAAAAGAGTAAAACAACCAACATCCATGGAACCAGACCATGGAACCAGCATCATTAAGTTACACTGTAGTCTCAAACTCCCCAGTTTCAGTGGCTTACCACAGCTTGGGCATAGTCCTTGCTCACAGTCTGTTGCAGGTAATTGGTAACCCTGCTCTACAGTATTTTAGTTGAGGACTCAGCCTGGAGGAGCTGTCCCTACTTGGAACATTGGGTCTTATGAAAGGAGGAAAAGAGAAAATGCAGGGATCTACCCAGTGGCTCCTGGGAAATTTTGTGTTTAGGAGTGGCCTGTAATACTGCACTCACATTCTTCAGACATAGCAGTTATATGTAGTAAGCAGCTTGTCTATGGAATAGAGCAAAGGTTTTGAATGGTACAACTCCCCACGGGATTTTGTTTCCCTTTAAGATTTATTTTCATTCTTTATGTGTGTGGCATATACATGTGATTGCAGGTATCTGGAGAGACCAGAGACGTTGAATCCTGCTAGAGCTGGAGTTATAGGTAGTTGTGAGCCTCCCAATGTGGGTGCTCGAAACCAAACTTGAACTCAGATCCTCTGTAAGGACAATGTGCATTCTTTCCTATTGAGCCATATCTCCAGTACCCTATGTTTCTCTTATATCAAACAAGTGCAAAGGTTGGCATACCAGCATTGGTATAGCAGCTCCATCATCGTCCAAGATGAGGGTCCTCTCCTGTTGTATCATCCTTAGCCTGTGGCTCCAAGATAACTGCCAGTACCCCAGCCACCATGCCCTGCCATTCCTGCAGGGGAGGACACAAAAGTCTCAATGCTAAACTGAGCTAGCTCCCTTTACAAGGCCTTCCCAGGAACCCCATTCCATGGTAGCTTTGTCATTATTGGCCTTTAATCCCAGCACTCGGGAGGCAGAGGCAGGCGGATCTTTGTGAGTTCGAGGCCAGCCTGGTCTACAGAGAGAGATCCAGGAAAGGCGCAAAGCTACACAGAGAAACCCTGTCTCGAAAAACCAAAAGAGCCTTTCCTCAGCTGCCGCCAAGATGCTCGGTTCTTCTGAGGAAGCTAAGGCCGCGTTGGGGTGAGGCCCTCACTTCATCCGGCGACTAGCACTGTGCCGGCAACATGGCCTCCGTCTCCGAGCTCGCTTGCATCTACTCCGCCCTCATCCTGCACCACGACGACAATGACGTCGACGAGGAGGACGAGGATGACGAGGTGCACGGATGGTCCACGGAGGACAAGATCAACGCCCTCATTAAAGCAGCTGGTGTCAATGTTGAACCTTTCTGGCCTGGCTTGTTTGCAAAGGCCCTGGCCAATGTCAACATTGGGAGCCTCATCTGCAACGTAGGGGCTGGTGGGCTGGAGCCGCGCCAGCAGGCAGTCCTGCCCCCTCTACTGCTGCTGCCCCAGCTGAGGAGAAGAAAGTGGAAGCAAAGAAGGAAGAATCTGAGGAGTCTGATGACGACATGGGCTTTGGTCTTTTTGACTAAACCTCTTTTGTTAACATGTCCAATAAAAAGATGAACCTGTAAAAAAAAAAAAGAACCGTAGAGGGAGGGCCCAACATGAATGCTGCCATCTAGAGGAATACAAGAGAAAAGGCCTAGGCCAAGTTGTGGAGAGGTTTTGTTATGTTAATCACTTTCCTTCTTTGTTCTTTGTACCATTCTGTTCTGCTGGAGTGTCCTTTCTCCTTTACACATCCCACACTACAGGAAAGCATATACCGGCCAGAACATAGGCACATGACTCACCTGGGATACTCTTTTTTTCCAGAAAATGCTAATGTTAGGAAGGAGAAAGAAGAGGGTGGATATTGGAGTAGTCAGCTGGCAGGCTCTGTGTGCAGGGAGGGAGAAGGGTGCTGCGTCAGTAGGTCTCTGTCTAAAAGGATAGGGCTAGTGAGGACATTTAGCTCCCGGATGGAGGCTGAAGTACTCCCTGCGACATTCGGACTCCCTGGCTGTGTGCCCTGCAGTTCAGCTCTGTGTGTTAGAGTGTCTGAGTCGGCCCTTTGGTCCTCTTTTCCCTGTAGTCCCCACTTTAGTTTTGTCTGAGCTGTCTTGCTCCGTCATCTCTCCACCCCACCATTTCCTCACTAGTAGTCTTTTTAGTTTTTCACGTTTCCTTTCCATAGTTCCTTCTGGGTGGTTTAGTTTTTTCAGACAGGGTCTCCCTATATAGTCTATACTGGCCTGTAACTTGCTGTGTAGCCCAGGCTAGCCTTAAGCATGCAGTCCTCCTGCTCTTGCCTCTCAAGTTCTGGAATCACAGTTGCATGTGGCCATGCCCCATTCCCTACGGTGTCTCTGTGTAGATATAAGCAAACATGAATGTATATTCCTATTTCTCTTTGATTACAGTATTACTTTTAAAAATGTATATATGTATGTCTGTGTGTCGGTGTGTGTACATGCCACATGTGTGCATGTGCCCACAGAGGGCAAAAGTGGGCATAGAATCTCCTGGAACTGGAGTTATAGGCAGATGTAAGCCACTTGATGTGGGTGCTGGGAACTGAACTCCAGTCCTCTGCAAGAGCAGCAAGTGCTCTTAGCCATTGAAACATCTCTCCAAATGCTCCCCAGTCAGTTATGTTTGTTGTTTGCTTTTAGACAGGATCTCACCATGTAGCCCTGTCTGGCCTAGAACTTGTTATGTAGAACAAGCTGACCTTGAACTCAAAGAAATCTGCCTGTGTCTGCTTCCTGCATGCTGAGATTAACCTGGCACTAGTTTTCCATTTGTGGTGTTATTTCTCTTTTATGTAGTGTTAATGAATATTTAAACATGAGGGGGCTAGAGGTGTGTGTGTGTGCAGGTGCCAGAGGTCAACATCAGGAGTCCTATTGCTTCCCACCTAGTTTTGTTTGTTTGTTTTTGTTTTTGTTTTTGTCTGAGACAGGGTCTCTCACTGAGTCTAGAGCTCACCATTTTGGCTACACTGGCTGGCCAGAGAGCTCCATGGCTCCACCTGTCTCCATCACCCAGCACTGGGGTTCCAGCTACGCTTTGCCATTGCCTGGCTCTTAGGGGTGCTGGGAATCCAAACCCAGGTCCTCAGGCTTGTACAGCAAGTGTTTTATCATTGAGCTGTCCCTCCAGCCCCACAGAATTCATTTCTTGGTTGTTTTTCAAGACAAGCTTTCTCTGTGTAGCCCTGGCTATCCTGGAATTCACTCTGTAGACTAGGCTGGCCTCAAACTCAGAGATCTGCCTGCCTCTGCCTCTGGAGTGCTGGGACTAAAGGCGTGTGCCACCACTGTCCAGCTCAGAATTAATTTCTTATGACTATCCAATATAGTTTGTTACTGCTTTCTCCAGATGTCTTTTTCTTTCTTTCTTTCTTTCTTTCTTTCTTTCTTTTTCTTTTTCTTTTTTTTTTTTTTTTTTGGTTTTTTTGGTGTTTTTTGAGACAGGGTTTCTCTGTGTTGTTTTGGTGCCTGACCTCTGTAGACTAGGCTGGCCTCGAACTCAGAGAGATCCTCCTGACTCTGCCTCCTGAGTGCTGGGATTAAAGGCATGTGCCACCGCCACCTGGCTCTCCAGATGTCTTACATTGGGTTTTTACTGCATGGTTTATTGCCCGTGGGGGTCTATATCCTACATTTGGGTTACTGTTTGATTTAATTTTTGATTACTGTTGGGCCTGCTGACAGTCAGCTGAGTAGCTGGGTAGAGGCGTGCGGATTGAAGAGACTATGAACAAGACAGAAAAGAGTCGAGAGGTCTGCAGGTCAATGCTGGACAGCCCCGAGTTTATTTCACAGCCAGCTTATATACAGTTTTGAGGGACAGAGGTAGAACAATGCACACCACAGGCATTCAACCACTATCTATCCTGCCTTGCGTCAAGGAGCAGGGAGTTTCTTTTTCTATCTCGATGTACCTATGGCTAGCATCAGCAGCCTACATCTAGCTAGATAGTGTGTTCCTTCTTGTGGGCTAAACAGGACTTTTTCATAGCCCTTCAAGGAGACTCTGTGGGCTAATCAGGACTTTCTCACAGCCTTTCAAGGAGACTCTGTGAGCTAATCAGAACTTTCTCACAGCCCTTCAAGGAGACTCTGTGGGCTAATCAGAACTTTCTCACAGTCTTGGAGCAAACAAGCTTGAACTCTGTTGACTCAGAATAGACTTCAGATTCAAACTGGGAAACTGAGTCAGTTGTGGGCTCCCACAATTCCTCCTTTTTTATTTATTTTAAGACCCCACTGAGTCTCTCAGATGACTGTGCCTGTCGTAGGTGTTTCCTTACCACACTCCAATCTTAGCCATCATGGGAGCATGAATTCCATCATTCACGTCCTGTCTTAGGTTGAAAGGAGGCAAAGAAAACTTACCCGTCTTTGGCTACCAGCCTCTGGTGATAAGTCATAGGAATGTTTGTAGTTTTACTCCATGGAGTTCGGAGCCCAGTCTCCATAACGAGTTCAAAATCAGCTTGAAAAATCATAGGCAAACAAATTATGCCTACTAAGACACATGCTCCAATAGCTACAGCACTACTTAAGATTGAAGTAAATGATGACTGTGATGGGATAGACCTTTTAAATTGTTCTGAAATATCTTCTGCTGTTTTAGCTGCACAAAATCCAATTTAGCCTTTTTCATTTCTATAATCTCTTGATGTAATTTAGCCAAATCTAAGGATTCATTAGAATCATGCCAGATTCCTTTAAGATGTGCCTTAACTCTTTCCCATCCAATAGTACTTTCATTATACACAGAAGATGTAACACAAATCCATTCATAATTAGCATGACATTTCAAATGTACTCCAGTTTTCAGGTTTGGAGCTCATCTCCCAGAAACTGTACCACATCATACAAAGCATTCAATTTATCTTCCATTTTCACATCTATATCTTCTTAAATCTCTAATATCATAGAAACATTCATAGACAATTGATTAACAAACCCTGTTGTCTGGATGGGTTGAGACAAATACATTGAAGCAACAGTAGTAGTAGCAATCATAGTAACAAAGGCTGCAGTTCCTGCTATAACTAATCCAGCAACATGCTTCTGTCTGCTTAAAGATTTCTTAGTTTCTTCAATCACTTGCAGCCCTTTATCATCAAACCATGGGTCACTCATATCTACTGGCAATGTTACAAAAGAAGGTCCTTTTAACACTATTACATGAGTATGATTATCCATTTGAGAAATACAATTAAGACATGATACATAGAACCATTCATACAAATATTTGCTTCACCAATTAAAAGAACATAGAGCATTTTTACACAAGCTAAAACAGTTCCTTTCAAAGGACAAACAGGTTTCAAGCAACTGGAATGTCCTGCCACAGTTCCCATCACAGCAGCAAATTTCCAAACATAAATTTGTGGAGATCCAGTACTGGAATACCAAATTCCAGCTGACAGTCCTTTGTGCCAGGATTATGCTGTAGACACTGTATAGGAGTCACTATAATTGTCCTTATTTCCAGACCAATCAAGACTATATTGCTGTGTCCATGTGATGTTATACTTTAAAGGAATAATGCCAGTACATCGTCTCCATAACAAAGTTCTGTTAGACTCTCTCAGTTCTTTTGTGAATGGAGGAAATCATTGAGGGGGTGAAATATTACTTATCCAATCATCTTGAGGAAGCAATCCAAGACATCCCTCCAAAGTAATATTTTTTGCAAAACATACAGGAATCCATTTACCAATATCCAATGTAAGAAAATTGTGAGCAATCTGGAACTCTTGGGTGGCAGGTAGATCTAAAAGCTTGGCATCTTGCAACCACAATTTCTTTTCCTTCCCAAGTTGCAGGATGTAAATTTGATGTATCAGGAACATAGGCCCAATAGGTCTCACTCTGGCATCTCTGTGTGGTCATCAGCAACATCAGGATCAGCATCTCTCTGCTCCATACACCACAACAATCTTTCAGGCAACCAATGAGTTTCATTTTCATCCTGTGAGAAAACATAAACATGCCCTCATCCCTATACTAAACAGGGTTGGGGTCCTTCCATAAGTCAGTACAAGTATCTTTACATTTAACTTGAGAAAATTTTGTGGTGGTGCCTTCATGCCTAAAAATTGATCAGCTGCAGATTTTCCAGCAGCATCCACTTTTAAAATTTTTTTTTCTTTCTTTTTTTTTTTTAAAGATTTATTTATTATGTATACAGCATGTATGACCAGAAGAGGGCACCAGATCTCATTACAGATGGTTGTGAGCCACCATGTGGTTGCTGGGACTTGAACTCAGGACCTCTGGAAGAGCAGTCAGTACTCTTAGCCTCTGAGCCATCTCTCCAGCCCCACTTTTAAAATTTTTAAGACAAGATTTAAAGCATTATGTGGTGACCTAGGGTATAACTCCCCCTTCTTTAATTTTTGAAGTTGTATTTTGAGGCTGCTGTGAACTCTCTCAATAATACCTTGTCCTTGAGGATTATAAGGAATGCCTGTTTTATATTCAATTTGCCATTGAGAGCAAAATTGATAAAAGCTTTATAAATATATCCAGATCCATTATCAGTTTTAATAACTTTTGATATCCCCAAATAGGAGAAACATTTCAGGCAATGAGCAATTACATACTTAGTAGCCTCACCAGTTTAAGCAGTAGCCATTAAAAATCCTGAATAAGTATCAATTGTCACATGCACATATTTCATTTTTTTATGAGTGACATCCATTTGCCATAAATAATTACGAAGAAGACTTCAAGGATTTACTCCAAAGTGAGGTACAGTCAAATATTGTGGACATGTAGCACATTTCTTAATGATTTGGTGAGCAGTTTCTCTTGTAAAGCCAAATTATTTTCTTAAGCTTTTACTATTCTGATGATGTAAAGCATGTAATCACTGAGCAAGCTCAACTTGAGACAAAGTGATCAACTGAATAACTTTATCAGCTAAAGCATTACCTTCAGCCAATGGACCAGGAAGATTTGAATGTGCTCTAATATGTACCATAAAATATGGCAATTTTTATTTATTGAATGGTATCCTGAATTTGTTGAAATAACATTCATTTTTTGTTTTTTTTTTTTTGGTTTTGTTTTTTTCGAGACAGGGTTTCTCTGTGTAGCTTTGAGCCTTTCCTGGATCTCGCTCTGTAGACCAGGCTGGCCTCGAACTCACAAAGATCCGCCTGGCTCTGCCTCCCAAGTGCTGCGATTAAAGGCGTGTGCCACCACCGCCCGGCTTTGAAATAACATTCTTAATTGCTCATTAATAGTTTTTTGTTTTGTTTTGTTTTGTTTTTTTGTTTTTTGAGACAGGGTTTCTCTGTGTAGCTTTGCGCCTTTCCTGGAACTCACTTGGTAGCCCAGGCTGGCCTCAAACTCACAGAGATCTGCCTGGCTCTGCCTCCCAAGTGCTGGGATTAAAGGCGTGTGCCACCACCGACCGGCAATAGTTTTAATATAAGAAAGTTTCTATAACTTGAAGAGCTTTATAAATATATTGACTATCTGTATATAAATTAAATAAATTATCTTTTTTAAGAACTTGAAAAACCAACAGCTCAACTCAACAACTTGAGCTGAATCAGGAGTAGTTTGAACTACATATCTTTCACCATTAATCACCATTAATAAGCTGCTTTCCCAATAGAAGAACCATCAGTAAAAACCAAAGCAGCATCTTTCACTGGAGTATGTATTAATACTTTAGGGAAAGTAAAAGAACGCATTTGAGTAAACTGTAATAATTGATCAGCAGGATAATGATTATCAATTTGACCCAAAAATTGAACAAAAGTTTTGCCCAAGAATCATTACTTTGAAAGAGTCAACCAGTTTGTTGTTTAGTAAATGGAACATTTATTACATTGGTTCCTTTCCAAAATACCTTCTAGGATCAAGCCTATTCCATTTTCCTGTGGCTCATGCTTCTCATGGCCATCACCTGGCAAAACTGTTCAGATCCATAACCCTTGGCTATTTCCCATGATCACTTCAACTCTTTAAGACCATTATCATCTGGGAGACTCTTAAATTGCAAAGTTTACCTGTCAGAGCAAGGTGCATTCTTGTGTATAAAAGCATTATAATATTTTATAAAATAAACATTGTTTTTAAATTCTTATATTAACCTTATTTTTATAACATGAATTATTATATAGAAATCTATCCCAATCCAAAATATTTGAGGATTGTTGCCTCCCTAGACTAAAAGGAGATACAATGAACAGATTCTTTAACCTTATTTAAAGACTTGCCAGCCATGTTGCTGCCCACTTCATGATGAGGTCACCAGCCAAGATGGAAGAAGACCATGTGATTGCTGTTTAAAATTAAACAATAGTTACATGCACACATACACACAGTTGGATCCAACTTTCATTCATAACCATAAGTCACATACATGTCCACATACATACACTTGTATATATTTCCATTTTTAACATAAACATTTTTCAATGAAGAATCATCAGCTATTTTTAAAATGAAGAAAACCAGAATTAACATATTATGGTTAAATACCCCATATATCTTACAGTTTTCCTTCACATTCAGCATAGTTCACATCCCCTCTGACCTTCTACAACTTACCATTTACCTTCAGGTCAGGCCCTTCCCTATGTTTGCTCTTCTGGTTCAGCCTGACATAGACAAATTCCTTTTTTCCCTTTCCTATCATTATTCCAATCTTACACCTTCTCTTGCTTTTCAGACAACATGCAAATTTCCACCAAAGTTCTTTTTCTTGTGATTTCTTCTTAGCAGTTTAGAACATTGCATAGGTATAACATTTCAAACAAGAATAGAAACATATAGATATATGCATATATCATAACAAAACTTATTTTTGCATTAATATATTAAAAACCTGTATCAATGTGAAACGTTTCAGATTAGCAGCAGTTTTTCTTATCTTAATCAATAATAGTTTGTAATCAATTCTCTTAAATGATGACAAGTATTTGTATCCCATTGAACTCAAATCACCAGAATCCATGTATTGTTTCTTTTCCTGTGGAGGCAAAAGCATATTTTTTTCCAAAACATCAGAGTATGCAGGCTGGTAATTCAACATTATTTTCTCAGGCAGTATCAGGACAGAGAGGGGTTAAAGTGGGTTAAAGTTGGAAGTTGCTGGCCAGCAGAAGAGACCTTGAGGTTATCACAGTGAAGAACTTGGCTTAGAAAGGAAAGGAGGCACAGAGTGTGTCCTTGGCTGCCGTGTTCCTGAAAAAATTATTGTTAACTTTTCTGACTATAGTAATTAACACTTAACATCAGATTCTCTTTTTGACATCTGTTCAGCTTGCCAATAGTAGGAACGAACTCCCTGCCACTTCATCTGCACTGCAGGCCTGATAGTAACAGAGCTTATGGAGGGAGGCGGCCATGCCTCTCTCTCCTTCTCTTCCGGGAAAACAAAGTAGATTAGTAGACAGAAACAAGTAACACTGACAGACATAAGTACTGGTACATCAGCACTGAGACAATGGCCTCACTCGCTGTTAATGAGTCCCATCTAACAGATGACTTCTGTTGCAATACGCAAGTTACACCTGGCAGGAGCTACCTGCTTATCTCAGTTCAGTCGGGGGACCCAGTCCCCTTAAACACATGGAACAGAACAGTAACATAGTAACAGTCAGAACACAGACCAAGACAAAGAGTGTACATTTACCAGCTGCAGTGAACAGATCTGAAAGTGAGACATTGGGCTAATGGTTTGCTGTCACGACCTGCTTATTCTCTCCAGATGAACCAGTCATAGTGAGGAATGGAGGTAGGGGAGAATCTTGAGGTGTGAGAGAATCTTCATTGTAACACTTAGCAGCCTCTTCCTCTAATTCTACCGTATTGCCAAAATCTAACTGGTCATTGTCATCAAATAACTTTGTAAAAGCATCTGCTTAAAGCCGTCTCTCTGACAGAGCAGAATGTTTAGTTTCAGTCAATGCCGGACAGCCCTGAGTTTATTTCACAGCCAGCTTGAATACAGTTTTGAAGGACAGAGGTAGAATAATGCACAGCACAGGCATTCAACCACCATCTATCCTGCCTTGTGTCAAGGAGCAGGCAGTTTCTTTTTCTATCCCAATGTACCTCTGGAAGGCATCAGCAGCCTGTGTCTAGCTAGATAGTGTGTTCCTTTCTGTGGGCTAATCAGGACTTTCTCACAGCCCTTCAAGGAGACTCTGTGGGCTAATCAGGACTTTCTCACAGTCTTGGAGCAAAGAAGCTTGAACTCTGTTGACTCAGAATAGACTTCAGATTCAAACTGGGAAACTGAGTCAGTTGTGGGCTCCCACAGATTACATTTATTTTTTATTTATATGTGTGTGGTATATATGAGGAGATCAGAAGATAACTTGCAAGAGTAAGTTCTCTCTAGCCACCATGTGGGTCCTGGGAGTTGAACACAGGTCAATCAGGCTTCGTGGGAAGCCTCTCTACCCACTGAGTTATCTTGCTGGCTCTTTTTTAATTAATTAATTAATTAATTAATTTTTTTGAGACAGAGACTCAAGCTTGCTATGTAGCCAAAGATGACCTTCAAATTGAACTTGAGATTCTCCTGCCTCCACCTCCTGAGTGTTGGGATTACAAGCATGCACCACCACACCTGGTTTATATGGTGCTGAGGATAAACCCAGGGATTTGTTTGACGTAGGCAAGCACCCTACCCAATGAGCTACATCCCCAGGCTTTTTCTTGGATGGGAATGGGGCAAGGGGGGGGTCTTACTATGTAGCTCAGGCTGGCTTCAAATGCATGGTAATTCTCCTGCCTTAGCCTCCCTAATGCTGGGATTACAGATGTGCTGTACCATGTCTAGCTATAGGTGGATGTTTCTTGGATGCGCATAAGCACATGTATGCACATACACACACAGATCTATTGCGGAAGAATCCCTAGTATATAGATAGGAAAAGTATTTCCCTTGGACTCTCATATTCTAGATATCCAATTTTATAAACTCCTGCCTCAAATTCACGCACAGGAACAGAGTTGGAGGGTGGCAGTGGGTAGCCATGGCAGAACCCAGCTGGAAGAAGAGGGACTCAAGCTGGGATGAGAAGAGCAGGGGAGGAAAGATGGTCAATGCTGGAGCCCTAAAATAGGGTGTGAGCATGAGAGAGGCAGCCTGGGTGGGAGGTGTGAACTTGGAGCCCAGGGTTCTTGGGTGTGAATATCCTCCAGTCAGGGAGCATGGGGACCTGTGGCATTCATCTGTGACTCTACTAGGTTGCAGGTTCCCACTGAAGGATGGTCCCAGGCTGTAAGCCTGGCTATGGCACCTGGGCCATGAACACTGGGTACCCAGCTGCCACCAATACTTGAGCAATGAGCATTTCACAGCCTCCTGCTACCAGTGGCGATGGGCAGTTCGCTACCTGCGGCCTGATGCGGTGTCCTTCATCTTCTCCAGGGTATCAACTGAGGTGAGAAGGTCCCCTGTAGAGGCTGATCCCCAGCCTTGCCACCTGGAAAATAACCGTAGAATCTGGACTCCAGTTCTCTTCCCCTAAGGCAAATCCCTCTTTGATTCTGTCCTTCAGCCTTCCCTTCTAAAGGAGGTCTGTGTAGAAACTGACCCCGCTCTTAGGCCTAAAGGAATGCCCCTTGGAGTATCTCTGATGCTTTAACCGCCCCCGCCCCCCATCTTGTCTTTTTGAGCCAGACAAGAACCAGAAGCATGTGGCACCGCCCCCTCCTCCTGGGCGGGAGGTTTCATCCCTGCCCCTGGAGCCTAGCAGCATGGCATCTGGCCCAGTGCATTTCCTGGTACTGGGACCTGCATCAGGAGACCCCGAGACTTCGGCCACCATGCTCCTGACCCCTTGTTCCTCCCACTTGCTTCCACAGGGCCAAGGACTGGAATCTCTGACCAGCACCCACAAGCTGGGTTGGAGGCTGCTCTTGGGGCACTGCAACAGATAGTTCACAGGTTGCAGAGGCACCAGGAGTGGCACCAGGCACAGCTGCAAGCTTTGGAACAGCTGGCACAGCAGCTGCACCAGGAGAGCCTGCTGGCCTGCACACACAGGGTCCATTGTGTTGGGCGAGTGCCCCTGGGACTGGGACCCAGGGCGCTTGCTCCACCTGCAGTTCTGCTTTAAACCAGGGTCCAGTGTCTAAAGAACCTCTCGTGCCTTTGGGGTTGTTGGTATGACCTCACAGCAGAGTGCTTGCCTAGTAAGGGCCAGGACCTGGGTTCCATTTCCAGCACCAGCCAGACAGAACAGGCCTTGAGTGTCAGTGCAGGCCTGTAATCTAACTAGCAAGTTTAAAGCTAGCCTGGGCAATGTGCGACCCTGTCAGAAATAAGCAGACATTAAACATCTGTGAATAGCAGCCCATCATCAATCAGAGCTGCGTGACGGCCACCCAACGAGGGCATAATTAGGAAACATGTTTAAGGAGTGCGCTGTCCGTGCCAGACTGAAACTTACTGAAAACCGCTATGATCATGATGCTGCTTTTGTGCCGTTCTCTGGATATGAAAGCAGAGTCCTAACTTTTACCAAAGCAGGTAGGCATAAAACTGTAACCAGGGACCACCATGGAGCTTGTGTTTGCAGCTGTCAGGCTGTCTAAAGCTCCTAGGCAACCCCAGTACTGTACTGCTGAGTTTGGTCTTTTGAGAGGAATAAAATAAATCAATTCTTGACATTTTTTCTCTGCTTATGACTCCGTGGTAGAGGTGGGCTCTAGCTCAGTGATAAGTCCTTGCTTAGAGTGTGTGAGGTCCTGGGTTCAATCTGTAGTACTCTAGCGAGGTGTCTTCAGCTGGTGGGTTGGACATACCCTACAGGTGAGACTGTTTGGTCACAACAGTGCTTTAGAATGGTTGGTTTGTGGTGACCCAGAAGATAAAGAGCAGGGTCCGTTTTCCCAGGTGACAGTGGTCAGCTGGAGATGCAGCGTGGTTGTCCCTGGTGCTTTGAGACTGTGGCCTGGGCACCAGTTGTATGGTGGGGCTGGGACAGAACTCAGACTGATGCCTGGAGCTTTCCATGGAGCTTGCTGGGGTCCCTGGGCTGACATTGTCTCTCTCCGCATCCCTGCCCCGTTTAGTCTCTGCCTCCTACTAAATCATCTTTTTCCTCTTTTTTATGCCTGCAGGCCAGAAGAGGGCACCAGATCCCATTTTAGATGGTTTGTGAGCCACCATGTGGTTCCTGGGAATTGAACTCAGGACCTCTGGAAGAGCAGCCAGTGTTCTCAACTGCTGAACCATCTCTCCAGCCCCCTACTAATTCATCTTATCTCACCATCTCCACATTCACTGACTTTCTGTCTCCATTTTGCTATCTCCCCACCTATACCCCCCCCCCCATGTCACTCTTCATCTGTATCTTTCCATGTCTTTGTCATTCCATGTTGGTCCTTCCTGCATTTATCTTCCCACCTCCCCATGACTGTCTGTGACCTTACATCTGCTGCCTTGTCTCCCCACATCTCTCCATTCACATCTTGTTTCCGACATCCCTAGCCTTCCTGTTCCTCACACTATGCCTGCCTGTCTCCCTGTGTCCCCTGTTTCCACCACTTCTTGCTGGGATGACTCAGCTTCCTGGACCCGAGGATTCACCACCATCTGTGGAAGGCCTGACATAGCCATACACCTGCCACCCTGGATGCTAAGCCCAAGCCCCTGGACACTCAGATGCCCCCTGTGTAAGGGTCCGAGTGACAGGATTGAGAGACAGAGGTAGAAGTGGAAGAGTTACCACACTTGGCCTTGGCCTGGCCCCGTTGCCTATACCTGGGGAGGAGCAATGCTCCCAGCACTGGGTCCCACTCTCATCCACTTGAACCTTGAATGTGACCTTGGACCAAGTTGCCCCGGAGCCCTCATCCCCTAGGATGCTCATCCTCTGCGGTTTCCAGCCCCTGCTATCCCCAACTCAAACCCTTGGCAATCAGTTAAAGTCTGAGCAGAATAAGGGTCACTCGCTCAAGGGGTGCTGTGCCTGGTTCTGAAGAGTCCCGATGTGCTGTGCCAAGCCTGCTGTGGGGTTGGGAACATAGCAGTGAACACGGCCCCAAACCATCCCTGCCTTTGAGTTCATGTCTGCTTGAGTAGAAAGTGAACTAGTAAACTAATAAACCAGATCACTTCAAACTGACAAGTCATCTCAAGACTGAAGAGGTATGATTGACAGGGGCGTGGGAATGGGGTGGTGGTGGTCTATGGAACCTGGGTGGAGAGGGGGCCTTTCTAGAGGGCACTTGGGCCAGTGTAAGAACAGTGATGCAGAGGCCCTACCCTCTGGGTCATCAGAGTAAGGAAGGCTGTAATGCTCTAGAGAAAACCTAGGAGGTGGGAGCAATGTTTACAAGAAGAGCCAAGATGTCACCGAGAAGGTACCTGTGGGTTAAATATTAAGAGGGAAGGTGTCGGGGAAGAGTTCCCCAGCAGCAGGAACCGTGAGGATGCAGGTGTAGCTGCAGTGAAGTGAACTAAGGAGAGAGAGAAGGTAAAGTAGGAGAGATGACAGGCAGCCGGACAGTGGTAGCACACGCCTTTAATCCCAGCACTGGGAGGCAGAGCCAGGCAGATCTCTGTGAGTTCGAGGCCAGCCTGGTCTACAGAGCGAGATCTAGGACAGGCACCAAAACAACACAGAGAGACCCTGTCTCGAAAAACAAAAACAAAACAAAACAAAAAGAGAGAGGTGATAGGCACGTTCACGTCAGGCCATTGTGGGCTATGGTGGTCCACACCTGCATGAGCGTGTGTGTGTGTGTGTGTGCGCGCGCGCGCGTGCATGCAACGTGCGCGTACCTGGTGGTGGCAATAGAGGAAAGGATTGTGGTTCTTGATGTGTTGCCCAGGTTGAACTGAATTGCAGGCCTTCCTCTTCAGCCTCCTAAGTGCTGGTCGTAGGCCTGTATCATAACCATACCTGTTAACACTGGCCTTCACCAGGGCTGATGTCAGGCAAGCAGATGTGGAACACGTTAATAGGGACAGTTCAGCCAGGCTGGGGACAGCACAGAGGAAGCTGCCGCTCTAGTCCGGGTGGGAGATGAACAAGTATGGACCTGGATGAAGGCTGGGAGAGGCAGAAGAGGGAGTCCCCATTCTGTCCATTAGGAGGCAGAGGGGTGGAAGGTAGGCCCAGGCCAGGGTGATTTGGGGTGCAGCAGGCAAGGCCAGCCCAGGTGTGAGGCTGAGATGGCCCTGGGCTAGAAGTGATACACATTTTCAGAGGTGCCATCCAGAGACCGATGGGCACCCTCAACACCACTGCACCCATGATACTTGGTTCAAGCTTCAGCGCTACTTGCTATGATCCCTTGAGCTTACTAACGGTTCTGTCCTGGGTGATGAGGATAAGCGTGAGGACGAAGATGATTTAAAAAGAAAATGACCCTCTGATCCCCCGTACGTGGGGCAAGCTTGAAGGAGTTAAGACTGGGATTCCAGAGAGTGGAAATACCCAGCATCAGACTCAAGACCACTGCTCTAACCGGCCTGGTTTGCCGAGTGGAGGAAAACACCCGTGCTTGCCTTCTTACCCATCTCTTTCTAGCCCTCATCTCTGCCTCATCTCTCCAATTTCTATGCCTGTCACATCCTTCCAGGAAACCATCTCCCCTTCCTCTGGAGGTCCTGAGAGTCTAACCTCTAACCTCTTGTTGTTGCCTGCAGCTTCCACCCCGACTGACTCCCAGCATCTCCTCCCGGCCCCCCCCCCCCCCCCCCCGCTTCCCCCCTCCGCTTCTCCTCCCCCCCCCCCCGCGTCTAGTCACTGCGCATGCTCCGCCAGCGCCCCTCCTTCTCTATCCCCCATCCCCCAGCCAGCGTCTGGGCCTCGTCCCCTTCTCTCTGTCTCCCTCTCCTCCCCCATCTCGTCCCCCGACACTGACACCCCGTTACTCCGGCAGTCTCCTCAGTCCCAGCCTTTCTCTCCAACCCCCGCCATCCGAGGTAAGATGGGAGGCTGGTGAGAAGGGGAGGGGCGAAGCATCCTGCATCCCTAGATAAACAAACCCCGGGAGGGGGCGGCCGAGACCCAGGGGCCTGGCACCCGAAGAGAAGAATGGGAGGCTGGGCCTGAGGGAGGTGGCAGGCTTTGAGGCGCATATCCCCGGGCCTTCAAATGAGTAATGGGGATCCCTGTGGCTGCCAAATCCAGAGCTGGAGACTAGGGGCCACCCGGGGTTCTTGGAGCTTCTGTGGGCTTGGACCCCCTGAGCTGTGGGGCGCTATCTCTAGCTGACCTCTATTTTCAGGATTTGCCTCCAGGCCACCCCCCAACTTTGCTCAGGCCCCCCAGGGCTATCGAGGACCATGACTAAGACAGATCCTGCTCCAATGGCCCCTCCACCCCGAGGGGAGGAAGAAGAGGAGGAGGAAGAGGATGAACCGGTCCCAGAACCCCCCAGCCCCACCCAGGAGCGCCGGCAGAAGCCTGTTGTGCACCCCTCAGCTCCTGCCCCACTCCCCAAGGACTACGGTAAGCACTGTCCCCACCCTGGAATCTGGTGTGGAGCTTTAGGTGCTGGTGGCTTGGCCGCGCTGTGTTGATGGTGGAGGTGGAGGCATGCTGAAGGTGGTCCACGGAAGTCTCAGTTGCAGAGCCTTTGAGACCGCTCCCCTTCGCTAATTACACTCATCTATTGGAGAATGGGGCTGGAAAAATCCCAGTCTGCCATTCGTGACATACCAACTCAATCATTTAGTCATTCAACAAACATTGTATGGGAGCTCCTGTGAACCTAACTTATGCCAGAAACTGGGGCTGCAGCACAGAGCACGGTTCTCCTAAGGCTTTGCTGAGAGAACTCCCAGGCCCCAACCATAGCCACACAAATGAGTCTAAATATGAAGTTACAGGAGACAATGAGATTGATTATTTCAAGAACAGAGTGTTGCAAGAGCTTTCAGAGACAAGGTTCCCCTTAGGAGGTACCATGTGGGGAAGACCCAGTTTGGATTTGGGGGGAGGAGCCTGCAGGATCGTGAAGCACAGGAATAAAGGATCTGAGGTAGAAGGGCGTGAGGTAGGAGCCGAGAGCAGCTTGAGAAACAGAGCGTCTTATCATTCATGGAGGACTGAATATCTCCGGCTTCATCGTGAGGATCCAGGCATGAGCCTTGCTCTCAAAGAGACCCAACACATTACCTTCCGAAAGGCTGAGACTTCCAGCAGAAGTCTCGGAGAGACTCCCAGCAGAGTCTCCCAGACTCGGGGAGTTGGGCTGGGTCTTTCTGGTGATGTGTGTTGCAGAATGAGGTCCAAAGAATGAGGAGAAACCAGCTGTAAGCAACCTGGAGAAATAGCTCCAGTTCAAGAAAAGTAAGTGCAAAGGCCCAGAGGCAGAAATGAGTTTGGAATGGAAGACCACAAAACTGCATTTAGGGGGCGATCAGAATGGAGGGGAACTATTACCAAGGAACAGATCTGGAAGGGACTTAAAGGCCACACCAAGGACTTGTCCTGTATTTTGAGTATGAAAGGAGAGAACAGTGTGTGTAATCTGAAAGTGAGAAGTGGCAGGTTCAATGGACAGTCTCGTCATTACGTTTTAATTGATTTGGTGTGTGTGTCTGCACGTGTGTGCCACAGCGTGTGTGTGGTAGTCAGGGGACACATTTCAGCAGTCAGTTCTCGCCTTCCACCACGTGAGTCCCAGGGATGGAACTCAGGCCATCAGGCTTGGTGACAAGCTCCAGCCCTTACCAGCAGAGCCGTCTCACCCACCGGCTCTTGATTGGCAGTCTAAAAGATCCTGCTGGCTTCTGATTAGAGAGATGGGGCCCAGCCGGGGCTGGTGTTGGCTGGGAATTGCCAGCAGCTGTGAGATCCAGACACTAGTACTGGGTTCAGAGCTGGCAGCACTAGAATGGGGCAGGAGGGATTGCCTGTGGACATGTCACCTGCCAGAGGTAGATCAGGGGGACAAACGTCAGTCTAATTAGAAAAACAAAAAGGTTATTAGCTGGCGAGATGGCTCAGTTGATGAAATCTTTGCCATGCACCATGAGGAGCTGGGTCCCCAACACACATAAAAAGCTGGGCATGGCTGCTGGCATCTGTAATCCTGGTGCTGAGGAGACAGAGGCAGGAGGATACCCAGGACGTCTGTCCTGTCTAGACAATCAGTGAGCTCCAGGTTCCATAAGAGACCCTATCTATCTAAAAACTAAGGTGACCAATTGAGGAAGACACTCGTTGTCAACCTCTGTTTTCCACAGTGCATGCTCTCCATATGCGTGTACACAGAGCCACACACACACAATATTATCTGGGGATTTGGGGTATAGTGGGAGTGTCCACCCGAGGAAACCAGGAAATCTTTAAAAATCCAACTGGATCTGGCTGGAAGTCACAGCGCCTAGGCTGGTAATCCTGCTTAGAACAAGGGATCTGGAAATGTGGCTTATTCCAGAGAGAAAGCTATGGGGGCATTTGTTTGTCCAACTCATACATTACTTCCTAAGAGACCCATTAGGCCTTTCCTGCATGCTAGGTGCTGTGTGCCGTAGGTATAATGTGGGCACACCCAGCCGTGGGGACAGAGGCATAAGGAAGGCAGGACAGGAAATCCGTGTTTACATCCCAGTGACAACGGTGACAAGTGAAAATGGGAGAGAAAGAAAACAGAGCCGAGAAGGGCCTGGGGTGTGGTTTGGGGGGAGTGCTTTCGTAGCTCAAGACCTTGGATTCCATCCTCAGCAGACGGATGAAGGAAGAAGAGAGGAAGAAAGAGAGGAAGGTAGAGGAAGAAACAGCGAGGCAGGAGCATACACACCATGTTTGGGGAATGCGCACATAATAGACAGCACATCCAGGAGGGGAGGGTAGCGGTGTAGACGGGTGATGTGAGGAGGCCTCTCTGTGGAGGTGGAGGTGACATTTGCAAAGATTTGCAAAGCCTTCTGCAGGGCCAAGGGACAGCAGCAAGTGCAGAGGGACAAGAATTTGCTTGGCACGCTGGAGGGACAGAAGTCAGTTGGCTGAAGGGGACTAAGGGAGAGGGAAGGGGCAGACATTAGAAGGGCCAGATTGTGCAGAGCCTTGTGCCCCGCGGGGAGGACTTTGGACGGTACTGTAACAGGGATGGGAGCCAGAGAAAGGTTCTGAGCCAGGAAAGGCTGTGACGTTAGTGAATGGGGACGGATTCCTGACTCACTGTCCACGGGTCACTTCTCTGCACTGTGTGGGATGCAGTCTTCATTTACTCATCCATTCAGCACATGCTGAGGCCCCTGCTGAGTGCCACCGAGAGCAACACTTACCAGCATCTCAACGTAGAAGATCAAGATCCATTAGCACTGCCCTGGTTGGCCTCGGATCAGAGCCTGTTCATTCATGGCTCCATTTTGTATATGCTACACAAGCTTACATTTTTAAAGATTTATTATTTTATTAGTAGTTCTTCTTCTTCTTATTATTATTATTTGGTTTTTTGAGACAGGGTTTCTCTGTCCAACAGCTCTGGCTGTCCTGGAACTTGCCTTGTAGACCAGGATGGCTTTGAAATCACAGAGATCCGCCTGCTTCTGCCTTCCAGGTGCTGGGATAAAAGGCGTGCACCATCACCACCCGGCCTTATTATTTTTTTAAATTATGTATGTGCATGTGTGTCTGTGGGTATACACACATAAGTGCAGGTGCCAGAGAAGCCCTGAGGTGTCATCGCCTAGAGTGACAGGCAGTTGGGAACCATGTGACATGGGTGCTGGGAACTGAACTCAAGTCCTCTGCAAGAGCAGCATTCAGTCTTAACCACTGAGTCATCTACCCAGCTTCAGAACTTGAAATTTTGAGTTTCAAAACAAACAAACAAACAAACAAACAAAACCCAAGACTTCTGGCTTATTTAAGACAGGGGTCCCTCTGTGTGGTCCTGGCTGGCCTAGAACTTGTTTTTTCAAACTAGGCTGTCCTAGAACTCACAGATCTATATCCACTTCTGCCTCTCCAGTGCTCCACACATGCGGTACATGTCTGGCCTGGCGTTTGTTCGTTCGTTTGTTTTGATTTTCCCAGACAGGCTTTTATTTATTTATTTTTAGTTTTTTAGTTTTTTGAGACAGGGTTTTTCTGTGTAGCTTTGCGCCTTTCCTGGAACTCCCTCTATAGACCAGGCTGGCCTCAAACTCACAGAGATCTGCCTGCCTCTGCCTCCCGAGTGATTAAAGGCATGCGCCACCACCGCCCGGCTCCAGGCAGGGTTTCTTTGTGTAGCCCTGGCTGCCGTGGAACTCGATCTGTAGATCAGGCTGGCCTTGAATTTACAGAGATCTGCTTGCCTCTGCCTCCCAAGTGCTGAGACTAAAGGCATGTGCCACCACCGACAAGCTCTGGCCTGGCTTTTAAAGGAAGAATTTCCTCCTCTGGAAACTTGACTAGGCTGTGTCTATTCTTTTTATTATTATTATTATTATTATTATTATTATTATTATTATTATTAGGTATACAGAAAAAGGTGCCAGATCTCATTACAGATGGTTGTGAGCCACCATGTGGGTGCTGGGAATTGAACTCAGGACCTCCAGAAGAGCAGCCAGTGCTCTTAACCTCTGAGCCGTCTCTCCAGCCTGGCTGTGTCTATTTTATCTGTGCATGTGGTGCGAGGACTGAATTCAGGCCTTGTGCGTGCTAAGCAAGCAGTCTGCCGCCGAGCTGTGTCTCCTGGATTTGGAGACAGGTTCTTGCCGTGTAGATCAGGCTGACCTGGAATTCTCCATGCAGTCAGTCAGTCCATGTTGACCTCAGATTCCCAATCGTCCCGACTTTGCCAATTGCTGAGTGCTGAGATGCCCTGCATGTGCTACCTCACCCAGCACCCAGCTCACTACGCCCATAGTTAGACTGGGTAACTAAGGGCCCAGAGCCTTGAACACGCAGATATGAAGAAGGTGCTGAACCTGCAGCCACTCTTGTTTCAGAGAGTGGAATTACCCGATTGTCCGATTTCTCAAGACATTGGATGTCTATATGTTAATCATTTAGTGGCCTCTTTATGTTGAAACCTGCTGGTCTTCCAGAAGACACCTGTGGGTTGGCTGTGGCCTGTTGCCACCAACCCTGTATTTGAGACTCTGGATCTAGAGTCTCCTTCCCTCAGGATGCAAAGGGGAGTCAGCTTGCCTGGGGTGACTCTGAGCTTCTTTCTCCAGCTTTCACCTTCTTTGACCCCAATGACCCTGCGTGCCAGGAAATTCTGTTTGACCCGAAGACCACCGTTCCAGAGCTGTTCGCCATCGTTCGCCAGTGGGTGCCCCAAGTGCAGCACAAGATAGACGTCATTGGCAATGAGGTAGGAACACTTTGGGAGCCTGGGGAGGAGGAGACGTGGTTCCTCCAGGTGTGGGTAACCCTGTGTTTGTATCTGGCGCTCACAGATCCTGCGGCGTGGCTGCCACGTGAATGATCGTGATGGACTCACTGACATGACATTACTCCATTATGCGTGCAAAGCTGGGGCCCATGGAGTCGGTGAGACCCCAGACCCCAAAACCTAGGCTCCCAGTGCTGATACCCTCAAAACCAGCAATGACTCGGGGCCCCAAGAGCGCACCTGGAGCCCAAATCCAAGAACCCGGAGTCCCTCCCCACACGTTGGCGCATGTTCTAGAGAACAGCTTCCAAGCTGACCCTGGCTCTTTTGCAGGAGACCCTGCAGCGGCCGTGCGTCTCTCACAGCAGCTGCTGGCGCTGGGCGCGGATGTGACCCTGCGCAGCCGCTGGACCAACATGAATGCGCTTCACTACGCAGCCTATTTCGATGTTCCAGACCTTGTGCGTGTGCTGCTGAAGGGGGCAAGGCCTAGGGGTGAGGAGGCGGAGCCTGGCTGGGAGGGGGTGGGGCCTGGGGTGCCCAGGGTTTGGACATTGTGGGGGCCAGGATCTGAGTAAGGGGAGAAGACCCAAGATGAGGAGAGGATAAGGACTTAGGCCTGATCTTGAAGGGAGAAGTGCTTCAAACAGGAAGTAAGGACTAGAGGAGTACGGGAGGCGGGGGAGGGGGTGGGGGACTGGGGAGTGCCTTGATGCGGGTGGATAGGAGGACAACCGGATGGAAGGGCAGGGTGGGCAAGATGAGTGCTGTCTAGAGACGGGAGCCCGGAGCTGGGGGTGGGGCTCCACGCAGATGCCGGAGGAGGTCCCTCACTCAGTACTCTCCTCTCACCTGTCCACTTTCTAGTGGTGAACTCCACGTGCAGTGACTTCAACCATGGCTCAGCTCTGCACATCGCTGCCTCAAATCTGTGCCTGGGCGCAGCCAAATGTTTACTGGAGCATGGTGCCAACCCAGCGCTGAGGGTACTGCCGCCACCCTGTATCTCCTCCCTCCTGCCGTCCTCTTCCCTTCACATTTAACAAATGAAATCACAGCCAACATCCACGTAATGTTCGTCATGGAACGGGTCACTTCTCTTTATGATAAGCCCCGTTTTACAATGGAGAATCAACAGATTTGCCCAGCATGTGCTGTGTGGAGAGGGTGGCTTGTTCTTTTCTTTCAGTCGGTTGACCAGAATTGGTGATGTAACATGTCTCAGAGTCTCAGGGGTTGAGCCTGTATCTTTTTTTGTTGTTTGGCTTTGTTTGTTTTTGATATAGATCTCACTATGTAGCCCAGGCTGCCCTGAAACTCTCTATAGACCAGGCGGGCCTCAGACCCTCAGAGATCTGCCTGCCTCTACTTTGCAAGTGCTGGGACTAACAATGTGCCTCCCCCTAACATTCCTTCCTTTCTTTTTTTGAGTTTTGAGTTTTGAGCTTTGGAACTCCCTCTGTAGACCTGGAAGATGTGCACCACTACACCGGGCCACGTCTGTGTCTTTATGCCCCATTTCTTCTTATTCCCAATTTGGCCTGAGGTGTAACCTAGCATAACTTCTGCTTTACCCAAGGGGTCTAAAGTGTGGTATCGAAGAGGGCTTGTCTCATTTAGTCCCTATTCCCTCTGTTCTCTTTGACCCACAGAATCGAAAGGGACAGGTGCCAGCGGAAGTGGTCCCAGACCCTATGGACATGTCCCTTGACAAGGCAGAGGCGGCACTGGTGGCCAAGGAGCTGCGGACACTGCTGGAAGAGGCTGTACCACTGTCTTGCACCCTTCCCAAAGTCACACTACCCAACTATGACAACGTCCCAGGCAATCTCATGCTCAGTGCGCTGGGCCTGCGCCTAGGAGACCGAGTGCTACTAGACGGCCAGAAGGTCAGGGGGCTGGGTGAGGAGTGGGGTGGACTCAGCTTCCTCATCACCCAGACCTGGGTGCCTGGGCTGCAGACAGACTGCCCCGGGCATTCACACTGCACTTTATTCTAGAGGGTGATATCCACATACTCCCTTTGTCCTGTACCCTCTGCTGAGCTCTGACTCTTGCAAGGTGACAGACTGTCCCCTGACAGTGATAGCCCAATGCAGTCACAGCCGAAACAGTGATTACATAGCTCCGCACACCTGTGGCTTCCCGCCCCCCCCCCCCCCCGAAGGTTTGTGGGCCACTTCACCCTCAGGTGCAAAGTCAAGGCTTTGACTGGTACCTTATGGGCTGGAGAGCGCCAGGGTGAGGTCTGCCTGGAAGACGTGGCCTGGGAGAAGAGAAGCAGAAACAAGTGGGGGTGGGGGTGTGGAGAGGCAGAGGAAGCCCGCCTCCATCCGGGCATCTCAGCTTTCATCCATCTTCCTGGTGTTCCTCTTGCTGAGCCCACTGTTCTTTAGGACAGAGGGTTGTGTCAACTTCAGCTTGTTCTGATCTCGCAGAGTTCTGCTGGTAATGGAATAGAGACAGTAAAGCAGCGCTATGGTTAAGGCCACTTCCAGTGGCAGCAAGGACTGTGGAAAACATTTGGTGCCTGGATTTAGGAAATTGTCTCTGGCTGGAGGCAAGAGAGGTTTTAGCAGGAGTGTTCTGAGAAGGCTTCCCGGAGGAGGTGATGTCCAAGCTGAGAAAGTAGCTCGCAGCAAGTGTGACCCAGGAGATAGGAAGGAGCAGTGAGAGCAGAGGAATTACGAGGAGAGGCTAGAAGGGGCTGGACCACATCAGACCGCGGGGCTCTAGAAGGAATTGAGATTTTGTTTTTGTTTGGTGAGACACTATGTAAGTCACGTTTTGTTTCCCAAGCAAAAGCTCCTGGGGCCATGAGATGGCAGTGGTAAAGACGCTTGCCATGAAGGCCTGGCAACCTGAGTTCAAACCCCAGAACCCTTGTAAAGGTAGAACTGACTCCAGGAAGTTTCCTTCTGACTTGCACACGTGACATGGCATGTGCGCCCCTCATAAGACATAAGCTCAAGGTGTGTGTGGGGGACGACACCTTAACTGAGGCAGGGTCTCGCTGTAGCCTCGGCTGGACTGGAGCTTGCTGCTGTCCCTCTGCCTCAGCCTCAAGGGCTGGGGTTGCAGGCATGAGTCACCAGACCTGGCATCAGTTTTTACTTGAATGTCGCCCGTGGCTTGACTATTCACTGAGGTAGCAGGACAGTTACATGACAGTAGTTTTTGCTTATGGCGCTGGGGAGGAAACTCAGAGCTTTGTGCATAGTGGGCAAGCACTCTACCATTGGGTTCTATATCCCTCCCAGTCCCCCTAGCATCTTTACAAGTGGATACAATTCTTTGTTCCATTTGGTGGAGAAGGACACCAAGGCATGAAGAGACGCAGTTACACAGCTAGTAGTGGCGGTGTCAGAACTTCTTGTATAATATTAGAGGAACCAGCCTTAATATTATACATCCCAGGGGCTCAGGAGAGAGAACTACTAACGGCGAGGACTATTTTCAGGAAACAGAATCTCAGCACACCGAGCTCTAGAGTCCACTTGCTTTAATTCCTCTGGCATAACATCCTTTATACCCAGCTTCAGTTCTGTTCTCATGTCTAGCTCCTTTCTTGGCTGATTTCTCTCTATATTTATCTACTGCTTCCTCTAAGTTCTATCTTAATTCTCTTGTCTTAACTCTGCCTCATCTAGGTCCTTTTCATCTTGTTCTTACCCAGCTAGGACTTCCCCATCTGACTCTTCCTCATCTTCCATCTCATTTCTCTGGTACTCTCCTCTAGCCCTTCAATCTAGTTCTTCCCCATCTCAGTTTGTTCCTCTCAAGTTCTTACTCGTCTAGTTCTTCCATTCTCTTTTCTCTTCTCCGACTTCATGCCCTGGAAGTCCTGGTATATAAAGCCAGGCTTCCAGGGTCAAACGGAGGGGTGATAAGAATCACATAGGGAGGCAATAACCGTTAATTATCATTTGCAAAGGGAAGTGACCAATGGGGAAATGAATTAACTAAAGGCTAAATTCGGGTAATATCTAAGAAGAGGGAATCTTATGTGCTCAACTATAGTCTTAAACGTGATTAGTAGAAAATGTTAAGAATCTATAAGTTGCTAGGTCAATGGGAGAAAATAAAACTGTCTTCTTTTTTCCTGTGGCTCCTATCTGTCCAAGCTACCTGCCGTTTTTCTGCAGGGTAGGGGAAAGTGTGCTCAGTTGCTAGGCAACCTGTGTACAGCTAGATGCCTCTGGTGATAGTTAAAGGGAGATCTGGAACCAGAGGTAAGGTTTGGGAAAGGAGGAAGTAAAGCTTAATTGGCATATCCACCAGGCCTTCTCAAACAGGTAACCTGGACGCTTAAGTCTGTTCTTAAAAAGTATGGAGGTATCTCTGATAAGGTACTTTCCTCCATCTGGGGATGGACCTGGCCGGATGCTGCTAATGATGATAATTACAGGGAGGCTTGAACTGGGGTTTGGGCTGAGCATAGCTGTCAGCACAGAAGGTTATCTAAATATTCCTAGAAGCGGTTAGGCAAGGAGTTAGCGGTCTATAAAGTTAGTAAGGCTGTAAGAAAGGAGGGTCCGAGCTGAATTGTGTAAAGCTATTACTGAACATCCACCTGACCTAGGTGGTGTCTCCTTGTGGAATTTACCTTAAATCAGGAGACTTGCATGTGGACTGTTATTACTGCTAGTCCTTGAAAGTGGCTAGGGAGATATCTCATTCCAGAGAAAGCCTTTCCTGAGGCTGTTCTCCAAATACCTGGAATGTGTGTGTCCAGAGAGTGATCAGTCCACACTGTTAGCCCTTCTTGGGGAAAAGTCAATTGGGAAAACTATGAAGGCACACATGACTTCCATAACAGAATATAGCTGATATATAACAAGCCAAGTAACACCAAAAGCTCCTTGGAATTTGGCTTCCTCTGGAGGAATTCCCTGATTCCTCCAGGTAGTGACTTTGCCATAACCAGCTGAGTTCTTATGATATATTCCTGCGGCCCGCAGCAAGAACTGAGAACTGAACCTGGCTTCCTGCATCCACCCTGCCATGCTGTCCGTATGTAAGTAGTTCACTATGGTCTCCAAGGCCCCTGTCCAAGTCATGCCACCCTTGTCTCCCCAGACTGGCACACTGCGCTTCTGCGGGACCACGGAGTTTGCCAGCGGCCAGTGGGTGGGTGTGGAGCTGGATGAACCAGAGGGCAAGAACGATGGCAGTGTTGGGGGTGTCCGGTACTTCATCTGCCCTCCCAAGCAGGGTCAGTGTCTAATGGGGGCCTGGGACGGTGGGTGGGGTCTGCTCAGTTCCTCAGTTCTTGGGATGCTGCTGCCTGGGGAAAGGGGTGGGGTGGGGACACAGCCAAGGGAGAGGTTCTCCTTTGGCTTGGACAGTGCCAAACCCAGGCTCTGTCTCCTCCCTAGGTCTCTTTGCTTCTGTGTCCAAGATCTCCAAGGCAGTGGACGCACCCCCGTCATCCGTTACCTCCACACCCCGGACTCCCCGGATGGACTTCTCCCGTGTAACTGGCAAAGGCCGGAGGGAACACAAAGGTCAGAAGTGGGTAGTCATAGGAGTGGGAAGAGCCAGCCTTGGGGACATCACGTGGGGAGCTCAGCTCTGTGATTCTGTTCTTCCTCGACTCCAGCTGTAGAGAATGAGCTGACTCCCCACTTCAGTGGTTTCTCCTTTGGCTCACCACTGGCCCAACCCAGCTTTTGGGAGGACCTCTGTGGTTCCCAGCCTCCTGAGACTTAGGTTCCTCTCAGGCCCAAAGACTGTTCCCAGTTTTAAGGGAGAACCTGTCTCTAGGGGTTACTACTCCAGAAGTTTTTCTGGCTTTTGTGAATAGAGGCACTCTCAGACTAAAATTCAACTTCATCGTGTGTGTGTGTGTGTGTGTGTGTGTGTGTGTGTGTGTGTATACATACATACACACATACATACATACACAAGTGTTGGCAGGTGCTCTCATACATGTGTGCATGCTCATGTGGAAATCTGCCTGCCTCTGCCTCCTGAGTGCTGGGATTAAAGACATGTACCCCCACTGCCCGGCTTCCACTTTCTCTCTTCAGTGAACCTGAAGACCATGTATTTGGCTATGCTGGCCAGCACACAAGCTCCAGGGATCTGCCTCTCTCCGCCTCCTCAGTGCCTACCACTGCCCCTGGCTTTTCACGTGGGTGCTGGGGATCCGAACTCACATTTTCATACTTGAGCTGAGCTCTACCCTGCTTACTTATTTTTGAGATGAGATTCAACTGGGTTGCATAGGCTGGTCTCAAACGTGGTGACTCAGGTAGTCTTGTATCAGTCCCCTGAGTCCTGGAACCACAGATGTACACACTGCCTTCAACTCCGTTTAGTTTTGGTCCTGCTGAGAACTGCATTCAGGACTTGGCATATGCCAAGCAAGTGCTGTTCTCCTGAGCCGCACCTCAGCTCCCTGAAAATTTGGGGGCTCCTGACTTCTACCGCAGGTTTTCCTTTGGTCTGAATGTATTTGCCTTCCATTCCCAGGGAAGAAGAAGTCCCCGTCTTCCCCATCTCTGGGCAGCCAGCGTGAAGGGGCCAAGGCTGAAGTTGGAGACCAAGTCCTTGTGGCGGGCCAGAAGCAGGGGATTGTGCGCTTCTACGGGAAGACTGACTTTGCTCCAGGTGAGGGTGGGAGCGTGGGCTGGGGTGTGGCTCCGATGTGTAAGGTTCTGGGTTCCATCCTCAGCACTGAATACACCCTGCCGCAGGTTACTGGTATGGCATCGAGCTGGACCAGCCCACAGGCAAGCATGACGGCTCTGTGTTTGGTGTTCGGTACTTTACCTGCGCCCCGCGACACGGGGTCTTTGCGCCAGCCTCTCGCATCCAGAGGTGAGCCTCGCTCTGCCCCTCAGCTCAGGAAGCCACCTAGAGCCCATGTCCTCCCTCAGATGGCCTCGCTTGGACTGGCAGGCCAACATGGCTGGTTCTTATACTATAGCTCTTTTCTGTGGGCTCTCTGGGGTTTAGCTCCTAGCCCTTCGTGGCTCTGAATTTTCTGTGTCTCCCCAGGATTGGTGGATCCACCGATCCCCCTGGAGACAGTGTGGGAGCCAAAAAAGTGCATCAAGTAACAAGTGAGTTGGGGGCTGGGATGTGGGGATGGGGGGGGCTGTAGGCGCTCAGGTATGTTAGTGACGATCTCTAGCATTTGATTTGATACATGTGGCCCAGAAAAATATGAGACAGGGTCCCAAGGAAGGTAGGTAGGGTAGATACGGGGAGGTTAACAAGGCTATGAGGGTTTGGAATATAGTTTAGTTGTGAAACACCTGCCTCGAGTCCCCCAGTGAGTGGCTGGGGTGTGGCTCAGTGGTAGAGCCCCTGCCTAGAATCCCCCAGTAAAGGGCTGGGGTATGGCTCAGTGGTAGGGCACCTGCCTAGAATCCCCCAGTGAGGGGCTGGGTGTGTGGCTCAGTGGTAGAGCCCCTGCCTAGAATCCCCCAGTGAGGGGCTGGGGTGTGGCTCAGTGGTAGGGCACCTGCCTAGAATCCCCCAGTGAGGGGCTGGGGTGTGGCTCAGTGGCAGAGCAATTGCTTAGAAGCTCCCAGTGAGGGGCTGGGGGTAGGGTATGGCTCAGCATGCATAAGGCCCTGGGTTCCATCCTTAGCATTGAGAAAACAAAACTGTCTGTGGGGCTGGAGAGATGGCTCAGTGGTGAAAAGCACTGGCTGCTCTTCTAGAGGACCTGGGTTCAATTCCCAGCACCCACATGGCAGCTCATAACTGTCTGCAGCTCCAGTTCCAGGGGACCTGACACAGACAGACATGTAGGCAAAGTGCCAATGCAAAAAAAAAAAAAAGAAAAAAAGAAAATCCATAAGAACAACATTCATGGTGTTGAGATAGAAGGATCGTGAATTTAAGACCAACATCAACTACAGTGAGACCATTTCAGAAAGCCCAAGGCAGTCATTGGGGGTGTGGGATTCAATGGGCATATTGGAGGCATGGATAATTATTGGTGGGGGCCAAATATTAATGATAAGAGGTCCAGATGCATATTGAAAATGAAGGAATCCAGGCAAAGCCTGGAGCCACTGATAGATGAATGACAGAATGGGGCATGTGTACTGGTAACACACATAAGTCGACTGTCACCTCGCTTGAGACTTTGCTTTCCTCTCTAGTGACACAGCCCAAACGCACCTTCACAACGGTCCGGACCCCAAAGGACATTGCATCAGAGAACTCCATCTCCAGGTGTGTGGCAAACCATCTAGCAGAGCGTTAGAGACATCTGCAAGGCCACTGGCCACGGGTGTCCAAGGCCCTATTTGGGTTAGAAATGGAAGTAAAGTTGTGAGTAAACTGGATGTGGAAGTGCATGCCTATAATCCCACACCCAGAGGGCAAGGGGTCGAGAATTCCATGACACCCTGGGCTACACAATGAGACACCGCCTCATAAAACCCACCTTTAAAAAAATATCAAACGGTGGTGGTGCATGCCTCTAATCCCAGCACTAGAGAGGTAGAGGCAGGTGCATCTCTGTGAGTTCGAGGCCAGCCTGGTCTACAGAGCAAGTTCCAGGACAGCCAGGGCCACACAGAGAAACCCTGTCTCAAAAAACCAAAAATCAAACAAACAAAAAATCCCAACACCATGCCAGCTTTATAGAGTGTATGCAGCAGTGTGGAGGTTGAGGCAGAAAGATTGCCCTCAGTTTGAGACCAGCCCAGGGTACACAATGAGACCCTGTCTCACAAAAACAATGAAGGCAGGGCTGGGGGGGGGGGGAGGAGAGAGAGAGAGAGAGAGAGAGAGAGAGAGAGAGAGAGAGAGAGAGAGAGAGACAGAGGCCATCTTTAGAATGGAGGGCTTGACTGACTTCTGAGACTTCAGCTGAAGGAAGCAGAGACCCCCCACCACACACACACACACACACACACACACACACACACACACACACACACACACACATACAGCACAAGCCTAAAAAGGCACAGTCAGAGGCAGAGTGCCAGACACAGCAGTGGATGAGGGAGCCAGGTGTCCCTGCCCCTGTGCCCCTGTGTGACCTGTGACCCTGTCCGTCTTTCAGATTACTCTTCTGCTGCTGGTTTCCCTGGATGCTGAGGGCGGAGATGCAGTCCTAGAGGCCCTGGACACCCAACAAAGAGACAGAGTCCCCTCTAGCATCTCCTGACACAAGGAGCCCCCAGTCACCCCAAGATAGAGACTCCCAGTGACACCTCCAGAATAGAAACCCTGTTAGCCAGCCCTCGATTACTGAGGTCCCATTGTTAACAGATCTCCCAAGACAACTCCCCAAATACAGACCTCATGTTACCCCAAAAGAGATTCCCTGAGTAGCACCTTCAGGCTAGTCCCTGCCCACTACCCCTCAGAGCAGATTTCCTCCAATAAACAGATTTCCACATCACCCAAGTGATGCTGGCCCTCTCCACACAGGACATTCTTGAGTTCCTCACCAGTGGATCAGAGCCCCACGAATGAAGACCCCTCCCCATTCTCCTTAAGCATAGGTCATATCTCCAGAATAGCCGACCATATCCCGTTTAACATCAGTCTCCTCAAGATGTTGTGACCCTGAGGTCACCTGAAAGCCCTTACACGCTATTCTCCTTATCAGAGACTCCCTCCATTCACAAGACCCTGTTATCACCCCTGAAGAAGACACCCACTGAATCAGCCCAGTCACCCCCAATTTACAAACACCAAAACAGTCCTGGAAGCATGAGTTACAGGACACCAAGTCTTCCTGCCCTCTGCACCCTTGAAAAACCCCCAGTGCCTTGTATGAAGCCCACCCCACATGGCCCACAGTCCGTGTGCTGGCCAAGGCTCCCAGAAAATTCTCTATTTTTTAAAAGTAATAACTTCCCCCTTTGGGGGAATCCCCAAATTTGGAGACCCCCATTCTAGAACTCCGGGGAGTTCAAATTCCAGAGAATATATATATAGATATATCCCCAATTCCCAATGCCTCCAAATCCTACAATCCCTAGAAAACCCCAAATTTCTAATTCCCAGAACTCCCCCTACCCAAGTCACAGAATCTTCAAATCCCCAGGGAATCCCAAATTTAAGACCCCAATCCCAAAACTCAGGAAACCCCCAACCACAAGGTCCTCAGGACTGGGAGGAACGAACCTGTTGCTAGGAGCACATCCCAGGCTTCCAGGAGACCCCAAACAGGAAGTCCCATCTTGAAACAAGAATAGAGGACTCCAATGCCCTTAGTCCATGGATCTTCTGATCTCCCAAACTCCAAATTCCACGGGCCCCAGCCTCAAGGGAACCCCCAAGTCCCAAATCTCTGATTTCTAATTTGTGCAGGGCCCCAGTGCTCTGACAGGACCCCAAGTCTTGGAGTCCCTATTTCAATCTACCTTCCGGTCACAGATCCAAGACACTACATCTGAGTCATTGGCCCCAAAGGACCTCACAGCACCTGGGCCAGACCAACAGCCTGAGGGAGAACCTGAAGGCCCCATGGGTCCCGAGCAGACCTGGGGCCCTGATCACCAAGGACAGCTCACGACTGCCCCTTCACTGCATGCCCCCAAACTCAGCATGACTCCTGTCCTCTTCAATAAAGACGTTTCTATGGCCTTCTGGTGTCAGGTCACTGGGGGTTCACTGCACTGACCCTGTGCCCTTGCTGGGGAAGGATGCGGGAAGAAGGCCTTTCTTGAACGTCGTTTCCCTGCGTCAATGGCATAGAAGCCACAGCTTGACCTGCAGAGGACAGGCGCTTCTGGTTCCTTCCCTGGGGTCTCCCTCACTGTGGTTCTCATCAGGGTCGGCTTTGTGCCTCTGTTCGGTTCTGGAGTCCTAATTGGTAGGAACCAGACCAAGTCCCGTCCCCGAGTGCAAGACGCAGCCTATCCCTGAGCGAGGGTGGCCGACACCGAGTGAGAGCGTCGATTGGCTGGAGGGCGGGCCCGTAGGTGCTCTGAGTGTGCTCAGTGGTCTAAAACCTCCCGCGTCAGTATTACGGGGCGGAAGTGGCTGGGGGGCGGGCGAGGGTGAGGGTGTTGAATCTGGGAATTGGAGGAGACGCTGGACGGTCAGGTTTTTTTGTTTTGGGTTTTTTTTGGGGGGTAGGGGGGTGGGGGGTGTCAGGGTCTGTAGAGGTGAGTGTCCAAAGGGCTGAAAGTGGGGACCTAAGGAGCTTAGAGTGTGGAATCCTAATACTCAGAGGCTGGGGTCTGAGAGGTTCTGCGGGGGAAGAAGCCTTGGCAGTCTGGCTCAGGTCCGGGGTGCCGAAGTGAAGGCGGGGCTCGGCAAGGGAGTCAGAGAGGGTCCCGAGTGGAGAGACAGAGGAGGCTGGGAACTGAAGTCTGAGAAAGCTCAGAGTAGGGGAGCAGGGATGTTCAGAAAGAGATCCCAAGGGGCTGAGGCGAGAGGAGGGTACCTATGGTCACAGTCGCAGAGTTCCGGGGCCCAGGTGGGGCTTTCCAGAACGGCTTCATGTGTGGGCGCAGAGAATGTTCCCTGTGAGGCTCGGGAAGATTCATGTATGGTTGGGTGGGCGTCGGTGGACAGAGTCTTGGAGGAATGTGCTGCCTACTGATAGCAGGACTGGGATGCGGGGGGAGTGCTCATTGGGTGGCTTTTGAGAAGCTGAGGACTCTAGTTTTGAAGACTAAAGTATGTAGGAGGTCTGAGGGTAGGGTCTAGCCTCTGAGGAAGTGGAAGGAAGGCCGGTCACAGATAGGAGGCTTAGGGACTTAAGGGTGTCCACCCCTCCCCACAGGATGGCACACAAGGAGTTGGTAACCATGGAGGAGCAGGACGCCAGGGTCCCCGCACTGGAGCCATTCAGGGTGGAGCAGGTTGTCAGGACTGGGGCTCTAGAGGAATGTGGGGACAGAAGGGTGTGAGGTGGGGTGGAGTGAGACTGACTCCCGGGTCTGTTGGTTGGGACTGCGCCGTCTCTCCTCAGAGTCTAGCTCTATGCCCACCTCCAACCCCCAGGGTCACAGGCTCCTTGAATTGAGGTCCTGGACTCTCTGAGGCCACCCCAAGTCCCTCTCCCAAAGGGAAGGTTGCTCAGTCATGATAGGGTCGTGTTGGGCAAGTCGCCACATCCTAAGGCAGTGGTTCTCAACCTTCCTAACGCTGCGATCCTTTACTACAGTTCTTCATGCTGTGGTGACCCCCAACCAGAAAATCATGTCACTGCTACTTCATAACTGTAGTTTTGCTACTGTCATGAATCATAATGTAAATATCTGTGTTTTCCTGTGGTCTTCGGTGATCACTGGGAAAGGGTCATTTGACCCCAAGGGGTCGAGACCCCACAGATTGAGAACCGCTGTCCTAAGGGCAGTCTTTCCGTTATAGGCACCTCCTCTAATCTACTACGTCCCTGACTTCATCTCCAAGGAAGAGGAGGAGTATTTGCTTCGACAGGTGACCCCAGCGCCCTTCTCGTCCATCTTTCCCCTCTTGCCATATTCCTCTTCAACATCAGCCCTGTATGAGAGCCCTGAAACCTCAGTGAAAACCCTGGCGAGGAGAGTGCCTTAGCACCCTCATGCTTCTGTTCCTCGTCCAGCCATTGCTAGATCTGTCTGAAAGAGCTTTCTCAGCCAGGTGTAGTGACACATACTTGTAATCCCAGCACTGGGAGGCTGAGGCAGGAGGATCCCAAATTTCAGGACTTATGTTTTAGAGTTTTAAAAAATTTTCATGTGTATGAGTGTTTGCATGTATGTATGTGCACTGCCTCTGTGGAGTACCTGAGGAGGCTAGAAGACCTGTCAGATCCCCTGAACTGGAGTTACAGATGGTTGTGAGCTGCCATGTGGGTGCTGGGAGGAGGACCTGGGTCCTCTGCAAAAGCAGCCAGTGCTCTTAACCACTGAGCCATCTCTCCAGCCCTGTCTAGCGAGCTCTTGTTTGGAACAAAACAAAGCAAAGCAAACAAAATAAACAAAGAACTTTCCTTAGAGGCTTAGGAAAAACCAAATGTATTCTTAGGAAGGAGGGTGTGTGTGTGTGTGTGTGTGTGTGTGTGTGTGTGTGTGTGTGTGTGTTCCTGCTGGGTGTCGGTGTGGGATCTGGGGTTTTGCATGCTAGACACACGCTCTACCATTGAGGCACACCTCTACCAGCTCAAGGACACAATTATGAAGCCCATATTCTCTATACTGAGATAGCCCAGTCTAACCTCTAAAACAAGGGTGTTATTGAGATCACATTCCTGACAGGAATAGCCCAGGCCTTGGGAACAATAAAGTTTCAGAGCTTCTCTCTATGTCATGATCACCCAAGTTGAGTATGGTGGCACATGCCTGTAATGCCAACACTGAGAAGGTAGGTGTGTAGGAAAGTCAGGAATTCAAGGTCACGCTCAGTTATGTAGGGATTTCAAAGCCAGTCTGGGATACATGAGACCCTATCAAAAAAAAAAAAAATTCTAGGAACATGCCATACCCAGAGAAGAATCCCATTTCCAGCTGTGGGTGCATTCTGGATAAAACATCTGTTACCCCTTGGTTGCCAAGGCTGATTCAGCTGATTGGCTGGCTAGGCAAGCGTCTCTGTGCTTTCCCACGTCTTTATGAGTATCCGTCTCGGAGCTGACCTCTTGCTAGTGCCACCTTCCTTGATGGAGGAGGACCATTCTTCAGTCAGGGTTATATGAATGGATGCTCTCCCCAACTGGAACCTCCAAACAAGCTCCAGACAGCCTGTTTCCACCCCATGTGAAGGCCCTTGTGTTCCCCACCTCCTAGGTTTTCAACGCCCCAAAGCCCAAGTGGACCCAGCTGTCTGGGAGGAAGCTCCAGAACTGGGGTGAGTGTTCCTAGCTAGGGAATGCGGCCCTGGAAGGGCTGAGGTCCAATGGTTTCCAAATATGTGGGACCATCTCCAGGAGTTCCAGGGGTCCCAGAGCCAGGAGGATTCAGGGTTTGGTGGTGGTCTTGAGGGATTAGGGTTTGACTGAGTGGTTGGGAGTATCTCTAAGAGCCAAGTGCTGTGAAGAAAATGTCGGAAAGATCTGGTGGCAGTCTCCAAAACTCAGTGAGTAATGCTTCCAACCACTGGAATATCCCTAATGAGGGTACCAGATGCCAAGGCTCCTTGATTGGGTCCCTTCATGCCTCCTTTGCCCTCTGCAGGTGGGCTCCCCCATCCCCGGGGGATGGTCCCTGAGCGACTTCCTCCATGGCTTCAGCGCTACGTGGACAAAGTGTCTGACCTCAGCCTTTTTGGGGGTCTCCCAGCTAACCATGTCCTTGTGAACCAGTATCTGCCTGGCGAGGGCATCATGGTAACCACATACCCTCATCCTAATTCCCAGCTTTCCGAATCATTAGGAAGGGTAACCATGATGTTTGCCTACCCTCACTGAGCAGCTACACACCCCACCTAGGCACTTACCTCCCTATCCCAGCTTGGGAACCCCACTTTGACTTAATGGAGTGAGCTAGGCTCCTGCCCTGGCCATGCCTGGTAGTCCTTTCCTCCCCAGCCTCATGAAGATGGACCACTCTACTACCCGACTGTTAGCACCATCAGCCTGGGCTCCCATGCTGTCCTTGATTTCTATGAACCTCGACAGCCAGAGGATGATGTCCCTATAGAACAGGTGGGTCCTAAGACAATGTCTCGAGCATTTGGGGGCATCCCAACATGGGACATCCCATATACTCCAGGACAGTCTGATTCCTCCAGTCTCCAGAGTATTCCTGACACTCAGACATGTTCCCCTGCCCCTGGTTGGGTATCCCTGCTTTCTCCCAGATAGCCAGCTCATTCCCAGTCAGTCTGCTTGTGTGGTGCTCTAGCTGCCGTGACAGCCAGATACCCAGTACTTCTCTGAGGTATTGGATGCCTGAAGGTATGGATGACTATGACACTCTCACAGACCATTTCAGCTCAACACAGTATTCCAACACACTTTTTTATTATTACTATTTATTTTTGAGACAAAGTTTATGTAGCCCAGGATAGCCTCACATTTGCCATCCTCCAGCCCCACCCTCTTAAGTGCTAGGGTTACAGGTATGTGCCCCCATGTTTGGCTCCAACATACTGTATAGTATGTGCAGGGCACCTTAACACTGGTGTCTTGCTATTCTAGTCACATGCTCTGTGACCCCCAGACTCTCCTTAATTCACCACTGCATGACTGTGTTGGGGACACCTAACACCCTTATCTCTGACTTGTACCCCCAAAGGCATGCATTCCTGGTACGCCAGTGTTCGTAGGGTATCCGCCTGAACACCCAGGTCTGCTGTTTCTCAGCCCCTCCCTGCACTTCCCTCTTTTCACCCCCTCCCAGTCCTTAACCTCTACCAGAGCCTGGCTCCAGCAGGACACTCCCAGCTTAGCTCTGCATGGATCCCTGGGACTGCCCATTTCTGTCAGAGTCTCTCAGATGCCAGCTGAAGCTCCCACAGTGGAGTGACCCCCGATGTCTTCATCTGCAGCGTAGGTTCTGCCTCCTCCCAAAGGACTGGACACACGTACACACAGGACTTCCCTTCCCAATAGCTTTGTTCCCAGAACCTGTAGGTTACCACTCCTCAGTCACCAAAGCTTCCACCCCCCTGGGGACTTGCTGACCCTTGTCCCCTGACCAACTGTTGACGCCCGCTGACTTTTCAAACTCCGGATATCCACTGACCATCAACTGGCTCCCGCAGCCCCGGCCGCCTCCACAACCCATCACCTCGCTGCTGGTGGAACCTCGCAGCCTGCTGGTGCTCCGGGGCACAGCTTACACACACCTGCTCCACGGTATCGCAGCCACCCGTGTGGATGAGTTGGATGCCACCTCGCTGCCGCCCAATGCAGCCGCGTGCCACTTGGCGCTGCCCGGAGCCCACCTGGTGCGCGGCACCCGAGTCTCCCTGACCATTCGCCGTGTGCCTCGAGTGCTGCGCGCCAGCCTCCTGCTGAGCAAGTGACCACCTGAGTCCTGCCCGTTCTGTGACCTTGGGACCCTAGGGTAGAGGTGGCTGTCCAGGGTTATTTATTTTCCCAGTAACTATGGAAACCATGGAGAAGATGCCATTCCAAATAAACCAAAAATACCTTTACTTGTTTTGGATTTTTTACTAGGCGGGAACAGATGCTGTGGTTTCCTTCTAACTCCCCCGCCCCCTCTTCACTACCGGGGACGGAACTCAGAGCTTCTTGGATGCTAGGATATATATATCTGTAAAACTAAACTATACCCCCCAGCAACAATTTCGATTTTTAGTTTCGAGACAGGGTCTTCATACGTTGCCCAGGCTGGCCTTGAGATCCTCCTGTCTGAGATGACAGGCTTTAGCTACCACGTGCTTGGACAATGGGATGGGCCCTCGTGGTCAGATGCGTGGGTCCCTGAAGGTGACAGGAAGACGCGTTTGAGGGGATGGGTGAAGTTTTCTATCTCAAAGCCCCTTGGGATAGCGTGGGGGCTGTTATTGGGAGGTTTAGGTTCTCCTGCTGGGGAGGAAAGAGTTAAAAGTGTGCTGTACCTCCGCAAGGCATCAGGTTTCTTGGGTCCAGGTTCCTCCTGGAAGGGGTGGAGCTAGGCTGGCCCCTGGGCCTCTCAGTAGCCTCAGGCTTGGCTAAGTCCGGCTGAGGAAGCATGGGGAACTGGCTGAGAAAGAGACTCCGACTGGACATCCTCACCTGACTGTCCCCAAATCCACAGCCATGGCCCTGTCCCCATCTCTTGGCCATGGATTCCCCTCGGAGCCCCTCAACCAACCCCTGGGTGCTCCTAGGGAGCCGGACATTACTGGATGCACCATCGGCCCTGTGCCTGGAGAGGAGACAAGCAGGTGGGATTCCAAGGAGGGGACGGTGGGAAGGACCACGTGTGACCACGATTGAATAGGACATGGAGGAAGCTGGGGACGGAGTTTGAGTAGAAAAGGTGGCACAGTGGCTCATCCAGGGCCCCATCAACATTCCTTATCTTCAGGTCAGAGCAGGCCCAGGCCTCCTTGAGCCCTCCTGAGCACATCACAGGTGAAGTGAAGGACACCGAGCCTGCCACCGGGCCCCCAAGACTACCCCTGGCCTCTTCCCATGAGCATCAAGATGGGGGCAAGTGCTGCGAGGTGAGCTGACCACACCCTTTGTGCCAGCCCACTTCCTCCCTGTTCCCGAGAATCTGCCTCTTGCTCTAGGAACCATACGGTGGTTCTGAGGAGGTGTTGGTGTCTGTGGAGGAAGGGATACTGTAAGGATATTTGCCAACCAGTATAGAAGTATTTCAGTTATTTTTAATTTCTTGTGTGTGTGTGTGTGTGTGTGTGTGTGTGTGTGTGTGTGTGCACATGCATGTGGGGAAGCCAGAGGGTCAATGTCACTCGGTCACTCTCCACCATATCTTTTGAGACAGGGTCTCTCACTGAACCTGGAGCTCACTCATTTGGCTAGGTTGTCTGGCCAGTGAGCTCCAGGAACCTGCCTACCTCGACCTCTCCAGCACTGGCATTACTGAGCAGTGCCACATGCTTGGTTCTTTGTGTGCTGGGAATCCAGACTCGGGTCATCACCCTCACTTCACAGAAAACACTTTATCCACTGAGCCAGCTTCCCCACCTCATTTGAGACAGGCTTTCACTATGTAGCTTAGGCTGGCCTTGAACCTTCAATTCTCTTGCCTCAGAGAGCTGGGATTTTAAGTATGTATCTCCATTTCCAAGCTTGGCATATTTCAGTATTTTACCAAGTAGGAAATCATAATTTCATCAATGGCCTTAGTACAGCCCCATTCCTTTTGAGGGGGGGTACTCTGCTCCATTACCCCTCTCATTTTAGACGCATATAAGGAGGTTTCTTGAAGGCTTGAGATCCTGAAGACCTTGAATTAGTTGTCTCCAACCTTGGGGTACAAGGCTGCTGAGTGGGGGCAGCTTCAGTGTTGCCCTGGAGATGGGCATTGCTTCAAAGAAGCATGGACAAGGCGGCAGCCTGCATGGGAACAGGGCATTGCATTGGCTCGCCGCCGGCCCTGATTTGGACCCCTGTAATCTCCAGCATGCTGTCTCTGGCCTGGAAGTCCTAGAAACTGAGCAGGACAGCCTACGTCTTTGTCTGTTGGGGTTGAGCTTCCAGCTACAGGACCTGGAACAAGGCCTTGGATCTTGGACACTGGCCCACAGCAGGATTGTCCAGCTGCAGGTGGGCAGTGGGGGGCCAGCGGGAGTAGGCAGAGTCCTAGGCATGGGTGCAAGCTTCCTGGGTGGAAAGTGGGTTAAGTACATATTCTGACTTCTGCCTAGGACATGGAGGGGGAAATAACTCCAGGTTTCGGGGGGAGGGGGGTCTGGTATCATGGTCATGTGTGTGAGAGTGTCTAACCACGTGTTTCAGGCCCTACAGGCAGAGCTACGAGGGGCAGCCGAGCGTGTGGATGCATTGCTGGCATTTGGTGAGGGGTTGGCAGAGAGGAGTGAGCCCAGGGTCTGGGCCTCTCTGGAGCGGGTCCTGAGGGCCCTTGGAACCCACCGAGACACCATCTTCCATCGGCTCTGGCAGCTGCAGACCCAGCTGATCAGCTATAGCCTGGTAGGCCCTGCCCCAGTAGTCCCCAGCCCAGGCCCTCATCCCCCAACTCCTATGACATCTGTCCTCTGCTCCAGGTGCTTGAGAAGGCCAACCTCCTGGACCGGGACTTGGAAGTTGAGGGAGACACAGACGGGCCAGCACCTGGTGGAATCTGGGGGCCCTGGGCACCCAGTACCCTCCCTACTCCTGCAGAGTTGGAATGGGACCCAGCAGGGGATGTTGGGGGTCTTGGGCCCTCAGGGCAAAAGATATCTCGGGTACCAGGAGCTCCCTGTGAGCTGTGTGGCTACAGGGGACCCCAGGGCAGCGGACAGGGCCTTGAGGTGAGATCAGCCCCCCTCAAAGGCCCTCTACTTGGCCGGACACCATAGGGCACCTCTCTGTATTTTCTAGCATGGCCTTTCCGTTCAAGGAAGACTTGGCTCTGTCTCCCCTCTAAGCCTCTCTCTCTCTCTCTCTCTCTCTCTCTCTCTCTCTCTCTCTCTCTCTCTCTCTCCAGATTCATGCTATGCAGCACAGGCTGGCCTTGAACTCACAATCCTCATGCTAAATCTTGGGATTATAGGCATGCCCGGCATGCCCACCTATCTATGTCCACCACAAATGTCCCCATGATTCTCTTGTGCTGTCTGTCCTGGTCTCTAGGACCCATTTGCTCTCCTTCCTCTTTGTCCTCGTATTCTGCTCTCCTGCGTGCCACAGGCACAATCCTGATCCTCCTCCAAACACAGCAGCCTCACTCGCATCTAAGCACAAGATGCATGTCCAGCTCACCTCTCCCCTTTCAGCCCAGTCTCCTTACGTGTCACCTCTTCAGAGAGCTCTTGTGACCCAGCTTAGCATTTCCAACCATTATTTCCTGATATCTTTACCACGGCTTGATACGATACATTTACTTGTTAATTTTTTACCTCTCTGGGTAGACTGTTAGGCTCCACAGGGACCAGGATTTTGCCCATTCCATCCTCACCATGCCTCCTAGAAGTGTACCTGGTGTGTAATAGACACTCATTAAATATTTACTGAGTGAATGAATAAGTAAAGTTTCTCTGCTCTTGGTTTCTTTGGCTCTGCCCTCTGTCTTTCTCATGAGATCTGGGTGTACCCGCATAATTTCGTCTCTGTGGCATCTCCTTCCAGCCCCTTCCATAACTACACTACCAGTCTTCCAAGAACCACGAACCTTTCTCTTCCCACAGGACCTGCTCACGTTGGGGCTCAGCCACCGGAAACACTTAGCAGCTCACCATCGAAGGCGTCTCCGGAAGCCTCAGGTGAGCCAGGAGCACAAGGGGGTGTTGATGGCAAGTAAAAGACCCAACTCATATTGACTGCCACACACAGGCCATGAATTCAGGACCTAAAAATGTATCAGGGCTCAATCCCTGTCTTTTGGCCTCTTCTCCAGCCCCAGCTGCTACAGTCCCTTTTCCCTGGTTTTCTAACCTACCCCTATGACCCCTGACGTACTAGCAGTAGCCAAAGTCCAGGGCCTGACTTCACCTGCCCAGCTTGGGTCATAGGCTGCACCCTGAACTGCTCTGATTGGCCAGGTCTGAGTCACATGCCCCATCATGGAAGAGGGGAAAACAGAAATCAGTTTAACGGGACCCTGAAGGTCTGAGTGTGGAGGCATGCACACACCCACATACCATCCCACCAATGTTAACAGGAAAAGGGCAATGGATGCACAAAGAACGCATACAGACACCCACCACACTATTAAGTTCATGTGTGGTTCAGGGGTGCCAGGAAGGGAGGAGAACTAGGCTAGCCCTGGAGGTCTAGAGTAGAAAGAGAACGTCCCCCACTTAAGTGTCGCTGCCTTTCATTCTACTGCTGGCCGCTGTCTACCCTCAGGACAAGAAGAGACAAGCATCTCCCAGTCCACCAGATGTGATGCTGGAGGTGGATCATGGGTGAGAATGGGGCTGGGGTGCGGGTGAGAGGGATCGTGGTAGCATCCCACCCTTGTTTTTAATGCTCTGTCTCTTCTCAGGATCCCTGCTTCTGCACCCAGGCGGCCCCTGACCCTCTTCTTTCTGCTTCTCTTCTTCCTTCTGCTGGGTGCCACGTTGTTGCTGCCCTTGTCAGGGGTCCCCTGCTGTTCTCATGCCCGACTGGCCAGGACGCCCTACCTGGTGCTCAGCTACGTCAATGGTCTCCCTCCAATCTGAGTCCACAGCCCAGACATGTGTATTAAATGGTTGCTTTCCAAAGATGTCTAAGAATATTGAGTGCTTGAGAACTTGGAAATGGAGACAGCCTGGATATGTTTTCGACAGCCCCTTCTATACCTGTGTGTCTGAGGGCAGAACACAAAACTGAATGAGCCTCCCTCAGCTGGGGTTCCCCAGATTGTAATGCAAAAGCCCAAGTTGTTGATTTTGAGAGCCAACAAAGGGAAGAGTGGTAGGAAAGTGAGGGTGGGTCCAGGGAAGGGAGAAAGAGTGGGCGGCTGCTCTCGGTACCCAGAGTGCCAAGTGGCTGGGGACCCTGGGAAACCGTGTGCAGCACACTCCAACTTGTTCCAGGCTTCCACACCTCCCCATGAGGTCTCTCTTTGGGGAGGCGGACTCTCTAATACTTCCTGTCTGTCTGTCTGTCCTTCCCGTGAACACCAGTCTCTGGGGGTTGGGGAGAAAGAAATCGCAGATGGCACCTGCCACAGGAAGTCAGAGGCAGGTGTGAGGCCGGGGCAGGTGCTGTGGGTGAGCTGCCAACACCCGAGCTGTCTCACATCCATTCTGGAGATGGTCCCATATTCTACAGAAGGGTGCAGGCTGTTATCACTAGCTCAGGACTGTGAGACACCCTCTTTTCTGGGAGATATTTTTCCCTGGTAGGGTCTTACTGCATAGTCCAGGGCAGTTTTGAACCCCCAGTCCTCCTGCCTCAACCTCCAGAGGACTGGGATTACAGGTGTGTGCCATCAGGCCTAGCTAATAGTTCTGTGTTGCTGAAACCCAGGGCCTGGCACACGCCAGGCAAGTGCTCCCCCACTGAGCCACATCTCTGGTCCAAACCCCTGGACTAGACAACACCAGGCTGCAGTCTAGTCTCCTCAGACCTAAGGTTCAGGGGAAGGGGTGGGAACAGACTGAAGCACAAGAATGAGGCAGAGTCCTGTGCTGACCCCAGACGCACACTGAACACAGCTCTTCCCTGTGGGGGTCCCAGATGTTCACTGAACACATCTCCTCCTCCCTGTGGTGCTCTCCAAGCTGCACACAGAACACACACCTCCTCGAATTCCCACAACCCAACAAGGCCCACTGCAGCCAGGTGCAAACCGAAGTCAGGGCCGAGGCCACACAGGGGTGAGTGACTAAAGCCAAGTCTGCCGTGACTTTAATGGAAATGGGAGTTTCGTTGTGTGGGTAACTGAGAAATTCAGAACTTCTGGCACAACTAGATCCCACATGATGTCTATCTCTGCGCCAATCCCGGTCCCCCTTTTCGTTCATAACCTAGTGGCCTGACTGTCCCATCAATTTAGCAGCCAATAGGATCCCTCTCCCTTTACACTTCTACATGGAAGTCCCAAGCAGGGCTCCTCTGGCTTAGATTACATGCTCTACCTTCACCAGGGGCCACAGTCAGTTCTGTGGGGATCATGGAGACTAAACAGAAGTGTGTCTTCAAAGGAAACTGAAATGGTTCCTGGAAATGCACAAAAGGGACCTCAGGGTCTGGGAAGCAGTGGCTTCCAGGAGACTCCACACTAAGTGTTGAGTGTTCAAACCAGTAGCCAAGGGATGTACCAGAATCTGCAATTATGGTCTGTCTTTCTAAATGCATTTATTTATCATTTATGTGCACAAGCAGGTGGACATCAAAGGACAAATTGCCATAGTTAGTCCTCGTCTTCTAACGTGTGGTCCCTAGGATGTGAGCTCAAGCTCAACTTGTCAGCCTTGGCACCAAACTGCTTTATCCACTGAACCATCGGGCCCATTTTTTTCTTTTTTCTTTTCTTTCTTTTTTTTTTTTTTTTGAGACAAGGTGTCTCTATATAGCTCATGGCACCTAGGGCAGGTCAAGCTCAGTGGTCAGAGCACTTGCTCAGCAAACACAAGGCCCTAAGTTCATGCCCAGAACCACAAACAAAACAAACAACAAACCAGCATATGTTATGGTAGAACATGCCTGTGGTCCTAGCATTCTGGACGTAGTGGCATGACAGGCTGGAAGCCATCATCCCTTACGTGGTCAGATTGAGCTACGTTGAGTCTGTCTCAAAAACTAAACCAACCAAGATCATCTTGACGATCAAAACTGAGGCTGAGAGATGAACAGGTAGCTAACATCCCACGGTGAGGGGTAATAAAATTGAGGTAACAGCCACATGTAAGTAGTGTCATAGCCTCTTTCTGTCACACAACAAGACTCAGCTTGGACCCCACGTTCCTCCCTTTTGTTCCCACCTGCCTCTCCACCCTTGGCATGGAAGTACATGTTTCTAATCCTAGGGTTTACAGGCTGAGGCAGAAGGAACTCAATGCTGAGACCAGCCTAGGCTACATCATAGCAAGACCATCTCAAAAGAAACAAAAAGCAAAAACCCCTAAGGACAGAAAAATCTTAAGACAATCGACAAGGAAGTAAGTACACCTCACATTTATTCTCTTTATACAAGAATCCTGAGGAAGACTAACAGGAGTAGGAACTGCCTCTTAGAAACACCCAGAAGGGATTCTCCAGGAGTCTTTGGCTGATCAGCTGGGACGAGCTACTGTAAACCCTCCCTTACAATCCTGGTTTGTCACAATGAGTGGGACACGGTTTTCCAAACCGGGCTGCAAGTTTCTCACGGTTCAACGGGGTATTTTTATTAAACTTGCTAGGGCAAAAGTCTGCTTTTCTCCGCGTGAAAAACAGCAAAGGGCAGGCCCTCAAGAGCGCGGGGTGGGTGTGTTCTCAGAAGTCAAGAGAGGTGTCGGCTCCTATTCGTCCGTGGGGAGGAGGACGTGCATTTCTGCTCTTTGACTTTGTGTTAGCGCATCACAACATGCACGGTGCAGCCTGCCAGTGCCACAGCATGCCTGGAACCTTCCTGGCGAGGGAGTGTCTGATCTCTCACCCTGCATCAAGAAAGTTCGGCTGTCTCTCAAGACATCTCACCTTCCATCAGTTGAGTTCCCGGTCTTGCCCCAAACTGTCCGGAGGCACCCTTCTCTGGGTCTGTCACCGTCCACCGGATCTCGTCTCCCGTGCCCCTGTGCCTTCACAAGGACTCTTTGGGCTATCCCTATCGTCCAGCGTGGTCCCTGGGGTTGTGTCGGTGGGTTCCTCAGCCGGTCCCCGAGGGCGCACGAAGGTACCCATGGCCGTGGCGTGGCCGGAACGCAGCAGCTGTAGCTGGCGCCGTCCCCGGCGGTACAGATACTCGATACGCAGCACGTCGGAGCGCGGAAGGCTGGCGTGCTGCCGGAACTCGGCTCGCACCCGCGCCTCGGCGCCGGGTTTCCCCCGCCCGGCGCGCAGCAGCTCTCGGTACAGGCTCAGAACTTGCCTCTGCAGCCTGCTGGGCCGGCTCATGATCGCTGGGTCGCAGGCAGTCGCAGCAAACCCGCCGGAAGCACCGCCCCAACACACACTCCTAGGAAGCGAAAGGGCAAGGCAACGGCCACGTCCGCGAGAGGTCCCGCCTCCCGTGTTCCGGTGTTGCCGCATCCGATTGGTTGGTGCCGCAGTACGTCACGGCGGCTTTAGTTGGGGGTGGGGACGGAGTCGCTGGTCCTCTGGTCGACTCTTAAAGGGAATTGGTGTCCTTGAGCCGACTACGGTTCTGGAGAACGTGTGAACTTGAATTCAGGGAAGGGAAAGGAACTAAGCGATTAGACTCTGGCTGAGAGTTGGAGGAAACCGTCCTGATTCCAGGGAGGACGGAAAGCGAGGGTTCGAATCTGTGGGTCACCAAAGGACGCAAGGACATTGGGAAAGGACAAACAGTTTTTTTTTAAGATTTATAATTTTAGGGGTTGGAAAGTGTATAAGCTGACGACATGATCGCTCCATGGTATGGTTAAGGGGAAGATTTTTATTGTAGATATGAAAGAGGACAGCCAGAGACATCTTGAAGAGTCCAGAGCAGAGAAAGTAGCCTGGACGTGGCCAGGGCTGTGTGCCAGAGAGGGGAGAATACCAGGGGATAGAGAGTAGAGAAAACACAATGAGAGGAGCAGGGGCGGAGCATAGAAAGAGAACAGCTGGAATAGCAGGGTTGTAAGGAGAATGAGTATCTGGGGGCAGGGAAGCCTGCAAGCTGGAGGGAGTTTAGGATAGGGGAGGAGGTGAGGATGCTTTGAAATGTGTAACAGGTACTTGTGGTACTGAGGGAACCTGAAGGCTAGCTAGCATGGGCTCTGGTGTGCTGGTAAGTGCCACAGGTAGCCGGTCCCTTCTGCCAGAGGTAAGGGAGTGACTCTTTTTGGTAGATGAGAGCCAATTTCACAAGTTCCTGAGGGATGGTTGTTTTTTGTCTATCTGCCAGAATTTGGGAAAAGGAGTTTCTTCATACCCGACAGACTGGAACTGGCTATGTAGACTAGACTGGCCTGGAACTCCAAAGATCTCTGTGCCTCTGCCTCTCCAGTGCTGGGATTAAAGGTGTGCACAAACACAAGAGCCTTATATTTATTTGTGTGTGTGTGTGATCCTCTGGAACTGGGGTTACACATAGTAGTGAGCCAACATGTGGGTGCTGGGAATGGAATCCAGGTACCCTGAAAGAGCAGCTAGTGCTCTTAACAACTTAGCTATCTCTCCTGAATGTGTGCATGTGAACTCATGGACAGACTGGTGTCTTGGAGACCAAAGGAGAGGGTCAGAGCCCATGAAGCTGGAGCGACAGGCCATTGTGAATCTCATGGGTGCTGAGTGTAAGAAAAATTAAGCAGAGAGGCAGACAGACTCATTTCAACGGGCTAAGACTGCTTTTTTGGAACAGCAAGGGACCCCAACATCCATGGGATGAAGGTTGAGTGCATTTAGAGGGGCTGAAGGACATGTGTGTATATACATACAGAGATACATAGGAAGTTACAGATTTTTTTGGGGGGGTGGGAGCAGGATGGGTTGGTTTTAATACCCAGATGTACTGTTTCTGCAGGTGGAGCAGGTCAGGCTGGGGCCAAGTCATTCTTTATGGCTAAGGGCTATGGCACAGAACAGCCTGATTCAATTCCTCGTGACCTGAAGGCTATTACCCAACACTGAGACTCAAACTCAGGTCCTCTGGAAGAGCAGAAGTCTTTTTAACTGCTGAGCCGTCTCTCCAGTTTTCTCCCGATGTTCTGCGGTATGGTCTGGCTGTGTAGCAACAGTGGGAAAGTCCTTACAAGCTGTTGGGCTGGCCTGGCAGCCTTCAGGTCTCCCCAGGATCTCAGTCCTCCCGGGCTGTGAGGTGTCATGCTACTTACACTGGGGCAGGGGAGGGTAATGGACCCTGCCCTCTTACATCCCTCAGGAAAGGGAATAAGTGAGGGACCCCTGGAGAAGCCCAAAGCCCTCTGCCCAGTGCACTGCTATGCCTCTGGTCATGTAGGTGAGCCAAGTCACTGGGCCACAGAGCTCATTTCCATCTTGTATATGTTCCTAAAAGAAGCTTTGGTGTGTGTGTGTGTGTGTGTGTGTGTGTGTGTGTGTGTGTGTGTTGATCTGTCTCATTTCTCTTATCTATGTCTTAATAATAACCTGTTTTTATAATTTTTTCTATCTAAATTGTTTTCTGAACACTTACTTTATGCCAGGCACCACTCTATATACTTCAGTGTTTTGTTTTGGTTTGGTTTTTGTTTTGTTTTGAAACAAAATTTCTCTGTGTAGCCCTGGTTGTCCTGGAACTCACTTTGTACACCAGACTGGCCTTGAACTCACAAAGATCTACCTGCATCTACCTCCCTAGTGTGGAGTTTTCCTGTCCCACAGCTACTCTCAAATAATCACTCAAAGGCTTATTTTAATTACAAATGCTCGGCCAGTAGCTCAGGCTTGTTACTAGCTAACGCTTACATTTTAATTGACCCATTTCTATTAATCTATATATTGCTATGTGACTCATGGCTTTACCTTCCTCTAGCATCTCTTGCTCCCTCAGCTGCTGGCTGGTATCTCCCTTGACCCTGCCCTTCTCCTTTCCAGCATTCTCACTAGTACTAGCATTAAAGTGTATGCCAACACCACCCGGCTATACTTTAATGATTTGTTTTCTATTATTTATGCTGCACATGGCCAGAGATGTATCTTGGATGGTAGAGTTCTTGTCTGGCATGTATGAATCCCCAACACTGAATAAAACCAGTTGTGGTCGTGTACAACTTTATTCCAGCCTGGGTACATAACAAGACTCTGCCTTAAAACAAAACCAACAAAAAGCTTCTGAGGTGACCAGTGTGTCAACTCTGTGGTAGTGTGGCAATGCCAGTGCAGATGTGTCTGTTCTTTTGACTTGTTCCTCTTGCTGGGGGTCATCTCTTCATTCTCAGGATCCTCTGGTTTTGTTTTGTTTGTTTGTTTGTTTGTTTGTTTTTTTTTGTTTTTTCGAGACAGGGTTTCTCTGTGTAGCTTTGCGCCTTTCCTGGAACTCACTTGGTAGCCCAGGCTGGCCTCGAACTCACAGAGATCCGCCTTTCTGTGCCTCCCGAGTGCTGGGATTAAAGGCGTGCGCCACCACCGCCCGGCCCGATCCTCTGGGTTTTAAACTTCCATGCCTTTCTTGTCAATTGGCTCTTTATCTCCAAGACATCTGTGTCAAACAGGCTGAAGGTCTTGCTTTATTTTCCTGTGGACTGAAGGCCATAAACCCGGAAACATATACTATTCCCCCTGCCATGGCTCCACCCAAGACTTTCTGATCGTGGCCTCTCAGTTTGCCTTTGGAGAGCTGGCCCTGCTCTCTGTGGGGTTTCCTAGGTGATAGATATGCTTTTTCTCTGCTTCCAGATGTGGACAGATTCCCCAAGACCTGTCCCATCAGCCAACCAATGTGATTGGTTTAGAGATGAGAAAATGCCTTTGGAACGTGGAGGATCAGCCCTGAGACTTTTGCTCAAACTAATGAGAAATAAGTGCTGGCTCCCCACCAGGATAGCTCAGCTGTAGGAACTTGAAATGGTCCCTCCACCTCTGCCCACAAACACAAGAATAGTCTGAGAATTAAGCTATAGTTTTCAAATATCTGCTGTTTATTTCTTCCCAGAATTAGGATATTGAGCTGTACACCTGACTGCTCAGCTAAAGATGTATCATCCTCCTTTGTAGCCAGATGATAGAGTTCTACAAAGTGTTGGCATCTGGGGAATACAAGAAAGTGATATGTGCCATTTCTGGGCTGTATCTTCGAAAGAGATCCAATCCCTTTGTCTGTCTCCCTGCCCCTTCCATAGTATATGAATGTAGAAGTGGTGGGGACCAGGTTATGACTGCCACTTGGGAGGCATAGCCAGACATACCCTAGAAAGCTCACCCAGTGCATGCCTGTAAATCCCATCGATTGAGAGATGAAGACAGGAAGATAGGGAGTTCAAGGCCAGCCTGGGCTGTATAAGACCCTGTCTTGAAAGAAGAAGGAAGATTGGAGGGATGGCTTAGTGGTTAAGAGCACTTTGAATAGAAATGGCCCCCATAGGCATATAGATTTGAATGCTTGGTCACCCAGGATGGCACTATAAGGAGGTGTGGCCTTTTTGGAAGAAGTGTGTCACAGGGGGTGGGTTTTGGGTTTCAAATGCTCAAGCCAGGCCCAGTAGCTCACTCTCACTTCCTGCTGCCTGTTAATCCAGATGTAGAACTTGTAGATGTAACCAACCGTCTTATTAAATAAGAAACACAGAGCCGATTCAGAGAAGAAAGCCAAGAGGTCAGAGCTAAGAGCTTCACCCTTCCTGCTTCAGCGATCCTCTTCAGCCAAGAGAACTACTTCCTGTGTGTTTGTCTTATATAGTCTTTCTGTTCTGCCTTCTCATTGGTTGTAAACCCAAACACATGACTGCCTCGTCACTGCCTGTCTATAGAGACTTCCAGGTCTTTATGGTTGGTATTGAGATTAAAGGCGTGTGTCTCCAATGCTGGCTGTATCCTTGAACACACAGAGATCTACCTAGCTCTGTCTACCAAGTGCTGGGACTAAAGGCATGCGCCACCACCGCCACGCTCTTGCTATGGTTCTAATAGCTCTAACCCCCGGGCAACTTTATTAACATACAATCAAAATCACATTTCAGTACAAATAAAGTACCACCATAAGAACTCTCAGCTCTTTCCCCAGCACAGTGTCTGCCTGCATGCTGCCATGCTTCTACCATGACAGTAATGGACTATAAGCCAGTCCCAATTAAATGTTTTCCTTTATAAAAGTTGCTGTGGTCATGGTGTCTCTTCACAGCAACAGAAAACCTAAACTAAGACAGACGTTCCTAGTACCCACGTAGGGTGACTCACAACTGCTGTAACTCAATGATGCTACCTTCTGGCCTCTGTGGGCACCGTCACACATGTGCACACACATAGGGATGTTTTGCCTGCATGTGTATCTGCACAAAATGTGTGTGCAACGCCAGTGCAGGTCAGAAGAGGGTGTCAGATCCCCTTGGAAGAGTTATGGCTGGTTGTGAACCAAGATGTGGTGTGGTGATGTTGTGTTCCCCAATATATTGTGCACCCCAATAAACTTATCTGGGGTCAGAGAACCAAACAGCCACTAGACAGACATAGAGGCCAGAAAATGGTGGCACACACACCTTTAATCCTAGCATTCTGGAGGCAGAGATCCATCTGGATCTCTGTGAGTTCAAAGACACACTGGAAACAACCAGGCATGGTGACACCTTTAATCCCAGGAAGTGATGGCAGGAAGCAGAAAGGTATTTAAGGCGTGAAAACCAGGAACTAGAGCCTAGTTAAGCTTTTAGGCTTTTGAGCAGCAGTTCAGCTGAGATTCATTTGGATGAGGACTCAGAGGCTTCCAGTCTGAGGAAACAGGATCAGCTGAGGAATTGGTGAGGTGGCTGTGGCTTGTTCTGCTTCTCTGATCTTCCAGCATTCACCTCAGTGGCTTCAGGTTTGATTTTATTAATAAGACCTTTTAAGATTCGTGTTACAATGTGGGGCTAGAAACCAAACTCCAGTTCCTCCGCAAGAGCTTCAAGAGTATGCCTGATGGCTGAGCCATCGTTCGAGCCCACCTAGAGTTAATGAGTAGGTTTTTTTCATTTGTTTATTTATTTATTTGGCTGGTGAGACATGCGTGCTCTGGTGTGAAGCTGAAGCGTGAAGTGTGAAGGTTAAGGACGCCTTGTGGGAGTCAGTTCTGTCCACGTGGGTCATATGGATTGAACTCAGGCTGTAAGACTTGCCTTTACCCACTGAGCCAACTTCCCCATCTCCGAACGGGTCTTGAGTGACCGATTTCCTCCCATGGCCTATGGCAGGTGGTAATACAAATACCAGCTGCTCTGTTTTTACTTCTGTCAGTACTGGGGATGAAATCTTGGATTTTGTCCTAGTTAGGGTTACTACTGCTATGATGAAGCACCACGACCAAAAATAACTTGGGGGAGGAAGGGCTTTATGTGGCCTTTGTGTCCTGCATCACAGTCCACTGAGGGAAGCCAAGGCAGAGCTCAAGCAGGGCAGGAACCTGCAGGCAGGAGCTGATGCAGAGGTCCTGGAGGCTGCTGCTTACTGGCTTGCTCTCCATAGCTTGCTTAGCCTGCTTCCTTCCTCCCTCCCTCCCTCCCTCCCTCCCTCCCTCCCTCCCTTTCTTCCTTCCTTCCTTCCTTCCTTCCTTCCTTCCTTCCTTCCTTCCTTCCTTCCTTCCTTTCTTTCTTTCTTTTTTTCTGAGACTGGGTCTCACTATGTAGCTCTGGCTGTCCTGGAACTCACTCTGTAACCAGGTTGGCCTTGAACTCGGAAATCTGCCTCTGCCCCCCTGTGAGTGCTGGGATTTAAAGTGTACGCCACTACACCCGGCTCCAGCCTGCTTTCTCTCAGCACCCAGGACCACCAGCCAGTGCTGGCACCATCCACAATGGGCTGGGCCCTCCTCCCTCAGCCACTAATTAAGAAAATGCCCTCCAAAGCTGGAGGTAATGGTGCGTGCCTTTAATCCCAGTACTGGAGAGACAGAGGCAAGCAGACTGAAGGGAGCGGGCAAAAGCACCTGGGGCTGAGTGCTGCCTTTTTTTTTTTTTTTTTTTTTAAGTTTATTCTGTCTGCATGTATGCCTGTGTGCCAGAAGAGGGCGCCATATCTCATTGTAGATGGTTGTGAGCCACCATGTGGTTGCTGGGAATTGAACTCAGGTCCTCTGGAAAAGCAGCCAGTGCTCTTAACCTCTGAGCCATCTCTCTAGCCCCAAGTACTGCCATTTTGACTTCAGACTCCGTTTTACCTGTAGGGTGAAATAAAGTTCAGGTTTCCAAGCCCTGCGTGTGTGTGTGTGTGTGTGTGTGTGTGTGTGTGTGTGTGTGTGTGTGTGTTGCTGAGAACTTTCCAACAGCTGACCAACCTCCTCCCTATACCATAGAAACAGTTGTTATGTACGTCTTTAGTTCTCTAGAAACATCATGGCTGTTCCTAACCACAGAAGGAACAAGTGAATCTGATTGGTTGGAGTGAAAGGCTTGCATTGTATATCCATTGATGGAAAACTCAAGGAAGCTCCTAGTCTCTAAATCCTGATTAGTGAAAATGGCAACTGTAACTTGGCAACAAATGTTTGTGATTTTTATACTTATAAACCCCACTTCTGCCCCTGCTTGGGGCTGTCAGGAGAAATGAGGCTCCCGAGTCCTGCAGCCCTGATCGATCAGTGACCTGCTTATGTGGTGAAATATTAAAATCTTTGGAACCTGTAAGTGTTGTTTCTCTCCTTCCCCAAGACGCATAACGGGCTGCGTGTAACATGGAGCTCTATGAGTTTGAGGCCAGCCTGGTCTACATAGTGAGTTCTGGGACAGCCAGAACTACATAGTGAGACCCTTAAAGGTTTGCCTACAGCCCAATCTTATGGAGGCCATTTCCCAATCTAGGTTCCCTCCTCTCAGATGACTCCAGCTTGTGTCAATTTGACACAAAACTAGCCAGCACATAGCCCCATTGTGGGCCACCCTGAGACGGGGGCAACATGAACAGGAAGCTCTGCCTGCCTTGGTTCACCTCGCCCTAATTCCAGCAGCTGTAGGGTACCAGACTGCAGCAGCTGTAGCCAGGTTCAGGGTACCAGACTGCGCCGGGCAGTGGTATCCACCCACACACCAGTAGCCACACTCAGGCGCAGTCACGGACACAGGTGGCTCCATTCGGCACCACGCCGTATCACACGCCCGTTTGTCACACTCACGGCAGTAGCTGTCACCTGCACTGGACCAGGTGCAGCTCTTTCTGCACACTCCGACAGGCTGGGAGAACACGCTGCATCTCTCGGCTGGTAAAACCCGTGCAGCAGCCATCTCAAGGCTGGGGTGGGCTGCGGCGGCAGTGGCAGTAGTGTCACAGGCCCAGTGACTCTGAAGTGGAGAGAAGCAGAAGACACAGACAGCATGGGGTAGAGAACAGAGTCCCCTGGCAGGGTACTTATGGGTGGATGGGGAAGACAGAGACAGAGACAGAGGCTGTGGGAGAGAGCAATCCTGGGATACCAGAGAAGAGACTAGAAGACAGGAAACATGGTCCCTAAAAGCCTTGTCACACATTTGCCAGATTGTCTCCTAGGTCCACAAGAAGCTGAAGGCTGTGTCTGCACAGAGCTGGGAGCCCAGGAGGCAGGGCCAAAGATAGCTGTCTGGATAGAAAGAGGAGTTCCAGGATCGTGTTCACCTATGCGAGGTCATGCCATGGGGGAAAGGGTTATCAAGCTGCTAGGGGAGTCAGCTGGCAGGATTGGAGAGGCCAAAGAAGGAGGCATTAGAAAACCCGGGGATGCGAATCCATCAGAGTCCCACTGCCGTAGTCGCGGGTGCTTTTCATTTCTGTGACTGGTAAAGAAGAATTTCACTAATTTGTGTCAGCCTGGTCGGGAAACTCCTTGTAAAGCTGAGCTGGGAAGATCAAAAATTCTATGCTATCCTGGGCTACGTGGCTAGTTCGAGACCAGCCTGATCTACATAACAAATTCTGGGCCAGTGAGTCCCTATCTCAAAACAGCAACTACAAATTGGTGGTGGTGTAATTTGGAGGCAGAACACTTACCTAGGATGTGCAAGGCCTGGGTTCAATCGCCAGCACCATGGGAGAGAGGAAGAGGGAGAGGGAGAGAGAGAGAGAGAGAGAGAGAGAGAGAGAGAGAGAGAGAGAGAGAGAGAGGGAGAGAGAGGGTGAAATTAAAGCTGGGTGCAGTGGCATGTGCAGTAATCGCTCCTGAGCCTGAGGCAGGAGATTGGAGTCTGAGGACAGCCTGGGCAACACGGTGAGAACCAGTCTTAATTGGAAAAAGAAAAAGGAAAAAGAAAAAAAAAACCTAGGAGACATTAGAGGTTGGTAAATGGAAACAGTCATTAGGGAATAGTCATAAAATGATTCAGTGGGAAGCTGGCCAGAGGCGCTGTGAAAGTCAGAAAGGATCCGCTGGGGGATCAATGGTGGACTAATTGCATGGTCTGGCCTACTGAGAGGTCAGTGGAAGTTAAATGAGGAATAACAACAGAGCGTGTGTGTGTGTGTGTGTGGGGGGGGGGGGGTTAGTAGAGGAACAAGGGAAGGTCTAAGAAGGTGACAGGGGAACTGGTGCACCAGTCCATGGATCACCGAGGATCAAGGTGAGTGAGCAGCTTTGGGCAGCAGTTGGGTGGGGGGGCCAGAAGGTAAGTCGGTGGACAAACGCAGTGGGCAGGAAAGGTGGGTCACACACAGTTCTGTTAGAGTGGTAGTAGCCAGGCCAGGGGGAGTGTCATTGGGAAATTCAAAGCCAAGTATGGTGATGCCTGCCTGTAAACTCTGCACTTGGGAGGTGGAGGCAGGAGGTTCATGAGTTCAAGGTCATCATCAGCTACACAGTGAGTTTAAGGCCAGCTTGAAATGCAGAAGAATGAGAGAACAAAGCTAAAGGAAAACTGTGAAGTGGAGGGCTGGTGGGGGAGGGGATCGGCAAACAAGCCTACAAAAAGGAGTCAGTAGTCATTGCAGCAGGCATCTTTTGTTCCTGGAGTCCTAAGACGGAGCCGGATTCTAGAAAACCAGCATTTCATATCTACGGTAAGTATGGTGGCTCACACACAAAGGGAGTTAGAGGGCAGCCTGGGTTACACTGTGAATTCTACACCAGTGTGACTTGGGGGCTTCTGTACAGTTTCAGAGGGTTAGTCCATAATAACCATGATGGAGGGTGTGGCTGCACGAAGGCCCAGAGCTGGGCAGAGCTGAGATTCACAGGATCTGAAGTTGCAGGCAATGAGAAGAGACTGGGCCTGGTGTGGGCTTTTGAAACCTCAAAGCCCACCCCCAGTGACACACGTGTTCCAACAAGGCCACGCCTTCTAATCCTTCCCAAACAGTTTCACTAACTGGTGCCCAAGCATTCAAACATATGAGCCTATGGGGGCCAATCTCCTTCAAACTGCCACACCTGGTTATAGAGCCTCACCCAAAACAATAAGAACAGCAACAACAAAAACAGCAACCAAAACCCAAGTGGAAAAAAGTAGTGGAGAAAAAACTCAAAGGGACTTTTTTCTCTTTTCTTTTTTAAAGATTTATCCTGCCTTGGTGTATGCCTGCATGCCAGAAGAGGGCACCAGATCTCATTATAAGACCTCTGGAAGAGCAGCCAGTGCTCTTAACCTCTGAGCCATCTCTCCAGCCCCCCTTTTCTTTTCTTAAGACAAGGTCTCATTACGTAGTCTCAGTTGACCAGGAGCTCACTGTGTATAACAGGTTCCCTTGAATGCCTGGTGCCTAAGGAGGCCAGAAAAAGGCATTGGATCCCTAAAACAGGAGTTACAGACAGTTGTGAGCTATCATGTGGGTGCTGGGAACTGACCCTGGGCTCTGTAGAGTACTCTTAAACACTGAGCCGTCTCTCCAGCCACGGGAAAGGAACTATAATGAGTGTAACGATACTGAGAAGACAAGGAACCAGCACCCACGGCCTCTGCATCAGCAGTACTGACAGGGAAGAGACAGAAGGGTGGGGTGAGAGGCATGGGTACTTAACTAGTGCTGGTCAGCCTGTGCTCTGGTTGATGGTTATCCCAGGACTGGTCAAGCTTGTTCTTGTCCATGATAATAAAGTTGCTGTTGCCTGGAGGGTTCATCTCAATTCATAACAGACCTGTTGCTCCTGGAACCTAAGAGGCCTGCAGGTCAGAAAAATACAGAGCAAAAGAAAAGGACAAAATGGAGGCAGAGATGCCAAGTTTTCATTCTGTTTTAAACTACCCATCAGGCATGGGCAGGCCCAAGTAAAGAGTCACTGCTTTTTATCAAAAGAAGACCCCCATTTCCCAGGGCTGGGACTGTAGTTCAGTGGTTGAGTGTCCTCTTGGGTCCCATCCCTAGCACTCAAAAGAAGGAGGAAGAGAAAGAAGAGGAGGAGAAGAAGAGGAGGAGGAGCAAGAGGAAGAAAATGAAAATTGAAAAGGAAGTCTTTGTTACACTTTTTTTTTTTTAAATAAGATAAGGCATATGTAGTTTGGGCTTTTCTCAAACTTGCTATATATCTGAGGCTAGTCTCGAACTCCTTGATCCTCTTGCCTCCACCTTCCAAGTTCAGGGATTGCAGACATGCACTACCAGCTTACTTGGTCTCTGTGTAGACCAGGCTGGCCTCAAATTGTGGCAGTTTGCCTGCTCGCCTCTGGAGTACTGAGATCTACAGACGTGTGCCCCCACGACAACCCACAGTCTTCATTACACTTTGAAGTCCAGTAGGAAAGTGAATAAGGGCTATGGGGGCGGGGGGAGATGGGTCTGTGGGGGCCCTGTCAGTGACTCTGGGCTATAGTGACGTTTTATTGTTGTTTTTGGAAGAAAAGTGAAGCAGAGAAGCAGACAGACTTGATCTCAACAGACTAAGACTGCTTTATTGGAACAGTGAGGGATCCCAACCCCTCCGTGGATGAAGGTTGGGTGCATTTAGAGGGGCTGAAGGACAGGTATACAGGCCTACATAGCTACCAGGGTCTTTTCGTGTGTGTGTGTGTGTGTGTGTGTGTGTGTGTGTGTGTGTGTGTGTGTGGTTTGACTGGGAGCAGAGTGGGTTAATTTCAATACCCGGACACACAGTTTCTGCACACAGAGCAGGTCAGGCTGGGGCCAAGCAGTTCTTTACAGCTCGGGGCTATTGCCCAGTACAGCCTAATTCAATTCTTCATGACCAGAGGCCATCCCGAACAGATCTCCTGTGTAGTGTGCCCCTTTCATTCTCCAGTCGTCTGAAGAAACTCTACTCCTCAAATCCAAGGCCCAGCCTTTTATGAGATTTACCACTGAGCCACACCCCCAACCCTGATCATTTCGTTTTAATTAATTTTATTTCGAGATCTTGGGCTTGAACACAGGGCCTTCCACATGCTAGGCAATAGTCCGGAAATTCTTTTTTCGACATGGTCTTACTATAGAGCCCAAGCTGGCCTGGAATTTCTAATCCTCCTGCCTTGTTTCCGGAGTGATGGGATAACCGCGCACCATCACGCCTCCGGGTTCTTATTTTCAGCTTGCAGACGGAGGTAACTTCACACAACCAGATTCTAGGCAGGAAAAGCTCTAATGTTGGCCAATCAGATTAGGCTTTCCTCTCCGGGGCCGCCATAATTGGCCAGCCAAGCGTTTGGGAGCAACCAATGGCAAGAGGACTCTCGGGCTCCGCCGCTGGGAGGATTGTCTACGAAGCTGCCGGAGCCTTTGCTGCTACCACTAGGGGGAGACTCTTCTCTTCTCCGAGGTGCAGCTAAAGGAACAGAAGGGAGGAGACGGCTGGGACTGAGAGATGTGAGTTTCTCCCAGGAGTGGTGGGTAGTTCTAGATCTGCAGAAGCCCGAAGAAAAGAATATGTCCCGGACTCCTGTAGTTTTCGAAGTTATGTCTGCTTCCAGAGCCCTTTGACTTCTTCTTAAGTTTCTGTCAGGGCCGTGATGCTGCCGTTAGATATCTTGCTCAGAGCACAGTGGCCCATGGGTGTCCTGGCAGTGCAGGGAGCGGAGGCTGCCTGACATCTTGGGCATGTCATGTCCCCACGATGCCACCTCTGACAAAGCTGGTTGGTTGGGTCAGGGTTGGACAGAATCATCACTCTGTATACAAGGGCAAGCCAGGATTTGTTTAGAAGCATTTGAATCTAGCCACGGAAAAGGCCTGGAGAGGGAGCAGAAAATACTGCCCGCCCCCCAATAAAGAGAAGTGGGGATAGCTAAATGGCTCAACCTTTGCACTCACGCTGTGGTGTTTACGCCTGTACTCATACTCATGAATACACGCGCGCATACACACACACACACACACACACACACACACACACACACACACACATCTGGGATGCTGGGCCCGAAGTTTCTGACTCAGGATTCCTAAGGCAGGGCAAGATCTTGCTTCCACCACCCTCCTCCATGCGTGGTCTCATGCTGTACCACTGAGCTACAAACTCATCCCAAAGATTCTGACATTTGTGGCTTGGTTTGGTTTTGAGATGCGGTCTTGGGTTTGGTATGTAGCCTAGACTAGCTTCAAACTCACAATCCTCCTGCCTCTACTTGAGTGCTGAGATAACAGGCATGCATTACCAAGTCCTGCACAGGGGGTGTGTGTGTGTGTGTGTGTGTGTGTGTGTGTGTGTGTGTGTGTGCCTGTGTGCTTGCTGGGAAAGAGAGCCTACAGCCTTGTGCACATTAGGCAACACTCTGCTACTAAAGCGTAGTCTCGCTCTTTGAGTTTCCTTTTTTTTTTTTTTAACAAGTCCCAGGTGTTGCTGATGCTCCTGGGGCAATTTTGAAAACTACTGTCTTAAAATAGCATATGAGGCAGAGTGAGTGCTTTGTAAGCGTTCACTAAGAAATGAAATCCAATTTCTTCTCCAGGAGGCTGTGGAGGGGACTCCATCTTGTTCTATGTTCTCTCCAGTGGGGGCCCAGCACTGAGGAGGTCTTCACCCAGCACCTGCCACAACTAAGCATTAGGCCCAGGTCTCCCACCCCAGGCCCCACTGACTCTGGACACCTTCGAGGGGAGAACTCCCAGCACAGCTGGATGTCTGCCAAGGAGCTACACCGGTACCCACTGTTTGGCCGGCAGCCACAGGCTTCCTGGCAGATGCAGAGCACTTTGCAGTCTAGAAAGTGAGACCCACTTTGGCCATGCAGTTCCGGAAGGAGTTTCAGCAGTGAGTGTGTCTGGAGGGGTGCCAGAACTCCCCTTGGCTCTCTCAAGAGTCTGGAGACACTGTGCTAAGCTGTGTCTGTGCCTGTGCTCTGGGTGGCCACGGCATGGTCTAACCTCGGGCAAAGATACCAGGTAGCACAGGACTTAGGCCTCTGCAATTGTGAGTCATGGGCTGTAGGGCTACTGATGTTGCTGCAGAGGCCACACAGGAGGTGAAGCAGGTCACAGGTAGTGCAGTGCTTGGTGGCTGTCCCTCCACAACAATGAACAAAGATGCCCTGCTTCTGGTCAGCTGGAAGAGCAGGTGATATCATATGCATTCTGCCTGCATTAGGGGTGAGGGGATCTAGGAATAAGGAAGAATGTACAGGTCTGGGAGGATGAGGGTGTCCTGGCTAGTTTTATGTCAGCTTGACACAAGCTAGAGTCATCAGAGAGGAGGGAGTCTCTGTTAAGAAAATGCCTCCATAAGATCAGGTTGTAGGCAAGTCTGTGTGACATTTTCTTAATTAGCAATTGATATTGGTGGGCTCAGCCCATTGCGGGTGGTGCCATCCCTGGGCTGGTGGTCCTGGGTTCCATAAGAAAGCAGGCTGAGCAAGCCATGAGGAGCGAGACAGTAACAGCACCCCATGTGGCCTCTGCATCAGCTCCTGCCTCCAGGTTTCTGCTCTGTTTGGGTTCCTGTCCTGACTTCTCTCATTGATGGACTACAGTGTGGAAGTGTAAGCCAAATGAACCTTTTTCTCTCCATCTTGCTTTTGGGGCATGGTGTTTCATCACAACAATAGAAACCTTAACTAGGAGAGTGCAAAGGTTCCTGATGGGTGTGCAAAGGGGACCTGGGGGGTGAGATGGTTAGAAGAGAGGAATGAGGTGTATGTCAGAGGATTTACAGGACCGGGGTGGGGGTGGGGAAGAAAGCTGAAGCAAGGAGGTGCAGGGCGAAGGATGGAGAGCTCAGCTCGGGCAGAACCAAAGCCAGAGCCCTCAGGCAGGTAGAGAGCAGGTGGCCGCCGTTTACCCTTCCATCTCCACACTCCTGTCTCCGTACCAGCATCCACAGGCTGGCCTTGCAAAACTGCTACCCAGACGACACCATTGTCACTACCAGTTCACAAGGGAGCTGGGCCTGTAACATGAATCTTAAAAGGTCTTATAATAAAAACGCAGAGCCAGATATCAGGGTGAAAGCTGAAAGATCAGAGAAGCAGAACGGCCAGCCACTAGCTTACCTCTACGAAATTCTCAGCCTCAAGAGAGCGAGTTCCTGTTTCCTCATGCCTTATATACCTTTCAGTGCCTGCCATATTACTTCCTGGGATTAAGGTGTGTGTCACCACTGCCTGCTTCTGTTTTTCTCATGCAGCCCAGTGTGGCCTTGAAATCACAGAGATCCAGATGGATCTCTGCCTCCCAAGTGATGGGATTAAAGGTGTGTGCCACCACTGCCTGACCTCTATGTCTAATTTAGTGGCTGGCTCTGTCCTCTAATCCCCAGGTAAGGTTTATTGGGGTACACAATATATCACCACATTGGCCCAGCAGGGGCACCACCTGGAGCCCTGTGGGCAGGAGGCTACAGTAGGACCTGATGACCCTCATGATGTCTGGTGACAAAGGTATTTCTGCCTTCCCTGAATCAGACAACATATTCAAGTGGGGAGGGACCATCCATGGAGCAGCTGGCACAGTATATGAAAACCTGAGGCATAAACTGTCCCTTACAACACACCCACAGTGAAGTTCCTCACATCCCGTTACCACCCCAACATGGACACCCAGGGCAACATCTGCCTGGTCATCCCCAAGGGTAAGTGGTTCCTACTATATGACATCAGGACCACCTTGATGTCTATACAGAGCCTGCTAGGAGAACCCAATGTCAATAGCCCTTTAAACACGCATGCTCCTGAGCCCCGGAAACACTCCCCCCCCCCCCCCCCCCGCAGCATCTAAGAAGGACCTATAAGGAACCTATTCAAAGCAGGTCTCCAGCCAAGAGCCGTGGTGCAAGCTGTCCAGCCTCTCTTTTGTGTCTGTCCTTTCCTTGATTTCTAGGCTGTAATGTCATTTTTAAAAATTAAATCTACTTGAGCCCTTACAATGCATATTCAATAAATGCACATCGATTGTTTTCTGTATATAAAAAAAGAGCAGGTGGTTGATCATGCATCAGTGCATGGACAGGTCTCTGGGATGGCTGAGGCTGGATAAGGAATAGGCTCTGAGTCTCTGCAGTGGTGAAGGGCTGGGAACAGGGAGAGCAAGAGCTGGAAGAAACATTTTGTATTTACTCATTTTGTTTTGTTTTGAAAGAAGGTCTTGCTCTGCAGTCCAGGCTGGGCTTGAACTCACAGCCCTTCTGCTTTTGGTACATAACAAAGGCAGGTATGATGATAGGTATGAGCTGGGGACTGGATTTCAGAGTAGAGCTAGCAGTTCAGGTTGGGTAAATGTGGAGGGTCTAGGCCATAATAGTGGGTTTGAGGCTGGCACCAGGGGGAAGCAGAAGGTTCTGGGGGCTAATTTGTGCATGGCACACTAAGTTGGACCATGAGCTGAGCCCAGGCAGGTGTGGAGCCAGCTTCTCCAGATGAACATCCAAGTGGTTGGATGGAGGCCCCAGGCACTTACGTCAAGGGCATCCACCAGGGAAAGCCTTGCCCACCCAGTAATTGGCAGGTTTCACAGTAGATATTGAGCATGGAGCAGAGTTGAGTTCCTAGAGAGGGTACATATCAGTCATGAAATCTTGGAAGTAGGGGCTCAGTGCCAACAATTCATGGTATAGATGACCTCGGGATGTCATAGACGCAGGCAGAGCAGGCTGGGAAGCCGGTGATTGGTAGAGTGGTACAGGATGATGGTAGTGATGGAATCTTTCCTCCCTCCCATTTTCATGCATGAGTGTGGTGTGTATGTGTGTATGTGCATGGCTGCAGGTGTTAGACATGTGGGGAGTGTACCTGTGTGCGTATGCATGTGACAGCCTGAGGTCGATGTTGGGGATATCCTTTATTGCTCTTCCACTGTATTCACTGAAGCTGGACCTCTCAGTCAAACCCAGAGCTAGTCTATGGCTAGTCTCACTAACTCGCTTTTCCTGGAGAGCCCCTGTCTTGCTTTTCTGGGGCTGGAATTACAGGTGGGCCGTCATACCCACCTGGCATTTTTCAGTGGTCCTCAAGATGTGAGGCAAACATTTTAACCACTGGGCAATCTCTCTCCCATCCCCAGGGGTAGCATCTTGCCAGCAGTATCTGGACACACTGAAGAAGAACTGACCAAGCAGCTATCGTCAACACCCAGTGCTGTATCTGTACTCAGTTTCTCCTCTGGGTAGCTGGAGGGGGCGGCTACAGGATCCCCCATTGCAGTTAGCACACAGTTCTACCAGGTGGCGTCTGTGTGCTGATGGAAAAGCCAGCACCCTATAGGTCCCAGGGGCTGTGGAGGTGGGTCTCTCCACAGCATCCAGGTTCTGTGGATTCTCCCAGTCACAACACATGTTGAGACAATGGGGGTGGAGGATGAGGAGTGGAGAGGTTGGGAGGAGAGGGTGGGGGAAGTGGGGTTGGGGGTTGGGGAGGGGGGGGATGAGATTTGTCAAGTTGGAGCTCTGGGGAGTCAGTGTTACCAAATTTACTTGGATCCCCAGGTAAATTCAGGGACTGAGAGAATCCCTGCTGAGCTCCCAGGAGTCTGCCTACAATGCCTGTAAGTACTTGGGGCAGCCATTTGTGGTTTTAACCAACAGTTCTTTGGAAGATATCAGAGGTAAGAATGTTATGTCCTGAGAAACCAAGATTCCCAGGCTTGGGAGATGGCTCAGTGGGTAAGGCACTTGCTGGGCAAATGTGAGGACCTAAGTTCAAACCCCAGAACCCACAGGAAAGTCATGTGTGGTAGCACACATCTATAATTCACATCTGTAGCCTCCGTGTTCTTACAACAGGACGGGACACAGAGATGGGAGGAACCCTGGAAGTCACAGGCTAGCTAACCCGGTGTGTACAGTGGCAAACATCCAAAGGAGGGACTGTGCCTGAAAACAAAAGGTGGGAGGTGAGGCTGAACGTTGGCCTCTGATCTCCATACGTATTATGTGTACTCAGACCCAAGTAAACACACAGAGACTTATATTACTTATAAACTGTATGGCGGTGGCAGGCTTCTTGCTATCTAGTTCTTACATCTTAAATTAACCCATTTCTATTAATCTATAAGTTGCCACGTGGCTTGTGGCTTACCAGTACTTTACATCTTACTTCTCATGGTGGCGGGGCCTAGCAACCTCTCCCGACTCAGTCTTCCACTTCCCAGAATTCTCCTCTCTGCTTATCCTGCCTATACTATACTTCCTGCCTGGCTACTGGCCAATCAGCGCTTTATTTATCAATCAATCAGAGCAACACATCCACAGCATACAGAGCACCATCACCCACCAGGGTCTTACTATGTAGCCCTGGCTGGCCTAGAGCTCACTTTGTAGACCAGGCTGGCCTCAGACTTACTGGGTTCTGCCTGCATCTGCCTTCTGGGTGCTGGGATTAAGGGTGTGCACCACCATAACCAGCATATGGGGTGGTGGCAGCCTGTATGTGTCATGGCACATTATGAGATATCAGAGGACAACTTTTGGGAGTCAGCTCTCTACTTCCACCACGTGGGTTCCAGGGATCAAACTCAAGTCATTAGGCTTGGTGGCAGGCACCTTTACCCTCTGATCTGTTTCACTGGTCCTGGATTCAGAATATTTGTCCCAGAATTCTTACCTGCTAGAATGGACAGTCTACCAAGCCAGAAACCCATACCTTTATTTGAGGAGTTGTTTTGATTCCCAACCCCTACATGTCACTACCCCAGGGTCAAAGGTATCCCATAATACCCCGGAACCTAGACCCTAAGTGTTCTAGAGTCCAGAGAGCAAGAACTCAGAATTTCTGGCCCTAGAACCAACAAAGCTTTAACCATAAGATCTGGGAATCTGCACCCTAGTTCCTAGGAATTGAATCCAGACCCTAGAGATCTCTTGCACAAGTTGAATGTGAAATGTCCCCCATGGGCAGACATGTGTTTGAACATGTCACCAGCTGGCAATGCCATTTTAGAACCACGACCTAACTAGCAGAAGTGAGTGAGTGGGGGTAAACTTTTTAAAATTTTTTTATTAGATGTATTCATTTATTTTATGAGAGTGTCTTGCCTACATGTATGTATGTGCATCCCATGTGTGCATGGTACCTGAAGAGCTCAGAAAGGGGGAACAGATCTCCTGGAACTGGAGTTAGGGATGGTTGTAAACCACCATGTGGGTGCTGGGAACCAAACCCCAGTCCTCTGCAAGAGCACCCTGTGCTCTTAACCACTGACTCATCTCTCCAGCCCTAATGGGGGTGAACCTGGAAGGTGATACCCGCTTCTGTCTCCTGCCTGAGTTCCCTGCTTCCTGATTCATGAGGATGTGAACAAGCTGTTCCATTCACTCCTGATACCACAGCCCAAGATGCACCAGCTTCCACGCCCTTCCTGGCATAATGGCCTGTGTCCCCACACTGTGAATTCACATGAACCTTCCCTTTCTGAAGCTGTTTCTGTCAGGAATTTGTTACAGTGACAAGAGAAGTACATATACCTTAAGTCGCCCTTTTCAATGACCCAGCCATCCTGCCCCATACATATAGGCTGTTCTACCCCAGGTAGGGTGATATGAAATAGGCCTTTGGAATTAAGGAATGTGGCTCCAAGCATCTCCCTCCTCAGAAGCCTTTAGCCCTTCCCTGGAAGTCTGCAGGGTGGACACTGACACCGAGGTCCTGGGAGACGGGTGTGCAGATCTGTAAAATGCAGCATGGCAAATCCAGGCACTGCATCTGTCCTCAAAGCATGTAGGCTAGGGAACTTGGGGACTGTAGCTGAGATGCCACCAAGGTGTGGTACATGTACCTGTAATCCCAGCCTTTGGGGGACTGAGGCCAGCCTGTGGCATATAATGAGTTCAAGTTTAATGCAGGGCTTGGCCTAGAGGCCAGTCTAAGGGAAATGGCTCAGGTCGATCCAGCATGACAGGGATGCATGGGGGGGTACACTGATCAGAACAGCTCACATCACTAGTCTCTGTTTGAACCTGTCACACAAGCTGCCATGTGTGAGTGTGGCCTTCAGCCATTGCAGTGACAGTGCATCAGTGCATGAGTGTGGACAGTCACAACTGCATCCTACAGTCACCTACAGTCACCCAGCTGCCACTGATAGAGTGTTCAAGGAGGGGTAGAGGATGGGTGTTGTGGGGCTGGGATCCTGAGGCAGTTAAGTCTTTGGAGATCTTGGTGACTCTCTTCATATTAGCTATTTAATCCTCACTACAGCCCTAGAGTTATGTCTTCATATATATATATAATTTTTTCCCCTTGAGACAGGGTTTCTCTGTGTAGCCCAGGCTGTTTTGGAACTCACTCTGTAGACCAGGCTGGCCTCTGCCTCCCGAGTGCTGGGATTAAAGGCAATTGCCACCACCCCCGACTTCTTATCATTTTGATTCCTCAATAAAGACACTGAGGTCTTTATGGCTCAGTAGGCAGAGTGTTTGCCTAGTGTCACGAGTGTGTTCTATTAGAAGCATCGATGAGGACTGGCCAGATGGCTCAGCAGGTAAAAGTGCTTGCTGCCAAGTTTGCAAACCTGAGTTGGATGCCCAGACCCTGCATGGTGGAAAGGGAGAACCTTCTTCTGCAATTTGTCTTCTGACCTCCACATGCACACATGGCATGTGCCACCTCTGTGCTCTCACCTTGCAGGAGCGCGCGCGTGCGCGCGCGCGCGCGCGCGCACACACACACACACACACACACACACACACACACACACACAGACACGCATATATGAAAATGTGAAAACTAAAGAAAAAAATAACATAGATGGACAGGTTTGCATCTTTCCACAGTGTCAGGAATTATTGACTGACCAATAAACCCACAGACTCCATTGATTTGTTTGGCTGTGATTTGTTGCACAGTCCTGATTTTTGTTGATAACTGGCCATTCATTTTTCCTCCCTTTAACTTGCTAGAGAGCCAAGAGTGACCTCGAACTTCTCATCCTCCTGCCTCTATTTCCGAGTGCTGGGATTACAGGTGTGTACCACCACACCCAGTTTACACAGTACTGGAGATGGAACCCAGCCAGGGCTCCACGCATGCTAGGTAAGCATTCTGCCAGCTCAGCTGTACCTCACAGCCCCCGAGACAGGGTTTTACTCCAATCTTAATGACTAGTGTTAACTCTCAGACCACACATCAATACTTCATCTAATAATTTTCAAATATGCAGGTTACAGAATGGCTGAGAGTTCAAGAGACCGTAGAGTTCAGAGAAGATGCTCAAAGGCGGGAGACAGAGCGCTGACATGGGTACAGAGGAAGTTTCTGAAGGGACCAGAGAAGTCTTCGGGCCCACACATGCAGAACTGGGCAGGCTCAGGGCTGTCAGATGTTAAAGGGTTGGTGTGCAGTGGGCTGAGTGTCATGTCAGGAGGAACTGCACTCAGGCTGGAGACGGAGGCACATGCCCCTCTCTGGGGCAATTTTCCTGAATGTGGCCTGTGACAGGTGACCAGGTCACTAGTCAGTGAACCTGATAGGTTTTGATCTTGGGGTGCACCTCTTCTAGTCCCAGGTAAGGGAGTTCCATCTGGTCTGGTCTGGGTTGATAAACTCACACGTATGCTGTTTTTGAGTTAATGTGGTATATTTTCAAGTGTCATTATTTATCAGCATAAATGATTTATCATGTGTGCCTCCTACTGTGTGGGCAGGTGATAGTTGTTTCCTTGTGCAAACAAGATGCGGAGTCATTCTTTCTTGGCACTTACATTCAAAATGGAGTAGCTCAAGCCAAGGCTGTTGCTTTAGAATATGGAATCATTCTAAGCATGGCGCTCAGCCTGCCCGCTGATACTCAGCTGGACATAGAGCAGCCCAGCTCAGGCCCAGCCTCTTTTCTTCTAGCATGCGTGAGTCCGAGTCCATTTGTTTCCATTCTTAGCACCACAAAACAAAAGAATAAATAAGTAGAGAAAGAAATAAAAAAGAAAGCTAAGGTCCAGAGCGGTGACCCAAGGTTGCATAGTAATGAGTGGACCACACAGGAATTTGAACCCAGGCCATCTGCTCCGAGGTCTTTATCTTTGTTTCTTCTTTTCTTTCATTTGTTACTTTTTACTTTTTCTTCCCTTGAGACAGGGTCTCATGGAACTCATGCTAGCCTGGAATTCACTACATCATCAGGGTTGACCTTGAACTCCTTGATCAGCTTGCCTTTGCCTCCCAAATGCTGGGGTTACACTCATACACAGCACGCCTCAGTGGTTACTCGATACCAAGTGGTCAGCCCTAAAAACATACACACGAGAGCAACGCTAAATGGTCTCAGCAGGTTACACTTATATATTGGTATGTGTTTACATGCCATGATAATAATTTAAAATGAAAACATTAGAGATAATGCATCAAAGGAGAAGGAGGGCTTTGAGGTAGAAGAGGGGGAGCAGTGAGGGGGGAGCAGGATGTGGTAACAGTGCATTGAAGATGATCAAAATACTATATATATATATATATATATATATATATATATATATATATATATATGGTAAAGAGCCTTATAACCAGAACAATATTCCTAAATCCTCCCTGGGGAGAAATTCGGGACACTCCAGTGGCTACATGTGGTCATAGGACACATTCAAGGCTCAGAGGATTTGAGGCTCAGGAGCCCGTGTTAGGGACAGCTGGCACAGTGAGCCCTCTTCTCAGGGCACTTCACATGAGCTGGCCCCTGCTCCAAGTGCTGTTCCTGTGTTAAATTTATCTCTCAGAGGAGCTCGAGGAGGTAGATGTTTAAGACCTTCTGTCCCAGTGGGGCATGCATCACGCTGTAATCCCAGCTCTGGGAGGCTGAGGCAGGATTGCCATGAGCTTGAGTCTGGGCTACACAGTGAGTTCCAGAGTTTGGGGCTAGCCTTGGTTAGAGTGAGACTCTCAAAACAAACCACAAAACCAAAAACAACAATAAACAACAAAATCCAAATCTCCTCAAAATCTCATGATCCCTTGTCTATAATTCCTAAATATAAAACATGATCTGAAGATGAAAGATGCATTGTGGATTTGATGTTAAAACTCAAGCACAGGGCCTGAGAGATGGTCCAGTTGTCCAGCACTGGCTACTCTTCTAGAGGGTCAGGATTTGTTTCCCAGCACCCACATGGTGGCCTCCATGGGCAATGTATGGCTGTGGTACACCACTATACATGCAAAACATCCATGTACATAAAATAAAACAAATATCAATTAGCTGGTGTGGTGGCGCACACCTTTAATCTCAGCACTCGGGAGGCAGAGGAAGGTGGATCTCTGCGAGTTCAAGACCAGCCTGGTCTACAGAGTGAGTTCCAGGACAGCTCACTACACAGTGAGCCCCTGACTCCAAGAAACAAAACAAAAGAAGAACAGACGCAAGCGCATCATAGGCCCGGGAAAGTGGCTCAGTCAGCAAAGTGACTGTTGTGGCAGCATGAGGACCTAAGTTCAGTTCCACCGTCCATGTCAAGCCCGGTGGCACGCACTTGTAGCCCTAGGGCCTGAGGTGGGAGACAAAGAAGATCCCAGGGGCTCACTGGCAGATAGTCTAGCTACTTGGTGAACTTCAGGTTCAGGGAGAGACCCTGACTCAAAAACAGAAGGTGGATAGTGGTTGAGAAAGACACCTATGGTATTCTGTGGCCCACACACACATGTGCATGAGTGTGTGAACACACATATGCACAACTAAACCCCTCAACTGGTGGCACAAGCTGGCCAGAACTCATATGGAGCTTCTTCTTCTCTTCTTTTTCTGTTTGCTTGTTTGTTTGTTTTCGAGACAGGGTTTCTCTGTGTGGCCCTGGTTACTCTGGAACTCACTCTGTAGACCAGGCTAGCCTTGAACTCAGAGCTCCACCTGTCTCTGCCTCCTGACCTAGGTGACTTCTTACAGGCTTACACTATTCCTCATACTGTGACTATCCAGTGCTATGGGATGGTCTGTATGTCAAATGTGTTGTTAATTGGTCAATAAATAAATCACTGATTGGTCAGTGGCCAGGCAGGAAGTATAGGCGGGACTAACAGAGAGGAGAATTGAGAGAACAGGAAGCTGGGTGAAGGAGACACTGCCAGCCGCCATCAGGACAAGGAAGATGTAAAGTACCGGTAAGCCACAAGCCACGTGGCAAGGTATAGATGAATAGAAATGGATTAATTTAAGCTGTAAGAACAGTTAGCAAGAAGCCTGCCACAGCCATACAGTTTGTAAGCAATATAAGTCTCTGTGTTTACTTGGTCGGGTCTGAGTGGCTGTGGGACTGGCGGGTGAGAGAGAATTGTCCTGACTGTGAGCCAGGCAGGAAAACTCTAGCTACAAATGGCGCCCAACGTGTTGGCAAGAGTTTCCACCTAAAACCTGAGTAAAAAGATTCTAAAACGGAGCTGAGAACAGTTCCTAGTTGTCTCTTTCAAGTTAGCGGCAGCCTGCGTGTTTGAGCTACTGCTGGTGGGTTCCTAGCGTGCGTGCTCGACCTGCCGCCGTATGGCAGGAATGAGGCCTCTGCAAGTGGCACATTAAGCTGCGTGGTGGATTTAGCCTTTGCTAGTACAAAACAAAAACAGAGGTTTCTGGGCTGCATGCTGCTTGGATAAAAGCATTGACCCACGATAGCTCTCAGAGCTGGCGGTAAACACGTACCACCGCCATGTTGGGAAGCTGAAGTGGGTGGAGCCAGCAGCCACAGCGCCAGCGCTGTTTCAGGCTTAGAAGGCTGCAGTTTAAAGCAATAGGCTCAAGCTAATATAAAAAAATAAGCCATGTAAAGATGGCTACCACACAGAGAATTTGGATTATGTTCTCTTTGATATTCGTAACTGAAGAAAAACATTTGATTACCAAAGCTGTTGAGTTATGCCAAAATGTATATTTTAAAGGTACCTTGACTTCAAAGTTTGGATGTAAGGATATGTTGCTTTGGAAAAGAGTGTCTTTTGTTTCCACAGAAAGCCAGAGGCTATGGATTTGTTCCAGATTAAGATACATCCAGTTTGACCAGCCAAGACCCCCTGAAAGGTCTCCAATGACCCCATGGCTGAGATGATCCAACATCCAGAATGGTTTCAAGGCAACTGGCTCAGACGATACACTCTCATGGACTATTCCATAATCCTAAAAATTTTCTTTGTATCCCCATAAGATACAGCGCCCCCCTCCAGCAGGAAGTAGTAAGAAAAGCTACGCCCAAATTCCCAAATATACCAAGCTGACTTTGGAGATGTGTAAAGGTTAAAACCTTCCTTTTTAAGAAAAGAAAAGGGGAAGTGCTATGGGATGGTCTGTATGTCAAATGTGTTGTTGATTGGTCAATAAATAAATCACTGATTGGTCAGTGGCCAGGCAGGAAGTATAGGCGGGACTAACAGAGAGGAGAATTGAGAGAACAGGAAGCTGGGTGAAGGAGACACTGCCAGCCGCCATCAGGACAAGGAAGATGTAAAGTACCGGTAAGCCACAAGCCACGTGGCAAGGTATAGATGAACAGAAATGGGTTAATTTAAGCTGTAAGAACAGTTAGCAAGAAGCCTGCCACGGCCATACAGTTTGTAAGCAATGTAAGTCTCTGTGTTTACTTGGTCGGGTCTGAGTGGCTGTGGGACTGGCGGGTGAGAGAGAATTGTCCTGACTGTGAGCCAGGCAGGAAAACTCTAGCTACAATCCAGGCTGTTTGGCTTGGTTTGGGACATGGTTGTTGATACCAAACCAGCCAGGGTTCCTGCATGGTCACTTGTATAAACCATGGATGAGTCATGGCCATGGTTTCAGGAGTAGATCCAGCTGTGGCCACAGCTGCAAGCCTGGCTCAGCTTCAGGTGTCTTCACCATGGTCTTGGGATGCGTTTGGAGTCCTTCAGATATGTCATCTTGAAATCTGGGCGGAAGGATGCAAGCCTGTGATCTCAGTTCTTTGGAGGCTGAGGCAAGAGGATTTCAAGTTCAAGAGCAGATTGAGCTACATTGTGAGACTATGTCTCAAAGAATCAGCATACATGGACACACACACACACACACACACACACACACACACACACATCATCTTAAAACTGGTCATGTGCCCAGATGGTCTGAATTATGGGCACACGTTTAGGCTTGTGCTTTACAAAGTGATGAGTGGTCCCATCAGAACATGAATAGGCATTTCAGGGGACTGGGAACTGGGGTGGCATCACCAGAAGACGTTGGGATTCCAGGGAAGGGTTCAATTTTCCCTCGATCAGAATCCAGGGAGCTTGGAGAGAGCACAGCAGAGCTGGATCCTGGTACCTGGCCTCATCTCTGACCTGCCTCTGTATCTGGGCTCCCAGGCTCCCTGGCATTGGATCCTCAGCATTCGGCAGCCAGCAGGGCTGTCAGCGGTGAATGAAGTAGGTCTGTCTGCATCAGCAGAAAAAGAAGGCCAGGGCTAAAGAACAAGGCAGCTGTGGTCAGCACAGCCTGGCTAGGGAAAAGGGCAGCGCTCAGCCAGAGAGTACCAGCTTCATGGGAAGACAGCTGGATTCAATTATTTAAAAATCAGGGGAGGGGCTGCAAGATGGCTCACCAGGGTAAAGATATGGGCTGTTGAGTCTGACTCCCTGGGTTTGAGCCCTGGGGACCTAAATGGTGGAAGACAAGAACTGACTGACTCCTGTTGTCCTTTGACTTCCATGTGAGCCCTGTCGCACATGCCCCTGCCCAAGTCCCCAAGCCAAGCAGCTCAAAACACAACATGTCCTGTGAGGACTTAGCTTGCCACATCAAGCATCCTTGAGAGTAGCTTGTGTGCATGCATGTGTGCAAATGTGCGTGTGTGCCTGTGAGTGTGTATGTGTGTGTGTGTGTGTGTGTGTGTGTGTGTGCATCTATACTGTGCTTTCCAGCAAGAGGCATTCGTTTTTCATACTTATTGGTAGCTGAAGTCAACATGAGCAGGGAATTTTGTTTGTTCTATAAACTGACCTCCCTCCCTTTCTCTATCTCCCTCTTAATGATGGCAATGCCCAGGGCCTCACACATGCCAGGCAAATGATTTACTGCTGAGCCACATCCCCAGCCCCTCCTCACGAGTGAATTCTAGGCCACTTCTTTACTGCTGAACCATAGCCCTAGTTCTTGCTCTTTTGAGATGGGGTCTTCCTGGGATCTCAGGCATGTGGCACCAGGCCTGGATAGCTTTGTGTATTTTGTATCAAGATGTAATACAGCATTTTGACATGAATTAGCATATTAGCAGAGGGTCAGTCCCTGAGTCTCGAATACTTAGGACGTGTCTAACTTGAGCCAAATGCAAAAAACAAACCAACGTTGAGCTGGGCATGGTGGTGCACACCTTTAATCCCAGCACTCAGGAGGCAAAACCAGGAAGATCTCTGTGAGTTCGAGGCCAGCCTGGTCTACATAGAGAGTTCCAGGCCAGACAGGGTTACATGGTAAGACCTTGTCTCAAAAAAATTCTGACATATAAATCTTACTATATAAAATCTATTTATCTCCACAAAGAAATCACAGTTTTAGTGTAATCTACACATAATTTTATGGTGCTTGGTATCAAAATTGACATTTCATTTTTCAAAAATTGATATTTATTAATCATGATGGATCACTAAGGCAAGAAGGCTTTGTGTGTGGGGGTGGGGTGGGGGTGTTGTGCCCACATAAGAATCAGGGCTTGCATTCCAAGACCTTTGGATGCGCAGGACTCAGTTGTTGTTGTTTGTTTTTTGTTGTTGTTGTTTTATTTTGTTTTTACAGGTCTGTAGCCCAGGCTGGTTTGGAATTCACAATGGCTCAGACTCATTTCACACTCAGCCATGCTGCCTCAGCCTCCCAAGTGCTATAAGGGTGTGAGTTTTTCTGTCAGCTCCCGGGTACACATTTCAGTTTGAATCAATTCTGTTTGTTTGTTTGGTTTGTTTCCCTCTTTGGTTTTGAGACAGGGCTTCTCTGTGTAGCCCTGGCTGTCCTAGAACTCACTCCCAGGCTGGCCTTGAACTCACAGAGATCCTCCTGCCTCTGCCTCCTGAGTGCTGGGATTAAAGATGCGCGCCTTAGACCACTTGCCAATCCTGACAGTGGTGGCGCACGCCTTTAATCCCAGCACTCGGGAGGCAGAGCCAGGCGGATCTCTGTGAGTTCGAGGCCGGCCTGGGCTACCAAGTGAGTTCCAGGAAAAGGCGCAAAGCTACACAGAGAAACCCTGTCTCGAAAAACAAAAAAACAAACAAACAAAAAAAACAAAAAAAATAAAATAAAATAAAGATGCGCGCCACCACCGCCCGGCTAATCGTTATTTTTTAGAGACTATTTTTCATTACACATATTGACATGAGTGCAGGGAAGCATAGTTGTAAGCCACTATACGTGCTGGGACTCGAACCCAAGACATCTGGGAAAGCAGCATGCTCTTAACTGCTGAGCCATCTCTCCAGCTCTGGCGGCTTTTAGCTGTGACTTAAGACATGTTGCCTTTTCATGCCTTGGTTTCCCTCCATATAAAATGGTGATTGGGGATGATTTGAGGGGAGGTGGAGAAGCAGAAACTGTGACCAGAATATGAATTGTCTTTCTTTTTTGTTTTGTTTTTTAAAGGGTGAGTGAGAATGCAGCTCCCCACTACCATGAATTATGAGGTCAAGTTTCCTAAATTTGAGGAGATAGCCGCACCAGTACACCCTGAGTGCAGTGGCTGAGCTGCATCCTGGGAAAACCACCTCCATGATCATGGAATCTCCCCTGCCAGGTAAGTATAGAACAGGAATTTTCTTTCTTTTTCTTTTTTTGTTTTTATTTTTGTTTTGTTTTGTTTTTCAAGACAGGGATTCTCTATGTAGCCCTAGCCATCCTGGAACATGCTCTGTATTCGAGGCTGGCCTCAAACTCAGATATTTGCCTGTCTCTCCCTCCCAAGTGCTGAAAAATATGAATTTTCAATTTGAAAATTGTATGAATTTTCAATTAAAAATTGTGATAATCCAGACATGGTGGTGCATATCTTTAGTCTCAACACTGAAGAGCCAGAGACAGGCAGACCTCTTTGAGCTTAAGACCAGTGTGGTCTACATAGCAAATTCCAGAGCTACATAGTGAAATGCTGTCTCAAAAAATAATAGTAATAAGATCAAATATTTACTACATGTGAAGCATTGTTATCATAGCCTGTAACTCAGTATGGAGCCCCAGCTGGTCTAAACAATCTTCCTGCCTCCGCCTCCCAAGTACCAGGATTACAATCATGAGCCACCACACTGAGTTCTTGTTTAAAAATTGCCACAAATAGCTGGGCGGTGGTGGCACACGCCTTTAATCCCAGCACTCAGGAGGCAGAGCCATGCGGATCTCTGTGAGTTCAAGGCCAGCCTGGGCTACCAAGTGAGTTCCAGGAAAGGCGCAAAGCTACACAGAGAAACCCTGTCTCGAAAAACCAAAAAAAAAAAAAAAAAAAACCAAAAAAAAAAACAAAAAAAACACCAAAAAAAAAACCCCAAAAAACAAAAACTGTCACAAATATGTGGTGTGTTGGTGTTGTCCTCCACCTTTACAGAGGAGGAAGTGAATGGTCAGAGAGGCAAAGGGACACAGCTTGGGGCAGGGCTCCCAGCTCCAGAGTACCAAACAAAGCTGCTGCTGCTGCTGCTGCTGCTGCTGCTGCTGCTGCTGCTGATGATGATAAATACTTTTATCCCAGAATTTGGGAGACAGAGAGACCGGAGGATCTCTGTGAATTTAAGGCCAGCTTGGTCTACAGAGCGAGTTCCAAACCGGACAATGTTACATAGTGAAATCATGTCTCAAAAACAGAAAAAAAAATACAAAACAATAAAAATAACGATAATGCTGAGAAACCCCAGATTCTCTACAAACACGCTTTCACTTTTCTTTTATCTCCATGATTGAGATAAAGCCCCTTAATTCCAAGGTTACCTGAAAATCTCAAGTGCCAAAGCCTGGGCTATTCTATTCAGTACCACGGCCAGCGCCCGAGCACTCTGAGTCTGCGCAAAGCTCGGCTCAGCTTGGACAAAATAGTTCTTCTCCAAAAGCCACGGTGAATTTTGGGTACAGGCAGCCACCTGCTCTGAGTGTGGCCCTGGGCAGTGATTTAGCGCCTTCGAACTTCAATTGGCTTCTCTATAAAATTGGGATAATAAAAAGACCTGCCTCCAGGGTGACTGTGAGGAATATATTACATAATGTGCATACATTATATATAAAAGCACTTACCATTTAACCCATAAAGCCTGGCCTATTTGTAAGTCTGTGAGCAGTACCAAGGCGTGCACACACCACCAACACCACACAACAACACCACCGTCGCCAGAGAGGTGGTTCAAAGCTTGTGGACCTGCCCATTGGAAGACAACTTGTAGTAGTCAATTCTCTGTGGATCCTGGGGAATCGAACTCAGGTCGTCAGGCTTAGCAATGGGTGCTTTAACGCCGAGCCATCTCACCGGCTTTAATTTTAAAATTGACTTACTTAATTTTAAGCATTTTATGCATCCGTCATATATCACTATGAACTTCTTGATGCTCCTGCCTCCGCCCCCAGAGTACTGGGATTGTAGGCAAGTGCTGGGAACCAAATCCAGGGATTTTTACATCCTGGGCAAGACTCTACCAACAGAGTGAGCTACACCTCCAGCCTCTCACGTAAGACCTTATACATCACTGTCAGACTCTGTTGTTGCTGGCAGGTGGAGTCGATTGCACTGGAGGGTTTTGAGTGAAGCAGGGACATGACTTGAATTATAAAAACAGTCTCGGGGGCGGCCTGATCCTCAGCAGGTCTGCTCACTTCTCCAGGCCCTGGTGGCCCCTGTGACCCTTGAGCAGAGTTGGTACATATGGCCACAGGCCTTGTGTCTGGCTTTTTGACGATGATGGCCAGCCAACAGCGCCACCGGATGAGTGGCATGTCGTGGGAACCGGGTAGCTCGCCTGTGTTCTGCATCTGCCTGTCCTGGAAGGAAGGGTTCCAGATGTAAAAATACTGTCAGGCGGGCTGGGTGCCCAGGAGGCCCCGCCACCCTAGACAGCTCTGAGTGCGGGTCGCCGGGCTGCAGCCACGGCATCGCAGGAGCACCCAGCAGGTGGCGCCGCGGCGCCGGGTCTGGGCGGGCGCGCCCACGTGGATTCCTCGCCAGCCCTCGGGCTACGGCTCACCGGCGCTGTCACTGGCACCACCATCCGGGGCCCCTCCGGCGGTGGCGACACACACAGCCGGAAGTCGGGTTTCTCAGCGCCCCCGTTTTCCAAGAAAGCTGTGATTAAGCGGCGGCCCTAGAAACCCACAAACGCAGCTGTTGAGTCTGAGTGAACCGGGAGCGCAGAGGAGGGAACCAGAATAGCTGGGTGGATTGGGAGGCCATCAGCCAGGTTGGAGTCCTCATGCGGCTTTCACGCCCTGTGAACCCGAACCATGCACTAACTTCTGCGGGCTTCGGGTCCCTCTTCTGAAAAAGCTGTTGTACACACACACACTTCACAGAGCTGGGAGAGATGGTTTACTTTGTTTGCGTCGTCTGCCCGATTCTGCTTTTAGAACCAGTTTGCCCTATCCACTGGCACAGTCGGCCCAAATGGACCTTGTCCTACCCAGAGAAATTCCACAGTGGCCAATCCACTACCACAGAGCCATGGCCGGCTGTAAAGCCACCAGCCATCTGCTTTCTACGTCCCCAAGGAGTCATTCAGCCTGTGGGAAATCCAGAGCATCAAGGTCTGAGGTTAGGTATGAAGGCAGTTAGGACTGGGTCTTCGGTGCCTCTTGCCACTCTTCCCCAGGGCACAATCCAGGAACCGGAAGGGACCGACGAGCCCCCCAGGATCTAGGTAGGCTGGGACTCTTGCCCGTCAGGCACCAGGAGGAAGCTGGGTCACCTGGCCCTCAGCACCCTCCCTGAATCAGAGAGGGACGTGTAGGGTACTGGTAGGTCCAGACTGACCCGGTGTCATCATGTTGAAATGGTGGGGGTGGGGATTAGAGACAGCTGGAGGAACAGAGAAAGGGAAGAGGGATCGATGTGAGGAGGAGAGTAAAAGCTAGAGATGAAGAGGCACATGAAGAGGAAATGACAGAATTACAATAAGGAGCAGGAAGGTGTGGGAAAGGAGAGGGAGGAGGAGGAGGAGGAGGAGGAGATATGTGGGAGGGGAGGGGAGAGCTTATTTGAGGATATTAGGACCGGAAAGGGGCCTTTGAGTACAGAGAAGTGGCTTGATTGTGTTCAGTAGACCAAAGGGGCAAGGTGAGGAAGCTGACACCCGAAGAACATTCTAGAAAAGAGGAGCAGGCCTCGTAGCTGCTGAGGAGGGAGAAGCTTTTGGCTAGAACTTCTGGGGGCCGGGAAGGGTGGTTTGGGAGCCTGGGTCCTGAGTGGAGACTGCTTTGGTGGCTTAAGGAGGGGACCTGGGACTTGAACAGGCGTTTGGGAAGGAGAACTGGAGGACTAAAGGCCTGGCCGACAGGAGAGACTAGGACAGGGGGGGGGGGGGACATTGGGTGCCTGGATGAGAAGATCCAGGGAGCTGAACTCTCCAAGGGATGACATCTGCCTGGTTCCCAGCCCCTCAGGACCTCCTACACTGCAGCTGCTGGGAGAGCTGGGAAGGCAGGGCAAGGCTGGATTTTCCAGACACAGGGAAAGGCAAGGGCCGGGGAGGATTCTCAACACCTTCTCCCCACTTCCTAATCACCCTCTTCTCCTCCAGAACCTTTGCTGTCAGTGAGCATTAAAGGGAAGGAACCGACTTTCTTTCCACAGCTTCTTTATCACTGTCCTGGCTTATCATCCAAGCAGGCTAAATGAGGGCATATAGGAATACACGACAGGCCTTGACTTCCTGGAGTGGTTAGTAGTCCGTCCAAGCCAGTGTTTCTCAACCTGTGGTCGCGGCCCCTCTGTGGTCAAATGGCCCTTTCCACAGGAGTCACATATCAGATATCCTGCATGTCAGAGATCTACATGATGGTTCATAACAATAGCAAAATTGTAGTTATGAAGTAGTAATGAAAATAATTTTATGGTTGGGGTCACCACAACATGAGGAACTGTATTAAAGGGTCACAGCGTTAGGAAGGTTGAGAACCACGGCTCTAAGCTGAAGGAACATTATTTTGGAAATGGTGCTTGGGAAAGGTGGGTGATATAGATACCCTAAAGTGAAGCATTTTGTTTGCTCTTTTTGAGACAGGGTCTTGTTATGTATCCCAGGCTGGCTTTGAACTCATGAAAGTCCAACAGCCTTCCTATCTCAGCTTCCCAAATGCTAGGATTATAGGCCTGTGTTACCATACCTGGCAAAACTAAGGAGTTCGGCTCTGACTCTGAACGAGGAACCTGGGGCCCAAGGAGGCTTTTGTGCAGCCAACAGATAGCTTTGGCTTTGGAATGATTTGGGATCAGAGATGATTGCTGGACTAGGGTCCCAGAGGGAGGCTTGTGGAGGGATGCAGGCGGCTAAAGTCAGCATTAGACCAGAGCTGAAGTAGGAAAAGGACCGGGATGTGGGTGGATACTCAGGAGTTGCCGGACCAAGAACTGGGAAGAGCAGTTGCTTAGCTTAGAAGCTGAGGCAGGTTGGATGTGAGCCGCAAGGGTTTATGTAGGAAAAGGGGCCCAGACAATTAGAGAAAGCCAGGTCTAAAATCAGGATGCCAGACACAGGCTCAGAGGTTGGTAGGTGGGAAGAACAGAACATGAAGGAGGGGGTCCATCCCCAGCCCTGGGGCAGGAGCAGCATTTAGAGAGAAGTGGGAATTCCCAGGAAGTTGCTGATGTACCCATGGGACTCAGGAGAGTGCACAGTGCCCCAGGGTTCCAGGGAGTTGGGGCCAGAATACATCCAGAGTAAAAACCTTTGAAGTCTCCTGTTCTCATATTCATGCCAGCTCTACATTTTCCCCATCGGTACACCCATGTGCGCTCTGTACGCTAAGACTTTCCAGTACTTAGCACGGACATTGTGTAAGCGGCCTTTCTGTGTTCCCTCCCCACGCCCACAGCGTGGAGACTGGAATTGAGAATGAAGCTCAGGTTGATCCTGGGCCTCCCAGGTCCTTCTTCAGGACCAGGGGCGCTCCCGGTTTCCTTTACAGGCAGCACAGCCCCCCTCCCATACACATTGTTCTTGGCCACGTGCCTTTCTTCTCTCAAGACAAGGTTTCTCTGTGTAGCCCTGGCTGTCCTAGAACTCGCTCTGTAGACCAAGCTGGCCTCAAATTCGGAGATCCTCCTGCCTCTGCCTCCTGAGTGCTGGATAAAAGGTGTGCTCTGCCACTGCCGCCGCTGCCCCCACCACCACCTGGCCCCTTTCCTTTCTCGTAGGTCTTTTTGGGGAGACCCTCTTCGCCCTGGCTCTCATCCATCCTTCAACATCTTCTTTAGGCAGTATTGGCTACATAACTTGAAGAGCCGGGTGCAAAAAAGGAAAATGGTGGTGAGCTTGTTCCAAACGTATTAAGAATTTCAAGATGAGAGCTGGGGTGGCTATTGTGCTTGTAATCCCAGCACTTGAGGCAGCTGAGGCCAGGAAGACTGAGTTCAAGGCCATGCTGGGCTGTCCTGTCTTAGAGAGAGAGAGAGAGAGAGAGAAAGAGAGAGAGAGAGAGAGAGAGAGAGAGAGAGAGAGAGAGAGAGAGAGAGGCAGAGAGACAGAGAGACAGAGAGACAGAGACAGAGAGACAGAGAGAGAGGAAGAAGGAGGGAGGGAGGGAAGGAGGAGAGGAGGAAAGAAAGAAAGAAAGAAAGAAAGAAAGAAAGAAAGAAAGAAAGAAAGAGAAAGAAAAGGCAATAACAGAAGGATGTTAAACCATTGTAAGCACAGGACACTGGGCTACTCCACAGGTCATGGTGCCATAAGGAGAGTCCTGTCTTCAGCACATCTTGGAGTCCCCATCAGTCTCTGTTAGGAGTCCCCATAGGCTCTCAAGTCCCCCAGGACCAGCAGGACACGGTGGCACCTAATCCTAGCACTTGAGAGGTAGAGGCAAAAGGATCCACTCTGGCTTCCATGAGTCCCTGCTCAGAACACCAGAAAACAAAATGGGCCACCATCCTTCCTGCCTGTACTTCTCAGCCCAGACTACCCTGACCACCATTTGTATCTACTTGTTCTCTAAGAACTGGGGCCCTGAGAGGGCAGGGACCTGAGCCTTTGGTCACATGTTCCCAACATTCTGAGCCCATTAAGGCCAAGACAATGGCAAGCAGTGATACCCCTCCAGGCATGAGGGGCCCAGACTTTGCTGGGTCCCACTCCCCAAAGGAGACTTGCTCTCTTTGGGGAGTCCTCCCTATCAGGGTCTCCCACCTGGGAGCTCATGGAGCAGGCTCAGCCCCAAGGAGGTCTTCCAGGGTGTCTCCTAATGTTATGGACTCATTCAAGCCTTACTCACCCCAAGGTCCATGGCTAGCACGGTGGCATGCTGCTAGGAGGGTGTGAGTCAAGACAGAAATCACCTGGAGATCGTGACTCAGCAGCCTGGGTTTGGTCCCCTGAGGAGCGATGGGCAGTAGACACCGTACTCCCTGACCTCAGGAAGTTGGTGGCTCCAGCTGGGCAAGGCTGCACAGAATCACTTAACTTTAAATCCTAGATAATGGTGTCATTTGTTTTTGCACAGGGGTGGGGGTGGCCTGAGTGTCCTGTGAAGTTCCAGGGAGATCCACCTGTCTCAGCTAGCCCCCCCAACTGTCGCTGCTTACACACTTGTTGTAGGCTATTACTGGGTGTGTGTCTCCTCCATTCTAGCCCTGTGTTTAGTGGGCCTGGATCCAGCGATTGGCCTCAGCCTCAGCTTTTTTGGCCTGTCTGTGGGCTGCCTTGTACTAGGGGCGTAGCTGTCCTACATGTGGGATGGATCCTGGGATTGGAGACCCAGGTCTGTCCCCCTCCCCTAGTTTGTACAGTCTCCCCCCTATTCTGGGTCACTGGCCAGCAGTCCACACTGTCGTCTTTTGGGTAGGGAAGGGAGAGCCTGCTGACATCGTACATCTTTCCTCCGGTCCAGCCCGGCCTAGGTCAGCCTTCTACCAAGACTCTTCCTCCTCCTGTTATTCTGCACCCCTTGGCCCTCCACACCCAAGATCTGCCACAGGAGCTTGCTTGAGATCCAGGAAGACTATTCTCCTCATAGCTCAAAATCCTCCAGTGTCCAGGTGTGATGGTGCATGCCTGTAATCCCCATGCTCGGGAGGCAGAGGCAGAGGCAGAAGGATCGTGGATGAGGTCAAGGAGCCTGAGCTACACAATGAGTTCAAACCTGGGCTAATGTTGTGAGACCCTGTCTCAGAGAAACAAACCTCCAGTGGCTCCTCATGCCACTTAGAAGAAAATCCACTGTCCTCTCATGAACTATAGGGGCTTTTCCATCACCTGCTTCCTGCCTTGATAGTATGCCAAGTCCCTTCTCTCCAGCCCACTTCGTCTCTGGCTTCCTTACCCTTTTCTCACAATGCACCCCTTATTATATGCCGTTCCATGTGCATGGGATGCCGTTCCCACCCCTTGCTAGTTATCTCCTGCCTGAGTGACCTCCAGGCCTCAGTTGGAGTCAAGTCCAGAGTTTCACAGTTCCACATCTCCCACGTGTACTCCCTGATTCACACTCATCCTGTTTAACATTTGTGTCTGTCACAAACGGGGCAGGGCAGGACCAGGAAGGTTTAGGAGCAGCGCTCTCTGGCTCCCCCTCAAGGTGGGAATGGGTATTTCCTAGTTGGCACTGAGCCAGCCCTCCCATTTGTTCATTCTCATTGCCCAACACCTATGCCCTCACTCTGGCTGATAACCTCACATGATCTTAGCCACTCAAGGGTAACACAATGACAAAGTGACCTCTGGATGCTGCAGAACTGGGGAGCCAGCTTGGGCGCCATGTTTCCATGGTTAAGAGTGGACATTGTGAAGGTCTCAAGTCCCACCGTGAAAATGGGCTCTGTTGTCTCACCAAAACATTCTTTGCACCAAACCAAGTTTAGCCTCGGGCTGTCTTCGCCCTGTGCCTCACATCACCTTACCCTAGATGACTAGTTCCTCCTTGGCCCCACCTCCTGCTACCAGAAAAGCTACTTGCTCAGGGGATGCTATTGCTACTGACCGCATTCCTGGATCTCTAACAACCCCTGGCCTTTCCCAGGCCCGTGTCTGATCCTATAAACTTCCAGGACCATTGCAGGGTCTGGGGCTCAGGAAAGACACGCGGCCAGTGTTCTGACTCACCCTGAACGGGGCTCACTCCCTGTCCACATTCACTCTGACAACATGGCACCTGTCTCACCCCCCCCTCACTGCTCTTGCTGGGGCCTCTGCGACCTTTCTGTCAGTAAACACAATGTCTACTTGGGACATGCTTCACCTTTCCCTCCTTCTGAAGCTGGTAAAAGGTTTCTGTCTCTTCTGTAAATACAGAAACCTCAAGGGTTCAATCTTGGGACCCCTCCCAGCATCTTTATTTAGGGTGGGGGCAGGGTTTCATGTTGTGGCTTCAGTCTGCCTTTGGACTTGTAATCAGTCCTCTTGCCTCAGGTTCCTGGGTGCGAGGATTGTAGGTGTGAGCCACAATATCGGCAAAGCCCTGGTTTCTATGCCTGGCTCCGACCTCTAGCCATATCTCTTCCCTACCAGCTAGCCATGCCCTGGTCCCCACATCTGCCACACTGGCCCCACAGAGTACCACACTGGCCACCCCTCTCCACTGTGCCCTGGCCCCTGGTCCTCCAGGGCAGCCTGGAGAACTTCCCGTTGTCCCGCTGGCCAGAGCCTGGAGTTTCCCTCAGTATACTTCCCTCCCTCACGGTCTTTGAGCTCTGTAATCCATCTACTGTCTCCTGAACGGCTCTGCCACCCATTCCTTCTCTTTTCTCCCAACCCACCCTTCCCTGGTCCAAGTTGGTCCTGACCCACCCAGACACCTACATCCCCCCCCCCACCAGCCCTAGCTTGATCCCCCTTCCTCAAGCAACACTAGAAAGACCTCCTAAAGCCCAAGCCTAACCGGTCCCTTCCTCCTCCCCCACCCCCTGCACAGAATACTCCATAGCTACCCATCACCATCAGGGCTGAGCAACTCACTGTGAAGGTCCTGGCCCCTCCCACCTCACCTCCACCATAGCAACTCAGTGCCTGGTAACACCTGACCTTTGTTAATGCTGCGCCCTCCACCTGGATCCTCACCTTCTGCTCTTTGCTTAAGATCTCCTTCAGATATGCTACTCAGATCACATCCCTCCTCTTCCAGGAAGCCTTCCCTGAACTATACTCCAGGCTGAGCCAGCCACCTCATCCAGGGTACACAGTCCCTTGGGCTTTCCTCATCCCTGTCTAGCTCTAGAGTATGGCTATCTGAAGACGTGCTTCCTGTAAGACTGAGGGCAGGGCAACTTGGATCACTGAGTCCCCACCACAAGTCACAGCTCAGCACAGTTCCCAGAACATCTGTTGCCTGAATGGATGACTATAGATGACTGACCTCGACCCCTCTGCAGAGACCCCAGGCTGAACTACAGGAAGTGTCTTTCCTCAGAGGAGGTATTCCTCAGCCCCCAGCCCCCCCCCCACAGTACCCCTCAGTCCCCACAGACAGAGACATGGGCAAGGGCACAGCCCAAGCTTAGAAAAATAGGATTTTCTTGTTGTGCCCAGCTGCCCCGACACCCTCCCCACCAGAGTTTTAAAAACTGTGAGCAATTTGGTGAGTCTGAGGCCAGGTCCCGAGGGGTGTCTGGATCCTGCTGTCCCTGGGGCCAGAGGATCCACAGAAGTGGGCCCCCGCCTAGGGTCCCGCAGGTTCGTGGCTGGGTCCCCAGGGTTCACAGTCCAGTTGGACCACAGTATGGGCCCTGGGTGCAGCAGGCTCTGGGGCAGGTGCACTGGGCACTGGGCCGAGGGCTCCATTGGTCTGGGAGCAAACACTGCTGACAGGTGCTGTGGCCTTGGCCTTGCCAGGTGGCTGGCCACCGTGCACCTTGTAGCGTAGAAGCAACACAAAGATGAAGACCAGAACTGACGCCACGATGACGCCTCCCAATGCGATGATCATAGTGCCGCCCAGGAAGGGTGCGTGGGGTGCAGCGCATGGTCGTAGTGCAGGCTCCGTGGAGAACCGAGCGCAGCCCACTGGCCGTGTGGCCGTCAGCCCGGTGGCACTGTCCTCATAGACCGCAAGCACACACAGATCATAGGTGCGGCCTGATGCCAGGTCGGTCAACAGGAATGAGCGACTGTCTGCCGGGATCATCCTGGGGGAGGGCAACAGGTGGAGTCAGGGCTGTGGTTACCCAGTACCCATGCTCCCGATGCCCTCACCAATGCCTCCCTCCAGCTAAATTCCCTGAAGTCCCCTCTGGCCAGCACCCCGGCTTCTTTTGCTGAACTGACACCTAACATATCCATCCAGTGGGCTAGCCAATTTCACTCTCCCCCTCGACACCCAAGTTCCCTAACAATAGCTCACCTGTGGATGCCATACCCTACTTCCCTGCAGCCCGAGATCTTCCGTTCCTCTTTCTGAGATTTTTCCCCTGATTGTTCTTTTCCAGGAGCCCCTAACGTCGCCCAAGCCCTCCGCCCTATTATCGCCTAGCCTTCTGCCCTCGTCTGCCAAGCCTTCAAAGTTCTCTCCCAGCCCCTGCCAGACACACCTCCGGTTCACTGCCCCACTTTACTCCAACCCTGTCTGATTTCTACCCCCTACCTACCTCCCAGACTCTTGCTATGTAGCCAAGGCTGGCTCATCTCTTGTATAGGGTCCTCCTCAGCCTCCAGAGTGCTGGAAATAGAACCATTTAACACTGCACCTGACCAATATCCCCCTTTTTTTTTCTAGCCTCCCAGACAGCTTTCCTTCAGATTCTCTCCCGACTTCTTTCGGGTCCCTGTTTGGCTTTTGTCTTACACCCTTGAGGGTGTACCACTTCTGGAGTGCTGCAACACCATCAGTGTGTGGAGTGCGTACAGCAAGCTGCTACCCCATCTCCCGGCTCCAAAGACTCCACTGAATTTATTGTCCTCGGATAGAGGACGTATCAGATATTAATCTGTAGAAGCAGACACTACACTTGATCTTAGCTGGAAGGCGGGGAAGCAATTGCTCGTTCATTTCAAGACAGGGTCTCACACAACTTAGCTAAGGCTTGACATGTAGCTAAGGCTAGCCTTGAACTCTTTATGCTTCTCCCTCCAACTCTGAGTCCTGGTGTGACAGGCACGCATCCCACACCTGGCTGCCTGACTTCTTTCCAGCTGCTAATTTCCCTTGTCCAGCTGCTTTACACCTCCCTGGCGCACAGCTGAACCCCTCATCCTAAGCACTTGGTTCCGCTGCACCTCTGGTGCCTCGTTTCCTGCTAGCTTGCCAACGAATTTCCCCCTAGCCTCATTGCCTTATTATGACCATCATCATCTCTATAGTGCTTTCCAGTGAGCCCTCGAGCGAATCACCATCTCAGACTCCCTTTCTGCCTACTGCTTTGTTTCTTTCTAGGTCCATCTCTTTGTCCTCTTTTATCTCAGTTTCCTGGTTTCTGTCTAGCCTTACCTTTGTGTATGTGGCACCTGTGTGTGCATGTGTTTGTGTGCGTGTGCATGTGAGTGTGTGAGTACGTGTGTGTGTGTGTGTGTGTGTGTGTGTGTGTGTGTGTGTGTGTTGTGAGTGCTGAGTCAGGCTTTGGCTATGCAGCTCCCAGGCTGACCTGAACTCTCAATGCCCCTGCCTCAGCCTCTCCAGGGCTGAGACTGAGGTGTGAGTCACTATACCTGCTTTCATTTCTTCTGTCCTTCCTACCCAATTCCACCATTTCTTTTTGTCTTGGTGCCCTGATGGACTGGGCTAATTTTAGATTCTGTTTTACTCCTTTTAGGAGAGCAGCACAAGGAACCTTCCACAATGACCTGTGGGAGGGTGGCTGTCTCTAGACTGTCCTGCCCCCCATCAGGCAAAGTGGCCCACCCTCCATGTAATTTCTTCAATAGTGTCTCAAAAAAGGAGTGGAAAAGCCATGTGTATGGCCCACAGTTGGGGAGGTGAAGGCGGAAGGGCTGGGAGTTCCACGCCATCCTTGGCTTACATGGCCAGTTCGAGGCCAGCCAGGGCTGCGTGAGATCTAGTCTCAAAAGAAAGAGAGAGACAGGGAGAGGGAGGGGGGAGGGAGATGGAGACAGAAAGTGTGGGAAGTAGGATTGAGAAGATGAGATCTTGAAGTATGGCCGGGAGAGGAAGGGATCCAGGCACTGGATTTGCAAGGCGCTAACCAGCCAGTTCTTACAGTCAGTTTGGGGCTGTCTGTACCCTTGACCCAGCCTGGCACTGAGGACAGGGAGTCACCCACAGTTGCCCACACGTGGTCAGACTCTGATGAGCAGTGTCAGCCACCACCATTTCTCCGCTCTCGTGGTCACAGCAGATGGACAAAGCGCTATCTGGCTTGGGGACAGAAGCTCTACTGACTGGCCTTTTGGAGTGTGTAAACTTCAGGCTTCATGGTTGCAGCTACAGAAGGAAGGCAGGAGCCCTCAGAATGGGCATTCTACCCACATAGCAAGCCGACTAGATTTTGCTTGTTTGGGTTTTGAGACAAGATCTCACTGTATGAGGCCCTTGAACACGCTATCATCCTCCTGTCTCAAGCCCTTGAGAGCTGGGAAGACAGACGGGCATGCATTGACACGTCTGACCTAGCTTAGATTTGATTTAGCAAACCAAAAATTAGGACGTTACTGTTACAAGCACTTTGACACACAGGGCTCATACTGCACGAACCCAAGGCCTTGTCTCTGTTTGACCTCCCACCCCCAATTTCCCACTTAACCTCTGCTCCCAATTCCTCGGGTTACCCCATTTGGCTTTCTCAGCCAGCTGCACATTTCTGCCCATTCTCTCCTCTCTCCCTTCCTCTCTTCTCCCTCCTCTCCTTTCCTCTTCTTCCCACCCACCCCTCTCTGAGACACTGCTTACTAGATATCTCTGGCCGGCTTCAAACTCTCTATGTAGACCAGGCTGGCCTTGGATTTGTCACAATCCTGCCTCAGCCTCTTGCTGATGACATTCCCCCATTGTAGCCTCCCTTGAAAAACCAAACTTCCTGCGAAAATTTGTTTTTAGCCTCCCATTCCTCCACAGCCTCATTAACTTCTCTTTTCAGGGCTGGGCCCAGACCTCAGGGCCGCAGCTCACTAAGCAAGCACTCTGTCTGAGCTGCACTCAACCCCACTAGTCATTCAAGTTTTCTTCTTCTGGCCTGATTTTTTTCCTCACTGCCTGATTTCGTTGTTTTCACTTTTTATTTTCACTGCCTTATTTCTTTCTCTCTCTGCAGCCTGATTTTTTTTTAATTGTCGTTGATTGAGAGCGTCAGCTTGCTGTCTGGCCACTTTTGTCTCCCTTCCCTCCACCACATCTGTCCTATTTCTCTTACCCTTTCTGCCCATCTCTGGTCATCATTGCTGCCTGATGTTGTTTGCCTTCACTTTCTGATTTCCTTGGCCACCTGCAGCGTTATTTCTCTGCTGTGGTTCACTACGGGATGCTCCTGGGTGGACTCACTGTGCCCCCCACCCACTCGCCCGCGGCCAGGCCCCCCGCACCTGTAGACAAGGATGTCGTCTGCCGAGCTGTTGTATTGGATCTGGTACATGCGGATGCCCGGGACAGGCCTCTGATCTGGCCACTGGACAAGAGCAGCTGTGGCCCCATGCTCGGTCACCTGGACGCCACGGTCAGTAGGGGCCACGGTGTCCGCCACTTTGGCGGAGGCTGAGGCAGCAGAGGGCGGGGTGAGGGCATCAGGATCCCCGTCCCGCGGGGGGTCACAGCTGGTGCTATTGGCTAGCTGGGGAGGTGGAGGGGGCCCCACGGTCAGCTCAACAGCAGCGGTGGCCTCACCAGCGGCGTTGGCTGCAATGCAGGTGAAGATGCCACCGTCTCCCGGCTCAGTGACCAGTAACTCCAGAGTCCCATTAGGGAAGGCACGAGCGCGGCTGGAGTTGCCCAGCAGCCGACCCTGGGGTGACACCCAACGCACTCGTGGCTCTGGGTCCCCGACTGCCCGACATCGCAGGGCAGCTGGCCGACCAGCAGGCACTGCCAGGGGAGGTGAGCGGTGGGTCACCACTGGCGGCTCGCACACAAACTCCTCCTCACCCACAGCCCAGAAGTAGCGGCCCCCTAGAGCCGGTGGCGAGGCACAGGCCTCGAGGTCGTCTTCCCGAGCCAGGCGACGCAGCCATACCAGCTCACAGTTGCAATGGAGAGGGTTTCCCCCAAAGGCCAGCACCAGGGCAGAGGCCGGCGAGCCTCGGGGCCGGGCAAGCAGTGGCAGGCGGGAGAAGAGTGGGTCGGGTGGGATGGTAGTCAGGCGGTTGGAGGTCATGTCCAGCCGTGCCAGCTTGTGCAGGCGGGAAAAGGCTCCGGCAGGCACTGAAGCCAGCAAATTGTGGTCAAGGCCCAACGTGTTGACGTTGCCCAGGCGACCCAAAGCCTCCCAGGGCAGCTGCTCAAGGTTATTATAAGAGAGGTCGAGGTCCTCCAGGGTCTCGGCACAGTCGTCCAGGGCACCAGCTGCCAGGGCTGCCAGCTGGTTGTTGCTCAAGATGAGGTGGCGCAAGTTGACTAGGCCACGAAGCTGACCTTCGCCCAGCGAGGTCAGTCTATTGCCATCTAGGTGCAGGGCACGCAGGGCACGGAGGTCGGCGAAGGCGCCAGCTGCCACGTGGCGGATGGTGTTTCTAGACAGGCTCAGATGCAGCAGACCTGTCATGTTGGCCAGATCACGGCGACGCACTGCCGCGATGAAGTTGTCTGCCAGGCGCAGCTCTGCCGCTCGGCGATCCAGTGAGGGCGGCACGAACAGGAGGCCCGCCCCTGGGCACAACACGCTTAGGGGCAGCGACTGGGTCTGGCAGCGACAGCGGCGGGGACAAGGGCTGGATGTGGCCGGCTGGGGTGGAGATGAGGCAGGGGCCAGCGGTAGCAGGCAAAGGAGCAGTGGGAGGACGGCCATCGCGGGCAGGGGTGGCCTGTAGAAAAGAAGGGAGATATGAGGGCTGGCTGGGCCCGAGGGGGAGCTATAGAGGGGTTGGGGTGATCCGAAACCGGGAGAGATGGTCATAACATGCTCAGAGAGGTCGGGAGGATCAGAGGAAGGAGGGATCAGAGATGTGTCATGAAGGCACAGAGGGTCAAGAATGAGCAATGATGGTCAGAAAGCTGGTTAGAGATGGGCACAGGTGGGCAGAGAACAGAACAGCTGGGCAAGGTGGAGAGAAGGTAAGCCACAGGGAAGAGGTGGGAGGTGGCAAGGATACTCAGAGGAGGTCAGGCATGACCAAAGAGGAAAGGTGAGCAGAGAGGCTAGAGGCGGTCCATCTAGGGCTGGACAAAGAGAGACAAAAGAGTTCTGACCTGGTCAAAAGTCAGTGAGATAACCAGAGAGAGGAGAAAGGACAGACATGGCAGAATCAGTAGGGGACAACTGGTCAGAGAAACGGACATGGAGAGAAGTGACAGGGAGAAAGGCAGCCAAGGTGGAAATGGTCAGAGATGTGGGTAGACCAGGAGTTAGGGTCGGGGTAGGGGGAGGACGGACAGAGGAAGCTGGCAGGAGAGAAGGATGGGGCAGCTGGGGGAAGGGTCAGATATGGCTCGTGATGGCCACAGACCCAGCCTAGGAGCCAGAGATGGGCAAAGGGCGAGAAAGCCAATGACCAGAGAGACAAACAGTGTCCGAAGTGCAGAGAAGCTGTGGGCAGAGTGGCTGGAGGAAAGGGCTATGGGCAGGTGTGTCAAAGCTGGTCCCTGAGAGGAGAGGTGGGGAGGGGACCAGAGAGGGCAGATGTGGGCCAGAGGATGCTGGATGGTCAGACCGTGAAAAACTAGAAGGGTGGTGGCATCAGAGACCTGGCATGCCATCAGCTGGCCAAGGAGGTCAGAGAGGGGCAGAGAGTATCGGAGGCATACACTCACGGGACAGACTTTTTCCAAGGAAAACCCCTAAAAATGCCACAGGGCACCTAGTCCTCACCTACTTCCACCTGTAGCCAAGCAACCCCACCCCACCCCAACTCCCTCCCACCATGAACGGCTCTCAAAGGCTTACCTGAGCTGGAAGCCACCCCAAGGAGCAGAGTCCTCAGGCTCCAGGGGGGTGAGAGGTCAGAACTCCGGAGGGGGCATCTGGTTAAGCCTCTCCTGACTCCAGGGCTCTGTGGAGGAACTGTCAGTGTCTCAGCTCAAATCCTTGGTTATGGAGTCTCCAAACTTGATTCTCCGGGTCCCGTGCCACTAAAATTGGGCCTCTAGGGTCCAGTTTTAGAGACCAAGGCTCCAGCGGTTGTTTAGGATCAGGCTGTCTCAGCACCAGGCTTGAGGTACCAAACAGCCAGATGGGGAAGTTGAGGGTCTGAGTTCCAAGTCCAGTCCTAGAATCCGATATTGGGGTGCTGTTCAGATACTAGGGTGCTGAGTCAAGATTTGGAGGTCTCTAGCCCCAATTTCAGCACTCAGGTCTGCAGCAAGGACTTCAGGCCCCTCGGAATTCCATGGTTCAGATCTTGGAATTGAAGGCCTAAATCCCAGGGTTTAGTTCCTAAAATAGTGGGGTCCCTGGTATAGGTTTGGGAGTTCACTCCCAGCTGTCAAGATATCAGCCAGACAATTCAGAGTTCAGCTCCAAATTTGGGGGCTTAGGTGCCAATTTTTTTGGGTTCCAGCTCCAAATTTTGGGGTCCATGTTCCAAAACCATGGGGTTCAGTTTCCAAATCTTGGGGTCCCAGAGACGGATGTCGGGATTCCAGCCCCAGATATTGAGGTTCAAGGTCCAGATCTTAGGGTTCCATGGCAGGATGTCAGGGTGCTGATCTCAGATCAGGGTCCCACGCTCGGGGGTTTCAGAATCTCTGGATCCGATCCGGCTGCAAGCGCCCCCGATGTCGGGGTGCCGGCCCAGGGTTTGGGACAGCAGCGGCGCGGCTGGATTCGTGGCCTGCGGAGGGAACTGGCCCAGAAAGAGGGGGTCTGCTGCGGCGGGTAGGGGGGCAGACGGGCAGCTCTAGGGCCGGGGTGGGGCGAGGCCTGGGCGCGGACAGACGGACAGACAGACAGGGCCACGCGGGGACCCGGGCACCGCAACGCAGGCGGGGGCGCAGGGGGGAGGGGCCGCGCTCAGAGACCCCTCCCCCGCCGGGGCCGGGGCGGGGGCCGGGCGGGGGCCGGGCAGGCGGGCCGGGTCCGGGTGCTCCCGCGGCCTCCTCGCCGGGAACCCAGGGCCTTGCGCGTTCTCGCACTTAAAGGCGCAGGCCCCGCGCGCGCCCGCGCTTAAAGGCGTAGGCAGCCCCCCTCCTCCCTCCTCCCTTCTCCCTCCTCTCAAAGGCGCGCCCCTAACACCACCTACCATGGAGTCGCCCTGGAGCTGCTGGGAATAAGAATATCCCTGAATAAAGACAGACTGAGACACTGAGGCAAAGAGAAGAATAGACAGAGACTGAAAATAAGGATAGGCTTAGACTGAGAGCCTGGAGTAGAGTGGGGGACACAGAAATACATTGAAGGAGAGAGGTGGATACACAGAGGCAGTGAGAGACTCAGAAACAGACACGAGAGGCAAGGACAAGTCAGAGGCATGCTGTCTGTCTGTCTATCCATCCATCTATCTAATCTCTCTCTATCCCCCCACCCACATATGCAGCACTGAGCAACTCAGTGTCCAGTACCCATTCATATCCTTGTACATAGCCCTCCGCGTCCTTAGATGCCCACGCATCTGCCTCCCCGCCCTCTATTTCCGCACCACCTTCGCAGGAAGCCTTCTTATCCGGGTTCTGTCCAGTAACAGGTTTGTTCTTTTAGGCAAGAGGGAATCGTTTCACTGGTTGGAAGGAGGAAAGTTGACACTGAGAATCGTGTCTTCTGGGATGAGGAACAGAGTTCAAGACACACTGACCAGAGGTTCTGTAGAGGGGAGGGAGAGAAGACAGGAAACGGGTCAGAGTCAGGAGGGGGGACAGGCTGACCCAGAGAAGTGTGTCTGTTGTCTTCTCTTGTTTCTCTCCACTCCCACAGAAGACCCTGGCCGGATTTGTGCCAACACATAACTCGAGAGGAGAGGTGTGGGGGGACAGGAGAAGCAGAGGTGGGTGGTCCCACACTCTTCTGGCAGATGGTATGTAAGGAAGGGGGGTATGGGTGACGGCCCAGAAGCCTAGTCTGGGAACCTGCTGTAAGCATGTGGGGAGCATGGTCTCCCAGAAGCTCTGTTGCAAAGGAGACACAAACAACCTGGGTGCCCTGAGGTGGGCACAGAGCTAAGAAGCCATCTGAGCAGCGACGTAAGTAGCGTGACCTTGGAGGTGGCATGTGGATGTCCATCCACCCTGGCATTTCCCAACTCTGCTGAAGGTTTCAGAATTCACTTTTGGCTCCTTCTACTTATGTCTATTGAAAAATTGTAGCTAAAATTAACTCAGCCCTAGGGCCCACCTTTCCAGATGATTAGCAAAGTTCGTCAGCTCTCCTGGCCCAGCACAGTGGATACTGGACACTCAAAAGCTCAGGAAGAGGCCACAGAAGTTAGAAACACTGCTGAAATGCTGGGATTTTGGAAGACACGGGGGCCATCCCGAGAGTGGGAGAATTCAGTGGTACTGGTAGAGTTGGAGATTGATGACAGGAAACTGAGGTAGGGAAAAGGGAAGAGTTCCGTAAAGGAGAGAAACAGTATAGAAGTGCTTTGGTGGGTACAAGGTTACCTTTCTGGCCAGCTGGGGAAGTGCTTTGGTGGGCACAAGGTTACCTTTCTGGCCAGCTGGGGCTCAGCTCTGCTGAAGAACTTTACGGAACCTTCAGAACACATAAGGACTGCAGAGCTAATGCGGCTGTTCTGGGGACCACATTTGGAGGCTCACCGGAATAAACCAAGGACATCTAAATGTGCAGGGAACTGTCCACCACAGCTTTGTTGAAGCCTGGTGGGTGAAGGAGATGTAGCAGTCCACATATGCTGGAAACAGGGAGGCAGAGGCAAGGACGCTGTTATCATCTGGCCATTGTCACACTAGTTAACGCTTGCAATGGTCAGTTTTCACTGACAGTCTGGCTGGATTTAGACATGCTCATGAGAGGCTGGAGAGACGGCTCCGTGGTTAAGAGCACTTGCTGCTTTTGCAGAGGACTGAGGTTGGGTTCCCAGCACCCACAAGCTGGCTCCGTGGTTAAGAGCACTTGCTGCTTTTGCAGAGGACTGTGGTTGGGTTCCCAGCACCCACAAGCTGGCTTGCAACCATTTGCAACTCTAGTCCAGACATTGGATGTCCTCCTCTGCCCTCTGCAGGCACCAGGCATGCACGTGGTGCACATACATACATCTAGGCAAAACACTCACGTAAAAATAAAAAAATAGGGGCTGGAGAGACGGCTCAGAGGTTAAGAGCACTGACTGCTCTTCCAGAGGTCCTGAGTTCAATTCCCAGCAACCACATGGTGGCTCACAACCACTGTAATGAGATCTGGTGCTCTCTTCTGGCTTGCAGGCGTACGTGCAAGCAGAATACTGTATATATAATAAATAAATAAATCTTAAAAAAAAAGAAAAAATAAAAAAAATAAGGGGCTGGAGAAATGGCTCAGCAGTTAAGAGCATTGGCTGCTCTTCCAGAGGACCTGGGTTTGAATCCCAGCACTCACATGGCAGCTGCAGCGCCAAGGGATCAGATGCCTTCGTCCAGTTTCTGCAGATACTACATGCACATAGTGCACAGATGTACACACATACAGGCAAAATACACATACACATAAAAAATAAAGAAAATGTATTTGTAAAAATAAAAATAAATCTTTAAACAAAAAATTCCTAGGAGCCAGGTGGAAGGGCACAGACCTGCAATCCCAGCACTCAGGAGACTGAGGCAGGAAGACCACTGGTTTGAAGCCTGGACCTCATAAATCCTGACTCAAAAAAAAAGAAAGAAAGAAAGAAAGAAAAAGAAAAGCCAGGCGGTGGTGGCACACACCTTTAGTCCCAGCACTTGGATCCCAGGAGGGTCTCTTTTAGTTCAAGGCCAGCCTGGTCTACTTGTCAGGTTCTAGGACAGTCAGAGGTGGAGGAAGATGATAAAAATAAGATAACAAATAAATGTAGCTAGCTATGGTGGCGCACATCTCTGATTCCAACACTTGAGAGTCTGAGGCAAGAGGACTGTTGTAAATTCAAGGCCAGCCTGAGCAACAGAGTGACTCCCAGGCCACCTGGAGACCCTGTCTTAAAAAGAGTCACTAAGAGATTGAGTTAGTGTGTTGGTGATGATCCAGCTTCATGAGTGGTTCCATCCACTCAAAAATCTGAGTAGATGCTGAGAAGATGGTGGAGCTGTGAGAGGTGAGGCCTGACTGGAGGAAGAGGGTCCCTGGGGGCCTGCATGGGGCTGCGTCTTCCCTTCTTGCTGTAGCTCTGAAGTTTCCTGTCTGCTGCAATTGTGAGCTGTTTCTCTTGGTTCCTGTCAGTGTTTCTTTACCATGATGTTCTGCCGAGACACAGGGGCCAAAATACTGCACGCTTTAAGACCATGAGCCAGGCTGGGGGGGGGGGAGTCGTGGCTCACGCCTTTAATCCCAGCACTTGGGAGGCAGAGCCAGGCGGATCTCTGTGAGTTCGAGGCCAGCCTGGTCTACAGAGAGGGTTCCAGGAAAGGCGCAAAAGCTACACAGAGAAACCCTGTCTCGAAAAACCAAAAAAAAAAAAAAAAGACCATGAGCCAGATTGAGTCTTTCCACTGAGTTTATTTTGTTTTAAAAGATTTATTTATTTTTATTTTACATGTACAAGTCTTTCCTGTGCATGTACGTGTGTGTGTGTGTGTGTGTGTGTGTGTGTGTGTGTGTGTGTACATGCACTCATGAATTTGCAAGCATGTGTGCATGTGTGTGACCTGTAGAGGCCAAAGAAGAATGTTGAATCCCCTGGAGCTGGCGTTTCAGGCAATCGGGAGCTGCCTAACCGTTAGGAACACCAAGCGGTTGAGTAGACAAGTAGAAGGTGCTGAAGCTGGGAAAGGCACCCGAGTCGAGCGAGCTGGTCACTGGGGCCTGTTGTTGTAGGCTGAGTCTCGCCTTTTTCCTTCAAGCACTTGGTGCTCTGCAGTGCTGAACTGTCTCTGCTGGCCATGGTATTTCTGCTCTTCAGTTGCCTTTTTCAAGTGTGGGGTCACTAGAGAGAAAGCTAACTACACAGCAATAAAAGCAGTGACCTGGACAGCTCAGGTCCCGCCTTTGAATGAACTAATGCCCCACAGAGAGAAGCTGTATCTTCAGACAGCCAGAGTGCTCAGGCAGGGCTGGGAGAAGCCTGGCTTAGGAAGGACTGAACGTAGGATGAGGAAGCCCACCCAGGTCACGGTGGACAGGGCTGTGACAGGGAAAGCAAGGGACAACAATGAGGCCTATGGTGACAAAGCACAGGCCAGAACGGTCCAGACTGTGACTAGGGAAGCAGAGGGGATTGGGGTCCCACAAGCAGAGTGCAGGACTTTCTAAGGCCCCCAAGCCTGGAGGCCTTCCTGGAATCGGGGATCAGTGTGCTGAGATCTAGAGAGGTCTGAGTGAGCAGACTTATGCCGTGAGTGTGCAACTCCCGAGCTTCCATGCCACCGCAGCCTGGGGGTCCCCAAGAGCCTGCATCATACCATGTGGGTCTGCACGTGCTGCAACCCCTCATTAGCTCCTGGAAGGGGATCCTGGTGGGATGGCTGTTTGGGGGACTCTGCTTAATTGCGGCATTTGCTTAATTGCAACATCTGGAGAAGAGGGCAGAAGCAGCGAAACAGCAGAAAGAATGAGGTTAAACTGCAGAGAGCTGAGGAGGCCTTGGGGGAAGGAGACTGCTCGGATCCAAGCACAGCCCAGCGCACACAGAAATTGTCCCAGTGTGCACAGGCATGCCCAGGGCACACACACACACATACCAGAATGCACACCTGTACAGTGTGTACTCTAAAGGCTGTTGGGACATACATGTGCTGACATACATTCAGATATGGGGACACACATAGGTGCACATTCAGACAGGAACCCCTGAAACACACAGCCACACATAAAGTACACGAGAGGTCATGTGTGTAAGAACAACATTCCATAGGAAGATTCTTCCCCACCTGTCCCCGCCCATCCCCACCCACTCCACATGAAACACTAAACATCCACACCGGGCAGGGATGGTAGCACACTCTGGTAATTCCAGCACTTGGGAAGTAGAGGCAAGAGGATCAAGAGTTCAAGGTCATCCTGGTTTGAACAGTACATTCAAAGCCAGTCTGGCTGCAGGAGACCTTGTCTCAGAACACAAAATACAAGGGGCTAGAGATGTAGCTCAGTTGTAGAGTGCTTGCCTAGCGTGTTTGAAGTCCTGGGTTCCATCTCTAGCACCATATATAACCGGATATGGTGGTGCATATCTTAATCTCAGCACTTGGGAGGTGGAGGCAGGAAGATCAGGTTCAAGGACCTCTTCTACCAAATAACTAATTCAAGACCAGTCCAAGCTGCATGAGACCTTGTCTTAAAAAATAAAAAGTGGGTTGGAGGGGGGATGCAATGGTTAAAAATGCTTGCTGCTCTTCTAGAGGACTGAGGTTCAGCTACCAGTACCCACAACAAGTGACTTACAGACACCTGTAACTGTAACTGGAAGAGAGCTGACACCCTCTTCTGGCCTCCTCAGGCACCTGCATCCAAGTGACACACACACACACACACACACACACACACACACACACACACAAAACAACAACAACAAAAACCCGACAACAACAAATGAATCTTAGCAGCAACAATAACAGACCCTAAGTACTTACAAGTATGAGTACACACACTCATATGTTCATGAACACACACATGCATATGTTTGCACACACAATGCTACATGTGCTTACGTAATAAGCACATGTTCGTCATTGGCCAAAAAAGGACACTATTTTTTTTTTTGGCTTTTTGAGACAGGGTTTCTCTGTGTAGCTTTGGAGCCTGTCCTGGAACTCGCTTTGTAGACTAGGCTGGCCTCAAACTCACAGAGGATCCACCTGCCTCTGCCTCCCGAGTGCTGGGATTAAAAGTGTGCACCACCGCCGGGCGGTGGTGGCGCACGCCTTTAATCCCAGCACTCGGGAGGCAGAGGCAGGCGGATCTCTGTGAGTTCGAGGCCAGCCTGGTCTCCAAAGCGAGTTCCAGGAAAGGCGCAAAGCTACACAGAGAAACCCTGTCTCGAAAAACCAAAAAAAAAAAAAAAAAAAAAAAAAAAAAGTGTGCACCACCACCGCCCGGCAAGGACACTATTTTATAAGGGGATTTTTGCTCCTTCTGAGTCAGGGTTTTCAGGGAGAAGAGGATATTGTGATTAGTCTCCTATCCCTCGACTAGTACCTACCCACCTAAGATCAGCCAGGTGAGCTCCACTGGAATTAACTTAGCTTTGTAGTTAGCACATGAATCTGGAATGAGATCAGGCCTGAAGATGCTCGTTCACAGTGGGGTAAAAAGAGGGAAGAAAAAAAAAGAGGGAAGAAGATGGGTTTTTCTCACCCCAGTACTGACCACCCTATATCAGACTGAGGGGTTCCAGGCAAGTGCCATCTCCTGCAGGGAGACAACAACCCAGTGCCTGGAGTTCCACTTCACAAGGGTGGAAGTCAGTGGTTTCTGCTTTAATAGCTTCCAGCTGGTAGTGGGGATGGAACCTTCTACAAGCTTGTGGAGGAGGAAAATGTCAGGTCACCTTTTAGCTAGCAAGCACACACACTTTGGTAGAGACCTATTGCATGAAAAGCCGAATACCACAGTGGCAGATCTGCAACTCATTTCACGCATCGACTGCTACTCAAGCTTCATAGATACCAGAGGCCCAAATGGGAAGGGTCAGTGTATCAGTGTCATGCTAGCTGCTGTAACAAACAGTTCCCTGGATTTCAGTGATGTCATACAACATTGTGTTTTTTTTTTATTATTTTTTGAACTTTACTTATTGTGTGTGTGTGTGTGTGTGTGTGTGTGTGTGTGTGTGTGTGTGTGCACATATGGGGGCACACATGCTATGGTCCCTGTGTAGAGGTCAGAGAACAAGATTGTTAAGTTGGTTCTTTCATTCTATCTCTTTTTTTTTTTCTTTTGATTCAGGGTCTCATTGTGTAGTTCCAGCTGCTCTGGAACTGGCTCTGCAGCCCAGGGTGGCCTGGAACTCATAGAGACCCAGCTGCCTCTGCCTCCCAAGTGCTGGAATTAATAACATGCACCAGCATGCCCAGAAAAATTTCGCTTTTCTTTTGATGATATTGGAGATGGAACCCAGGGCCTCACCCAAGCGAGGCATTTGCTTAACCACTATCTACATCCTCAGCCACTCTTTCTACCACTGTGCAGGTTCCAGGGTTTGAACTCAGGTCATCAGCTTGCTCAGTCTGCGGGGCCATCTCACCAGAGCAGTGTTTTGTTTCTTATGGGTGTTCTAGGTGTCCTCCACTTGGTGACTCACACACCAGACTCAGTCACATTGTCACCCCAGTATTTCCTGGGGCCCACCTGGCCAATACAAGGGGACAGGATGGGGAGTTGCCAGTTTCTTGATGTTGTCCAGAAGGGATCTCCTGTCCTCTGAAGGGATCTCCTGTCCTCCAAAGGGATCTCCTGTCCTCTGAAGGGATCTCCTGTCCTCCAAAGGGATCTCCTGTCCTCCAAAGGGATCTCTTGTCCTCCAAAGGGATCTCCTGTCCTCCGGCCCATGTGTTATTGTAGAGGAACTGGCCACACAGTTAGCTGAGATACAAAGGGAGTTGAGACTGCTCCCAGCTCCCCCTCGGCCACAGGTCTAGAAGCAGAGCATGAGCTAACCATCCCCATGGGCTAGGGGTCTCTCCTTTCATCTGCTGTATCAAGTCCCATCCAGGGAGAAGTCTCCACTTCCACCCTGACTATCTCTCTGCCTTTGGGGCACATGACCACAAACTCAAGGACAAAAGTGAGCACACTTGATTTCCAGGTGTGTTAGCTACAGGTTTTCTAGTACTGTGACAAAACACCAGACAGAAAGAACCCACCCAAGGAGAGAATTACTTATCTTGGCTTCAGAGCGTCCAGTTCTCCATGACAGAGGACACCGCAGAGCAGAATAGCTCATGTTGAAGGTGGATGGCCAGGAAGCAGAGGAACAATGGAACCCTGGCTTCCCCTTCATCCTGTTTTTATTACCTTTTAACTCAGCCTGTGGAATGATGCTCCCCATTCAGAATAGGCCTTCACCCTCAATTACCTCTCTCTGGAAACATCCTCACAGACACACTCAGAAGTGTGTTTCACCAATCTCCTAGGGGCTTCCAAACCCAGTCAAGTTGATGATGGTGATTAACTATTCATGTCTTTAGGGCAACGCTGAGCCATGATGGTTAAGTGTGTACCACACTCCCCACAAGCATTCCATCAGGAATGAGACAGAGGTGAAGGGGAGGCGCCTTCCTGTTGGTGATGGTGGTGATGGGTTTCAGGGGTGTGATGCAGCAGGAGGAAACCGCCTAGCCCAAAAGGGAATTGGCTTCTAGGCAAGAACACCTCTGCGCGCAGACCTGTGTGATTACGGAATCCTGAAGACTCCAGCTCCCGACACAAACCACTGCTGACCTAACGCTAATCAGACATCTGACTGTAGGAATTGAACCCGTGCCGATGATTCAGGTGCTAATTATAAACCTAGGGTGACTGTAAACTTTGTCTTCGGGATGGGGCTAAGTCCCAAAGTTGGAAACAAACAGCACTGATGATCCCCAACTCAGAGATTCATAAGCTAATGGCCATCTTGAGTCAACTCATGTTAATGATAGCCTCAATATAATTTAAAGAGGGTCTGAGGGGATGGCTCAGTGGTTAAGGGACTTGCTGTGTGAACATGAGGACCTGGGTTTGGATCTCTACCACATATGCGAAAGCCAGGCCTATAATTCCAATTCTGGCAGGGCAGATGCAGGAGAACCCTGGACACACACACACACACATTTCATTTATTTTTGTTTTTTTTGAGACATGGTTTCTCTGTGTAGCCCTGGTTGTCCTGGAACTCACTCTGTAGCCCAGGCTGACCTCAAACTAGAGATCCGCCTGCCTCTGCCTCCCGAGTGCTGGGATTAAAGGCGTGTGCCACCGCCCAGCTCACAATTTCATTTTTAAAGAGATAACTTAGAAGGGTAATAAGACATTCATAGTCAAAAGGACACAGACTTGAAAGCCTGGCAGCCTGGGTTCAAATCCGAGCTCTGTCACAGACCAGGCGAATGACTCTGGCCTCTTCTCTGGGCCTCAATTTCACTCCTGTAAAAAGGTTTGATAATAGCTCAAAAGGCCGTTGAGAGGATTAAATTAGCTAATACGTGTAAAGCTCTGAAGCAGTTCTTTGCCGCATGAAAAGTGCTTATTCTGTAACAACCAGCCATACAGCCAACAGTTGCTGTCCTGGTTCCATTTAATCCTCAGACCGGGCTCTCCTCCAATTTCATTACTACAACCCTTTCTTGGCTCAGGTTTCGCAGCCTCATCCTCTGGACCGGTTTCCCAGAGGTTCCAGGGCGACTCTCGGTATTCCCAACACTGCCCCCGCCCCGTACTGCTCTCAGCTGGGTTTTCGGACTCTGTTCTTAACTGCTAGTTGCCACCTGGAGGCAGCAACGCACCACGGGGCTCCCGTGAGCGCGGTGCGTTGTGGGACACGTAGTCCTGCCTGCGGGTGAAACGTCGGCTTCGGCGTGGAACGAGAACTACATTTCCCAGAAGGCATCGCGACACCCTCTGCCTCACCTTGCTCTGGCTTCTCCGGTTTAGTGGTTGCCTCCTAACCGCACAACGAGGGTGGGGCGTGGGATGTATAGACTGAGCACCTTGCCCAAGAGGGTGGTGCTGAGCAGGAGGCCTGCTGATCCTACTGGACCTTAGCTGTAGAATTAGGGACCGGAAATCTGGTTTAGGAGCTGCAGATGTTAAAGCTGCAGGTTAGCCGGGAGAGGCTAAGGCATCCCTTACTGGAGCAAGGAAAGAAGACCAACACGTTGTAACATTGTAAACACCCCATAGCCAGCTTAGCAGCCACCTCTCTGTGTGTCCAAAGTGTCCCTTGTTAGTTCTGGAGCCTGTTCGTGGCTCTCAGATCTTCAAAAACCAAAACCAAAACCAAAACAAAACCCCAAAACCCTTCCTTTCTTTTCTTTCTCTTTCCAACCGTGCCTCCTCACTTTAAAATCCTATTATGGTAATGTTTAGCTATACACAAAAATAGAATTATATAACGATCCTCCAAGTACCCATCTCCCAGCTTCAATTATTATCAACATATGGCCAATCTTGTTTTATTTATTCCGCCTCCCCCACCCAATTAGTTTAAAGCAAATCCCAGACAGCCTATAATTTCATCTATAAATACGTATCTCCAAAATATCAAGTTCTTAAAAAAAGAGAGAGAGCACATCTAAACTAACAAAATTTCCTTCATCGTATGGATTGTTTCTAAATTTCTCTGATTGTTTTATGAACTATTAATTGTCGGTTTGTCCTAGAGTCTGTACATCACATTTGTTGGTAGTTTCTTCAAGTCTTTTATCCTATAACAATGTCCCCTCCCTCTCATTTGCCTGAGACTGGTTTGATTGGTTACATTTCTTAGTGTCCTTTTTTTCTTTTTCTCTTGTGTACGAATGCTCACATGTTTGTGGGCACCTGTGTGTGTGCATGCATGTGGAAGTCTGAGATTGACTTGAGTCTTGACTTCTTGCTCCTCAGCTAGAGAGGCTCCTTTTTCTTCCCATGTTTCCACAATTTTCCCTGTCTGTCTATCCTGCCTCACATACCGGTGACTTGACTATGGAATATTCCTTTACACTGTGTGAATATATGTCACTGTGATTGGTTTAATAAAGAAGCTGACTGGCCAATAGCTGAATAGAATAAGGTAGGAGAGCCAGACCAGGAGAATGCTGGGAGGAAGAAGGACAGAGTCGGGAGTTGCCAGCCAGATGCAGAACGAGTTGGACACACAAAATGGGATAGAGATAAAAGCCATGTGGCAGAATGTAAATTAATAGAAGTGGGTTAATTTAAGTTGTAAGAGCTAGCTAGTAACAAGCTGAGCTATTGGCTGAGCATTTACAATTAATATTAAGACTCTGAGTGGTTATTTAAGAGCAACATCAGGACAGGAAAGCTCCACCAACAAGTCCTGATTAAGATATACTGCCAGGACAAAATATACCCTGGATTTTAAAGATTTAACATGGAAAATAGAGTGGACATATCTTAATCACTTAAAATGTGGATAACATGTTGAACTGATAGCCTCTTGATATGTTAATGATAAAATATTAGTGACAAGGCTCATGTGGCCCAGGCTAACTTCAGATTCCTTATGCAGCCAAAGATAACCTTAAACTTCTGATATTCCTGCCTCTGTCTCTGCGATTATAGGTATAAGGTACTGTGCGTGCCTTGACTTGTGAATGATTAAGTAATCAAAAACAAGTGAAATATCTAATTTAAACTAATTCCATCTGTTTCTCTTATGCTTTAAAAAAGTGTGTGTGTGTATGTGTGTGTGTGTGTATGTGTGTGTGTGTGTATGTGTGTGTGTGTGTGTGTGTGTGTGTGTGTGTGTATACGTGGGCACACAACCTGCAGGAACCCTCTATTTTATCGTGTGTGTCCTGGCATTGAACTCAGGTGTCAGGCTTGGCAGGAGACAGCTCCTACGTGCTGAGCTATCTCACTGGCCCTGTGTCTTCTACTCTTTTAGACTTTTCATTGTAGCTATTAGATGTTAGATCACAGACCCCCTGGTGCATTTTCTCTCTTTCTCTCTCGCTCTCGCTCTCTCTCTCTCAGAAACCAGGCCAGGTAGCCCTGGAAAGCAGTTGGTAAAGCATGCTGTGGCCTTACACTTTCACTCCAGCCAATCTTGAATTACTACTTTTATCAGTGCCGCGTTACTTCTGACACATAAGCTAGTCCAGACTAGGTCATGTAGTGTGGAGCTTGCCCACCCCTTCTGAAAACCTGTAAGAGTTGGAACCTCCCTTTGACCTCTGGAACAAAATGTTCTTTCTCTTCAAGACCCTTGTCATGTGCTCCACGGCTAAGATCTCTCTTAATGCTCCCTACTTCAAGACCCAATCACGGCTGCTCTGGGCCACGAGGCTCTTTCTCATAAAGTTCATCCGAGGTGCCATTTAGTATCCACTTTCCTTCTGCAAACCTGCCGCTATTTTCTTTTATCCATCACCAGAAACTTCACAGTCACATGAGTCTCTAGGCACAGTAGCTCAGCACTTGGCAAATGAAGGCAGGAGGATAAGGAGTTTGAGGCCAGCCTGGGCTACAGAATAAACAGTTTCACAATAAACCAATAACATATGTGCACATACACAATATAATCATGTGTATGTATATCATATAATAGCTCTCCTATTACAATCAGAAAATGTTCCTGGTCAGTGGTTTTCATGCGAGAGACTGCTAGACCAGCAGCATCAGCATCACGTGACACTTAGTTGGAAATGTACATCCCTGACCTACTGAGCCGGCATCCCTGGGGATGGGACCCAGCAGTCTGCATTTTAATACGTCTCCCAAACCATTTCTATTTCAAACTCCTCCCTGGCTTTGCTGAGGAGCTGCTCTCTGAACCCTATCATTTCCCCTCCTTCCCTCCATCCTCACATCATTCCCCCTTCGCTTCCCTTGCTTTTTGCCTCAGCCATACAACATTCTCTGTGCTCGTCATACAACCCCAGCTTGTGGGCCTCAAGGCCTTTGTGATGGACATTTACTATTCTGAGAACAACCCCCCACACGCAGTGCGTGTGTGTGTGTGTGTGTGTGTGTGTGTGTGTGTGTGTGTGTGTGTATGTGTGTGTGTGTGCAATATCCTTACCTAGTATACATGTGTGGAGGCCACACATCAGCATCAGGTGTTTTCCTCAGTTACTTCTTTACCTTATTTTTTTTTAAGATTTATTTATTCATTATGTATACAGTGTTCTGCCTGCATATATACCTGAATGCCAGAAGAGGACACCAGATCTCATTATAGATGACTGTGAGCCACCATGTGGTTGCTGGGAATTGAACTCAGAACCTCTGGAAGAGCAGCCAGTGCTCTTAACCTCTTGAGCTATCTCTCCAGCCCACCTTATTTTTTTTTTAATATTTTTAGGGAACTGGAGACACGGCTCAGTGGTTAAGAGCAGAGCACCTGGGTTCAATTCCCAGCACCTACATGGCATCTAACAACTGTCTGTAACTCCAAGATCTGACACCCTCACACAGATATACATGCAGGCAAAACACCAATGTACATAAAATAAGAATAAATAATTATTTTAAAAAATATTTGTAAGCATTTTATGTATTTATTTCTTGTACCTGTATGGGTGTTTTTCCTGCATGTATGTGTGTTTACCACTGTTAAATTCCAAACCCTGGGACAAATGGCTAAGGTGTCTATTTATAAATCAAAGCAGACCTGGCTGCCAGGTTCTCAGCAACCCTCAGTCCCTACCTGTTAGGGTACCTGTAGGGGGCATATCCTACCCCGTAAACTTTTCCAGTCCAGGGGCTGGGCTGCCCTTACCCCAGCTGCCCTTTCGAATATAACCAGCCATTTTGGCCACCCCATTCTCTTTCGGCCTCCCAGCTGCTGTACCTGGTTCCCCTCTCTCCCCTCTCCCTCTCCGCTCCTCACATGGTTCAAGGTCACGACCAGTCTGGATTCTTCCAGATGTGTATCTGTCTCTGGCTATGTTCTCCCTTTTATCTACAATAAACCTTCTCCTCCACCACACCTAGGAGCAGTTTATTTCCCTTCTGCATTTACCTGGTGTTGAAACGTTAGGAGCAGCATAAATGAGTTCCCTCCCGAGGAACTGCTCTGAACCAAGCAGCTGATCTGCCTCTCCTAGGATGTGCATGGATCATTTGCTTCTGCTGGCTTCTGCCACCCACCAAATTTGATTCTAGGGTCCATCTCTCCAGACGCTTTTCCCCTCCACCTTATCTAACCACCCATCTCTCCTCGTCTACTCAGTAAGTGTCCTCTCGCTGGCTCCTGGAATTTGCTACGCCCTTTGGGACGCCCACCACGTGGGCATCTCCCTGCTGTGACTTTCGGGGGGGCCCCACCACGTGGGCATCTCCCTGCTGTGCCTTTCGGGGGGGCCCCACCACGTGGGCATCTCCCGCTATGCCTTTCGGGGGGGCCCCACCACGTGGGCAGTCCTCCTTACTAAGACACTTGCACCTCTCCAGCTGTTTCCCCCTCCACCTGCTCTAACCACTTGTCTCTCCCCTTCTGCTGGGTGTCACCACAGAGCTCCCTGCTCTGTCTACTTTACTACGAAAGCCACACTGGTGTGTCGGGAAGCTCCTCTCACACTACTGGGCCCCCATCATGTGGAAAGGGACACACCCCTCTGTCACGGAATGTTTAACCATGTAAAGATGTGTTACATTTGTTTAATTATGTAAAGATGTGTTGCATTTGTTTCATTTTGCCTGCCTAAAACACCTGATTGGTCTAATAAAAAGCTGACTGGCCAATAGCTAAGCAGAAGAGGTACAGGTGGGGCTGGTAGGCAGAAAGAGAATTAATAGAAGGAGGAATCTAGGCTCCAGAAGAATGAGAGGAAGAAGATGGAGGAATAAACAAGGGAGAAAGAGGGAAATCCTAGCCAGTAGACACAGAGCAGGACAGACAGAAGGAAAGGGAAAAAGCCCTGAGGCAAAACATAGATGAAGATAAACTGGTTAATTTAAGTTAGAGAAAAAAAAAAGCGAACAAAAAACAAGCCTAAGCTAAGGCCGAGCATTCATAACTAATAATAAGTCTCTGTGTCATGATTTGGGAGCTGGTTGGTGGCCTAAAAGAGGAAGCCTGCTACACCTCTCCTCTGTGATTTGGGACATTTCTCTCTCACAAGTCTCTTAGTCCATTTGGGGATGCCCTGGATTGAAAATCTTGTGACCACAACACTGACCCCCTCTGCTCTCTCATGGCTTCTACAATATTGGAACCCACCCTTGGGTAGAGTTCTGCTGCTTCCTCCTTGTCCCTTATGACCGCACTGTTCTCCCTCTTTTGGCTTCCTAACCTTCCCCATGGGAGAATTCTTTTCTCGACTCTTTCTCCTTTTCTCCTCGGACTCAGTTCCTTTCTCAGACTCAGATATTTTCTTAAAACCCCGCTGTCTTACTGAAAATGCTTGCCTTCAGAATAGTGATGGCCATAGATGACACACTAGAGTTCCAACTTCTCGCAAATTGTAACACTACTTTGAGCACAAGCAAATGATCCTAAAGTCTCTGATCTCTAAGGTTTCACAACTTCCAACTCTCAAATCTTTTATTTCTATGATTTCTCTATGCTCTGCTCTTAAGAAATCTTTTAAGACTATTGTATAAACAGTCTTTATCTCAAAACTTGTAAATTCATTGGGTATGGTTAAAGAATCTGTAAAATTTGGTCTAAAACATAAAACAAAGGCTTATAGTTAAACCCTATACATAGGCAATTTTAATTTGCTACAACATACTATATATATGATCCAACTCTGGTTTAGAATATACTGTATATGTAACTTGGATTCAACCTTTGTTTAAAAAAATAGATCTGCTAGGAAAACATGTTTTTAAGCAGCAATCATGTGGCTCTCCTCCATCTTGGACGATGACATCATCAAGATGGAAGCAGCCCTTGACAGGCAGCCATCTTGACTAAAGTTAAAGAGTATATGCCATGTGATTTCACCATCTTCAGATGACTCTGTGGCGTAAAGCAACAATTATAAAATTTCTCAGTCCTACTGAGCCCTTAGCGTATCACTGTATCTCTCTTTAGACTAAGGAAACAGCAACAGGTCTCCACAATATTTTGGATTGGTATGGATTTTTGTATGATGATACAAATTTAAGGTTAAAAAGGTCTACTCAGATTAACAAAAGCTGACTTAAGATGTATGTCTAACTACTTATGTCTTTGCTAACTGTTCAACACCAGGCTTCTAGAAAATTTAGATAAGTAACAACATTTGTTTAATAAATAATGTATATTCGATAATCAAGGTTTATAAATTCCTAAGGTCTACTCAGGTTCACAGTAATCTTTGTCTAGCTTCTTCTTTTTATTATTATTATTTTTTTGAGCTGAGGATCGAACCCAGGGCCTTGCGCTTGCTAGGCCAAGTGCTCTACCACTGAGCTAAATCCTCAACCCTTTGTCTAGCTTCTTTGTCTTTGCTCTCTTTGCTAAACTTTAGCTATTTGGATAAACTAAGTCATAAAAAAAAAAAAACACAACCCTGTGACTTTCTATAATGGTCACTCTGATTAAAAGTTGTATTTTGATACTAAAAGAGCTTCAATGTTAGTTTTTAAGGTTAAACCTAATGGGGATAAAATGTAAAGTCCTAATCTTATAAAAACTACTAACTTATTATAAACTGTTAGGGATATTTAAGAAATGCAAATTAATAGTCAGTCACCTTATAAATGATCAGATTCTTTACTGTGTTCAGAACTATACTTGTAGCCATGCTAAGTACTAATGTAATTAATTACAGGGATAAGCCTTATGTAGCCTCCTGTATACTTTCAAAGTTAAGCCTAAAACAAATAACTAAAAACAGGCAAAAATCTGTTGAATATAGCATTTAAGGTATTTAATGGAAGAGAGGAGCAGGAAAAGATAGAAAAAGCTTCCTGTGACAGAGAAAAGTGCCAGCCCCTGGCAGCCCCTAACATCTCCAAAGGAGATAATGGGCACAGAAGAACTCCAGCTGGAGCTTGCTTTAAATGTGGCAAAGCCAACCACTGGGTGAAAAACTGCTCTTCATCTTGCCCACCATCAGGACCCTGTCCAAACTGTGGGCAAGCAGGACACTGGGGAGTTGATTGCCCTGCTTTGCCTAGACAAGGTAGGCCAGTCCCCAAAGTTTCTCCTCCACAGGAAAGTCTGTTGGATCCTCTGGTCCTGGTAGCCACAGACTGAACCTGCCTGGGACCTTCGCCCCGAGTGAAATCAAGATAACCACCGTGGAACCTAGGGTGACTGTCCAGGTAGCCAGTAAGTCTCTGTCATTTTTAATAGATTCAGGAGCTGCTTGGTTTATAGACACTTCCTGTGTACTCTGGTGAAATCTGTCCTTCTCAGATCTCTGATGGCGTTGATGATAGCTTTGCTGGCTTAACAATGGCTACTAGACTCCTCCCCACAAGGCTTCAGCTGCCTCTGGGTTCTCTTCATGTGTAAAAACCAGACTTCACTTTCCTAGAGCTGCTAGGTCTCTGCAAGTCCTGAAGGTCTAAGGAAATGTTTTAAGGTATTAAAAAAAATGAGCAATGTTTCAGATTTCTTTCCCTTGCTATGCTATTGTTATATTAAGACTTTAAAAGTTGAGAATTTTAACAATGAGTGGAGTTCTGATAATCAGAATCTAGTTCTGCTAAAGCACTGCTAATATTATCATAGTCACAAGCGCAACAATTTCAAATTTCCTTTGGTTGTCTTCTAAGTATAGATTTTAAAATTGCTTCTCATTGAGCTAAAAACATCTGCGTCCAATCTATATATCCAGCCCTCTGGAAAATGTGTTCTTGCTTTTAACCCAGCATCATTTTCGGGTCTCCAAGCTTTTATTGTGACGAAAAGGCATAAATCTACTGCCTTTTTTACAATGTGGATTTCAGTACAGGTTACAAACAGTGTAATACTAACATACCTAAAACTTTTGTCTCTTTTTATAAACTTAAAAAAAAAATTCTTGTACATTTCAGGAATTGACTTGGATCAACTCTCACAGGTCAAATGGGCTTCAGATAAGTACTGTTCTACTGACTATTTCTAAAGGGTGGGATCTCTCCCCTTTCCTTGGCCTTGAGACTCCCCTCCCCCAACTACCAGGACCGTGGGCCTAGAAAGTTTCAAATGTACACCCTGGATAAAAAATTTTCCCCTTTTTTTTTTTTTTTTTTTTTAAGATTCATTCATTCATTATGTACACAGAAGAGGGCACCAGATCCCACCACAGCCGGCCATGATTCACCATGTGGGTGCTGGGAACTGAACTCAGGTCCTCTGGAAGAGCAGCCTGTGCCCTCACCCCCTGAGCCATCTCTCCAGCCCTCCCCTAAACTCCTTTACTTTACTTCTCTCCCTAGTCCTTTGTCCCAGCAGATTTCAAAATAACTTCAGACTGCTCGAGCAACTCACGGGCTCCAGGTGTCCCTTCAAAATCTGCATCCTGGGCAGCTTCAAAGTGGCTAGCCCCAGGTGGTCCAGCCTCACCAACTGCTCCAATACTTCCTGTATCCCCAGCTCCACGTGGTCCCACAGAGCCTGGACAGTGAAGGAAGCAGTCTGCTCTTCCTGGACTTGGCCAATAACATTCCAGCTTTTTGGGTCCCCCAAAAATGACACTCCAGTGTCAGCAGGAAGTAAGTCATAGAAAAGGTTGCATCACCCCTTATCATTTACTTATTATCAACCAAAGGCTGGGATGTTAAGTCACAAACCCTGGGACAAATGGCTAAGGTGCCTGTTTAAGAACCGAAGTAGACCTGGTTGCCAGGTTCTCCCTGCATCCCTCAGTCCCTACCTGTCACCGGTACAGCTGGCATACCCCACCCCCTACCCTATGTGTCTCCAGCCCAGGGGCTGGGCCGCCCCTCCTGTACAATCCAGACATTTTGGTCACCCCTCTTCTTTGGGCTTCTTGGCTGCTGCACCTGGTCGTCGTTGTGGTCGTCATCATCGTCCCGCCACCCAGCCCCCAGTGTCCTCACATTGTTCAGGCTCACGACCACTCTGGACTCAGGTGTCTCTGCCTCTGGCTATGCGCTCCCTTTTATCTACAATAAACCTTCTGCTCCACCATCTCTAGAAGCAGGCATGTTCTTTCCTTCTTTTTTTTTTTTTCTTTTTTTTTGTTCAACCACATGTACATGCCTGGTGCCTGCAGAAGCCAGAAGAAGGCACTGGATGCCCTGGAGCTGGGGTTACCCAGCTGGTGAGCCACCATGTGGGTGATGGGGATTAAACCCGTGTCCTCTGGAAAAGCAGCCATTGCCCTTAACTCCTGAGCCATCTCTCCAGCCCCTCTACCTTCTTTTTTAGGCAAGGTCTTTCATGAAACCAGGGGCTCACTGTTTGGGGTAGACTGGCTGGCCAGTGAGCCCATGGGTTCTGCCTGTCTCTGTCTCTTCAGGCACCCATGCCACACTCAGCTTTCTACATGGACATTGGGGGTCCGAACTCAGAACCGAAGACTACTGCTGCCCACTCCTCCCTGATCTTTACAGGCTGGCTGGCTTCTTCTTTTCCTTTTCCTTTCTTAGTTATATCCTTCATTGCAGACCTGCCTTTGTGTTGCTAAGAGGCTCAGCTTCTCTCCTGCTGTTGTTCACACAGGCACCACCCATGTTTTTCACTTGTTTGTTTTGTGTTATTATTATTATTATTATTATTATTATTATTATTATTATTGGTTTTTCAAGACAGGGTATCTCTGTGTAGTCCTGGCTATCCTGGAACTCCCTTTGTAGACCAGGCTGGGCTCGAACTCTCAGAGAGCCACCTGCCTCTGCCTCCCGAGTGCTGGGATTAATGGCATGTACCACCATGCCCAGCCTTATTTTATTTTGAGTCAGAGTCTCATATAGCCCAGGCTGGCCTCAAGCTCCCTTTGTAGCCGAGGATAGCCTTAAACTCTTGATCCTTTGGCCTGCAGCTCCTCAGTGCTAGGATTACCGGAGAGCATTACCACACCCAGCTAAAATATGAAAATTTAATTAAATTTATATTCACATGGAGCGCCTCCCCAGAGAATGAAATCCAAAGAAATCTACCACAACAAGACGCTTTTATACTTTTTAGACAAAGAAGGGTAAATCTTAGAACAGGGACAAAATAGAGAGAGTAACTGAAGACAGACTGTGGGACAGAGATACGTGCAGAGAATTGAGTGAGGCTGGGTTCACTTGCGTGTCCCTGGTGCCTGGTTCAGAGTTGAGAACAAATTGTCTCTGGTTAAGGAGGATTTATGCTCTGCCTTGAGGCGCACAGATGACAAGGACAATGAAGAAAGTCCCTTTGCATTCTCACCTCCCCCAGCTCTACCAGTTTAAGGGAGAAATATTACCATTTCCTCTGGGCCAAGTAGGAGCCAGTGAAGTAATCGGAAATGAACAGTCACAGGAAATTGCCACCACCAAGGCTGGAGGAACAAAGAGCAGAGATGTCACAAGAGGCTGGAGAGGAAGTCCCCCGTAGAAGCTGAAGCCCTTGTGTGCCCAAACACAGAAAGACAGAGTGACTGTAACCACTCACTTCCTCCCTGGGTCTCCTCTGCTTCCCAGGTGAGGGGGAGCTGTAGCCTGAGATGCTGGCACTGGCGGCGGAGGCGTGGAGGAAGAGGTCTGGGGTGGATGCAGCCCAGAGTGGCCCAGCACCATTCACTAATAAACCAGCTGCCTGACCCCATCTGTTGTCCCACATCAGGTCCCTGATTTACATCCTGTGTCTTCCCCTTTAGGATTAAGTCAGGTTTGCGGTCCTTGCAATCCCAGTCTGTGGTTACCTGTGGCCACCGAGCAATTTATCCTCCAAAATAACATCTTGAGACCTGCTTTTATTTTCCTCTAATTTAAAAAAGGTTTTTTCTTTAAAAGAGCTTATTTGTTTTTGTATGTATGAATGCTTTGCCTGCATGTACATGCACAACATGTGTGCGGCAGTCACAGAAGCCAGAAGTGGGCATCTAATCTCCTGGAACTGTGAGTCAACATGTGGGTTCTGGGAGCCAAACTCTGGTCCTCTGAAAGAGCAGTAAGTTCTCTTAACCACTGAGCCATCTCTGGCCACCCTCCCCTATTTTTTTTTTTTTTTTTGAGACAATATATCATGTATCTCAGGCTGGCCACAAACTTGCTATGTAGCCAAGGATGACAACGAACAGAACTCTGGTTCTCCTGCATCTACCTCCTGGCGCTGGATGTCAAGCATTTACCAGCACACTCATTCCACTCACTGTCACCACCCAAGGTCCAAAACCTTTTCACAGTCTCTTCTTGCTTTGGGGTCAAATGCCAGCACTGGGTTGAGATTCAAGGTGGCCCATTCACATGACTAATACACGTGGCCACTTCAGCATGAAGGGACTGCACAGCAGTTGCCCCCACCCCTCAAGCACATGTCCCCAAAGGTCCAGGCAGAGCTGCTTGTGACCTTTTCTGATGTATCCTCAGATATTACATGGTGTCACTCTACTTTCTGATGGACAGCTATGAACTCACCCAGAATGCTGCTTCATAAATCTATCATTGGGAGGAATGGAATTTGGTTTATTGATATAAATTTAAAGTTAATTTTGTTATACAGTATGTATGTTTCTACTCTTGCTTGGAGTATTGTGCTTATGCAGCTCGTTTAAAAATAAAATATATAATTAAAAATATGAGTTAGTAGTTACTTATCTATAGTAACCAAACTTGTAGTCATATTAGGTATATTTTCATGGTTAAACAGATATATTTAGATAGATAGATAGATAAACAGATAAATAGATAGATAGATAGATAGATAGATAGATGAAAGATGGTCTTCAAACACATCAAAGACCTACAGAATATGGCATTTAATATGTTTAATAATCTAAGACTTTTCATGAGAGTGAAACATGTCTGCTCCTGACAGCACAAATTTGCTTCAAAAGAAGATGATGGACATCGAAGAAACTCCATATGGAGTTTGCTTTCTTTATGGCAAAATCTAGCCATTTGTGTGAAGAAACAGCCCTTGCCTCAATTGCTGACAGTATACTGTCCAAACTGGACCAGAAGGACACACACACAAAAAAAGCAATTGCCAAACTTTGCCAAGACAAGGTAGGACGGTCCTTCAAAATTCCCTGCTTCTCAGAAAAGTCTGGCAGATATACTAGGCCTGTAGGTCACAGATGGATGCCCCAATGTTACAGAAGAACTTTCAGTGACTGTCCAGGCAGCCAGATGTCCATATCATTAGATAACATTTCACCCTTCTGGGGTCTTTGATGGAGTTGAAGACTAGATACTCATAGTTATAGCTTTCCTTAGTTATTATTAAAAGTAAATTAGGTATAAAACTTTAGACTTACAAAGATAAGATAGATAATAGAATATTTTCTCTAATTTTGCCAAATACAATTGGACTGGGTATTGTAACTGTAATTCTTAGTTGATAACTGTTCTTGTTATATACAGTTTTACTATGTTAAGGTTAAAACTTTCTTTAATTAGATAAAAGGGGGAAATGTTATGGAATAATCTTTTTGTACATGTGATGCTGTGTCTTTGCCAGGGTGCCTTCTGATTGGTTTAATAAAAGAGCTGACTGTCCCATAGTTAGGCAGGAGGTATAGGCAGGACAGCAAGACACAGAAGATTCTGGAAAGAAGAGCATGGAGTCTCGAGAGTCTTGAGCTAGACATGGAAGAAGCAACATGGGAAGTTCATAGATGAGGTAAATGAGCCTCGGGGCAGCACACAGATTAATGTAAATGGGTTAATTTAAGTTGTAAGAGCTGGCTGGAGACAAGCCTTAGTTTTGGCCGAGCATTTATAATTAATATTAAGTTTCTTGTGGTTATTTGGGAGTGACTGAAGGGACACAGGAAAACTCTGCCTACAGGGATCAAATCCAGGGCCTTACACAGGATAAGAAAGTGCTCTCCCCAGAGCCACACCCCAGCCCCTCACTGGGGGATTCTAGGCAGGTGTTCTACCACTGAGCCACATCCCAGCCCCTCACTGGGGGATTCTAGGCAGGGGCTCTACCACTGAGCCACACCCAGCCCCTCAATGGGGGATTCTAGGCAGGGGCTCTACCACTGAGCCACACCCCAGCCCCTCACTGGGGGCTTCTAGGCAGGGGCTCTACCACTGAGCCACACCCCAGCCCCTCACTGGGGGCTTCTAGTCAGGGGCTCTACCACTGAGCCACACCCCAGCTCCTCACTGGGGGATTCTAGGCAGGGGCTCTACCACTGAGCCATAACCCCAGGCCCTCACTGGGGATTCTAGGCAGGGGCTCTACCACTGAGCCACACCCCAGCTCCTCACTGGGGGATTCTATTCAGGGGCTCTACCACTGAGTCATGTCCCCATTCTCAGAGCTTTGATGAATATTTACTAATTATATGGCTATAGTTCTCAGCTCTGTTCTTACCCTAATATATCGTCTCACAGTGTGTAAGTGGTCTCTGCTGATATATTTTGCCTATATCTCCCTTTTTAAAAATGTTATCATTTTTAATTTTAGGTGATGAGTGTCTTGCCTGCATGTATGTCTATGCACATGTATGTGCTTGGTACCTATGGAGGTCAGAAGAGGGCATTAGATCCCTTGGAACTGGAGTTACGGATGTTTGTGAGACACCTTGTACGTGCTGGGAACTGAATCTGGGTCCTCTACAAGAATAGCAAATGTTCATGAGCCATCTCTTGAGCCCTCCATATGTCTTCCACTTCAGTGGAAGGAGCTGGGGAGGGCTCAGCTGTAAAATGCCTGCTTGCTGAGACTAGAACCTGGGGCTTCATGCATGCTGGGCAAACACTCTACTGCTGAGCCACACCTCCAAGCCTCAAAAGAATATGGCAGCTACTTTTTTTAATTACTTAAATTTGGGCAAATACCTTTACCTACTGAACCATCTCACCAACCCATGGATGCTGTTTAAGCCACTGGGTTTTTGGTGTTTGGGTCTGTGTCAAAGTCTGCCCGACACAGGGTGAGCAAACTGTTTCATCTATATCTGTGGACTTCACAGAGGAAGGAGACTACTGTCTTTCTTGACATGAATGATCATCACCCAGATCACGGCTAAGATGCTATAGTCCTCTGTTTACTTGCAGATTCATCCATTCATTCATCTACCCATCCATTCACTCATTCTTTCACCAGATATTTATTTGGATCCCACCAGCCACCTAGGCTCTCCGTGCTGTGCATACACATGCAGTTGATGAGATGGTAAAATTGTGGCACTCAGCTAGACACAATTGTGGTGGTATTGTGTTCCCCAAAATATTGTGCACCCTAATAAACTTATCTGGGGTTAGAGAACTGAATAGCCACTAGATATAGAGGCCAGAAAATGGTGACACTCACGCCTTTAATCCTAGCATTCCAGAGGCAGAGATCTGCCTGGATCTCTGTGAGTTCAAGGCCACACTGGAAACAGCCAGGTGTGGTAACAAGAGCCTTTAATCCCAGGAAGTGATGGCAGGAAGTAGAAAGGTATTTAAGGCATGAGGATGAGGAACTAGGCCTGGTTAAGCTTTGAGGCTTTTGAGCAGCAGTTCAGCTGAGATCCATTTTGGATGAAGACTCAGAGGCTTCTAGTCTGAGGAAACAGGTTCAGCTGAGGAATTGGCAAGGTGAGGTAGCTGTGGCTTGTTCTGACTCTCTGATCTTCCAGCATTCACCCCAATACCTGGCTCTGGGTTTGTTTTTATTAATAAGACCCTTTAAGATTCGTGTAACACACGATGGCACATACCTGTGGTTCTGTTAACTTAAGAGGCTGAGACAGAAAGAGTGCTTGACACCAGGAGTTTGAGGCCAGCATGGACAATATACCAAGACTTCGTAGAGGGGTTGGAGAGATGGCTTATTGGCTAAGAGCACTATTTGCTTTTGGATAGGACCTGGGTTCAGTTCCCAGCACCCGTATGGCAGCTCACAATTGTCTAACTCCAGTTCCAATGGATCTGATCTCTCTTCTGGTGTTTTTGGGCACAGCACACATATGGTACACATATACATGCAGGTAAACACTCATACACACTTCATAAAAATATATAAATTTAAAAAACAAAAACACCTCATCTAAAACAAGATGAAGTTCACATAATTTAAAGTGCAGTTTTAGTGTGAGAATAGCCGTTCTTGATAATATGGCACTGAACTGAATGCAATGTCACACCAGCTGGATTTATGTCTGAGCCATTTGGGAGAACAATAACAATTTGGAGCTTCATCTTAACATGATAAATGAAAATAAATTCCAAATGGACTTGGGTAAAATGTGGGTATTCTATTACACAATAAAAGTGTAGAAGATGAAATAAATATTTAATAACCTCTTCTTACAGAAAGACTTTCTGTACTTCAAAGTGGGAGAATGAATTGCTAGGGAAAATATAGATGCATTGGACTGTGTAAACAGTTGATTTCCACATGTCCAAAAAGAACATGCTTAATGAGATAAAGTTAAAGTAATAATAATAATAATAATAATAATAATAATAATAATAGAGATTTGCAACAAGGTAGGAAAATGGTTAACATCCTAAATGTAACAAAGATATTAATAAATTGCTGTGAAATTAATAAAAAAAATCCACTAGCCCAAAAGAAAAATGGGCAAATGTAGGGGAAGATAATTCACAAAAGAAATATAAATAATTTCTCTATGCACAGATATTCAAAGTAGTCTTTCTTTGACAGCACATAGACCAGTGGTTCTCAACTTGTGGGTCACGACCTCTTTGGAGATAAATGACCTTTTCATGGGGGTTGAATACCAGATATCCTGCATGTCAGATATTTACATTATGATTCATAACAGTAGCAAACTTATAGCTATGAAGTAGCAATGAAATAATATTATGCCTGGGTGGGGGGTCACCACAACATGAGGAGCTGCTGTGGAATAATCCTCTTCCCTTTGCATACTGTAAAGATTTGTCACTCAAATTGGTTTAATAAAATGCTGATTGGCCGGTAGCTCGGCAGGGAGTATAGGCAGGGTGATGAAACCAAGAATGCGGGGAAGAGGAAGGGGGGAGTCAGGAGTCACCAGCCAGATGCAGAGGCACAAGATGATGAAGTCATACTGATAAAAGGTACCAAGCCATGTGGCTAAGCAGAGATAATAATTATGGGTTAATTATGGGTTAAGTGTAAGAGCTAGTTAGTAATAAGCCTGAGCTACCAGCTGAGCATTTATAAGTAACGTTAAGCCTCTGAGTCAATTATTTGGGAAGTGGCTGTTGGGTATTTGGGAGTTGCTGGTGGATCAGAAACTTCTGCCTTTGAGGAACTGTATCAAAAGGTCACAGCATTAGGAAGGTGGAGAAACACTGACAGACTAAAAGGTCAAAGCCAAGTTTACCCCCAGCTATATTTGAATGATGGCTACACAGACACTGAGACCATACTTGTGAGCCATTGACAATGTGGTTCCCACAATCCAGAGATGCTCAGGGGAGTGAAACCTTGCTCCTGGGGCTAGCGTGTGAACAGAGTAGGCTGTTCTGGGGAAGATTCGAGGAACCCGACTACAAAGACTGAAATTGTTTGTGTTTTCCTGGAAGTCAGTCTCTGGAAGCAATCCACACATAGGGGAAAAAAAAAATCTCATTCCAAGGATTGATCATGTATCATTTCAAAATAACATTCAAATGACAACATATTTAGGTGGAACAGAACCCACAGAATGAGAGGCAAGAACCCCATGGCTACTCAGTCCATAGAGCCAGCTGCTTTAGCAGTCCCATCCTGAACTGATGGTGCTCCCCAGAGCACCGCTGGCCTTGAGTCTGTGTCAGAAGTTGATGAAGCTGGAGTCTGATGGTGGCGACAACCAATGTAATTGCTCAGGAGGCGAGCAGGGACACAGTGCCTCTTTTTAGGACCTCTTTTTATACTCCTTGTCCTAGCTTGCTCTCTGTTGCTGAGATAAATGCCACAACCAAAAGCAACCTGGGGAAGAAAAGGTTTTTCAGCCGACGCATCCTGATCCCTGTCCAGGGGAATTCAAGGCAGGAACCATGGAGGAAAGTTGTATGCTGGCTTGTTCTCAGGCTCACATTCAACTACCTTTCTTACATAAGCCAGGACCACCTGCCCAAGGATGGCACTACCTACAGTGGACTGGGCCCTCCCACATCAATCATTAATCAAGAAATTGCCCCCACAGACTTGCCAAAGTCAATCTGATGGAGGCAATAACTTAGGTAAGAGTCTCTCTTTCTGGGTGTCCCCATACACCCACAGATACACCCAAAGGTGTCACTCCTAGGTGACTCTAAATGACAGGGAGCTGAGAATCCAGACCAGCCATTACACACTGGTAATAGGCACTCAGCTTACCAGCCTTTGACAAAGAGCCATGAAGAGAAAAGAGTGCTTTGCTAAATGGAATGTGGGCAAAGCTGGCTTTAATAAATTTAGAAGAGCTGTTTGTGGTAGTGATTTTCATTTACACTCAAGAGTCCATGATAACTGTATAAGAAAGTATGGGATATTCCTTTACACTGTGTGAATATGTGTCACTGTGATTGGGCTAATAAAGAAGCTGACTGGCCAATAGCTGGACAGGTAGAAGTTAGGCGGGACTTGCAGACAAAAAGAGAATACAAGGAAGAAGGGGAGGAATCTGAGACTGTGGAGAAGATGGAGAAAGAAGGAGATGAACTTGCCATACCGAGAAAAGATACCAAGCTACATGGCAGAGCATAGATAAGAAATATAGGTTAATTAAAAATGTAAGAGTTAACTAGTAACAAGCCCAAGCTATTGTTGCCCAGGTTGGCCTTGAGCTCCCCAAGTATAGGAGAATGACCCTGTTTCTTCCTGCCTCTGCCTCCCGAGTGCTGGGATTCTAGGCATGTACCACCACACACCATTTCTGTGGTGCATTCTAGTCAAGTGCCAGCTCAGCTGCAGCCGGCCCTGGGAGTCCCTTCTGAGAGGAGATCTTATTTATAGACCTTTTCTCCCAATATATTATAAAACAGTTGTATTTTATTACAGCTGCACTTAATCTCTCAGTGCTTAATTTATAAATTAAACCTTGTTACAGATTTCTATGTGTGGGAAAGTCATGGTATCTCTGGAGTTCACGGGCTGGCAAGATGGCTCAGTAGGCAGAAGCACTTGCTGCCAAGCCTTGAGACCGGAGTTCAGTCTCCAGGGCCCATGTGGTGGAAGGAAACGGCCTCCCTTGAGTTGTCTTCTGACCGCCACACAAGTGCCACAGTGCAAGCGCGCGCGCGCACACACACACACACACACACACACACACAGTTGGGGAAGAATAAGTAAACTGTAGCGTTGAATACTATTTCAGTTTCCAGGCATCTCCTGAGGTCTTGGAAAGTGTCCCCACACAGACAAAAGACAGCTGCAGGGCAGAGTTGAGGTGTCTGATGGAAGTTCCATGGGTCTGCTTCCCTCTCTGGCCCCACCATCCCGAGGTGAGTGCCCTGGCCTGTCTGGGACAGGATGGCTCCCACCATGTGTGCATTGCAGGCGGTAAGAACTGGAGAAAGAAAATAGGTCCAACTCAGTGCACCACTCTTGCTGAACAGATGAACTGAGAAGTGAAATCTTAGCCTTAATTTGTTCTGCCCCAAGGACTGAAGGGTTGCCTCTCCAGTTACTTTCCAGGACAAAGAACCAGTGTATAACGGAGAGGTCAGCTCACAGGGGAGCAGCTGAAGGGGAGAAAGCTGTACTTCCAGGTTAATACAATTTGGGGAAAAAATGACTCAGCTAAGAAATGCTGGGCACAGCCGTGCACACCTGTATTGCCAGCACTAAGGAGACTTGGGCAGGGCAGTGATGAGTTTGAAGCTATTCTGGGCTCTGTATAGTGAAAGTCCATCTCAAAAAACAAAACCAAACAGCCAAAGCAGAGAGAAATTTAATGAAACAAGGCATGTAGTCTCTGCTTACATTTTCTTCTTTGTATGTTACTCTATTTTTCAAATAATGGGCAAGCATTGTTAGCTCTTTGAAGCTTTGCTCATTGTGATGGGGTGGTGGCGGGGGGGGGGGGAGTAAATATACAGCAAACAAATTTTTGCCAGGTATGGTGGTACATGGTTTTAATCCCAGCACCGGGAGACAGAGGCAGGTGGATCTCTGTGAGTTTGAGGCCAGCCAGGGCTACATAGTAAGACTCTGTCTCTAAATAAATACTCAGACATCTAACTCTGCATGAATAAAGAGGTCATCAGTATATTCTAGTAAATTCTCTTTTTTTTTCCTTTTTAAAAATTTGTTTAAGATAGGGTCTTTCTTTTTTAAATAATTTATTTATTTTTATTTTATGAGTATTGATTGGTATTTTGCCTGCATGTATGTTTATGTGGAGTTACAGACAGTTGTGAACTGCCATGTGGGTGCTGGGAATTGAACTCAGGTTCTCTGGAGGAACAGTCAGTGCTCTTAACCAGTGAGCCATCTCTCCAGCCCCAAGAGACAGGGTCTTTCTATGTAACCCTGGCTGTCCTGGAATTCACTGTATAGATCAGACTGGTCTCTAACTCATTGAGATCCACCTGCCTCCACCTCTCAAGTGCTGGGTATAAAGGCATGAACTACCATGCCCAACGAGAAAATTTTTTTTGTTGTTGTTCTGGTTTTTATTTGTTTATTTGGTTGCTGGGTTGGTTGATTGGTTGGTTGCTTGGTTTGGTAGTCCCAGCTATTCCAGAATCCACTATCTGCCTCTTCGCCCCCAGTGCTGGGATCAAAGGTATGCAACCACCACAGTGGACTTTTTTTTTAGACAGGGTGTTGATGTGTAGGTCATGCTTGCTTTGAATCATCGCAGTCTTCCTGCCTCAGTCTCCTGATTGCTAGGATTGCAGACATTGGCTACCACATCTGGCTCTGTTGGGCGTCAGATAACTACTTAAGTCCTGATGGGAGGGAGCCCTCTCTCTTTCCTTAATATTTTTACTCTCATATATACTTCCTAAACACCATAGTCTAATTTGGGCTATTTTAAAATTCTTTGGTTGTTTTTTTCTTTTTCAGTGCTGGGGATAGAAGCCAGGTCCCTGAGTATTCCTGGCCAATATTCTTCCACTGAGCTACATCCTCAACCCCAAATTTTGTGTGAACAGGAACCGCACTGTAAGAACTTTTTGTATATAGTTTCTTCTTCCATCCAACATTGTCTTTGCGAGATAAATGCAGACTGTGGTAAAGAGCTCAAGAGTGTTTTTTCTGCTTACTGTACAGTGTTCCATTGTGTGACTATGTCACAGAGTGTCCCTTTGTCCTGTGTGACTGTCACAGAGTGTCCCTTTGTCCTGTTCCATTGTGTGACTATGTCATGGTGTGTCCCTTTGGCCTGTTCCATTGTGTGACTATGTCATGGTGTGTCCCATTGTCCTGCAATGTCGTTTGGGTTGGATGTCAGGTCTGTCCCTACCCATGGCACCCATCTGTCTGGGTACAGATGGGGCAGGAGATTGAGTTAATTACCCAGAAGTACAATGCCAAATTGGTTTTGAAAGTGTCAGGGGTTGGAGAGATGGCTCAGTCAATGAACTGCTTCCTGTGCAAGGATGAGGACCTGAGTTTGGATCTCCAACACCCACAGAAAAGCCAGGCATGGGGTGCACGCTGGCAATCCTAGTGGTGGTAAGTGGAGACAGACAGATCTCTGTGGCTTCCGGACTAGCCAGGCAAGCTCCAAGTTAGTGAGAAACTCTGTCTCACAAAGTAAGACGGAGAGCGATAGAGGTGGCCTAACACACACACACACACACACACACACACACACACACACACACACATGAAAGTAGCTAAGCCGCTGATCTCCTTCAGCTTTTTGTGATGTTCTGTGGCATCACATTTCCATCATACCTGATGCTGTCAGATTCCACAATTTGTGATTTCAGGGATAAACGGGAGGGTGGGGTGTAGTTCTGTGTTTCCCACTGAAGTTGAGCATTTTTTCAAAATCATTGAAATTCATACTTTCTTCATGTGCATTTTTTAGGGGGGGGGTTGAGACAGGGTTTCTCTGTGTAACAGCCCTGGTGGTGCTGGAAGTCACTTTGAGATCCACCTGCCTCTTCCTTCCAAATGCTAGAATTAAAGGTGTGTGCAGGTGTCCTCGCAGTCCAGAAGAAAGTGTTGGATCTATGTGTGCATCACTTTTAATAATATGCACTGGGATTAAAAATATTTACTTTTATTATTTTTAATCATGCATATGTGTGTCTTTGTGAGTGTATGCACATGAGTGCAGGCATCCTTGGAGTCCAGAAGAAAGTGTTGAATCCCCAAAAATGGAATTACAGGTAGTTGTAAGCCACCTGATGTGGGAGCTGAACTCAGATCTACTACAAAAGCAGTATGTGCTCTTAACCACTGAGCCATCTCTCCAGCCTCTAAAAATTAAGTTTTGAAGCTGTGATGTAGCTCATTTGGTAGAGTATGTGCTCAGTGTGAACAAGGCCACATGTAAAGTCAGGCATGGTGGTGCACACCTTTAATCCCAGCACTTGAGAGGCAGAGGCAGGTGGATCTCTGTGAGTTTGAGGCCAGCCTGGTCGACATAGAGAGTTCCAGATCAACTGGTGCTATATAGTGAGACTTTGCCTCAAAAACTAAGAATAAAAACATTAAAATGGCTGGGGAGTGTGGCTCATTAGTAGAGCACTTGCCTAGCATGCAGAGGGCTTAGAGTCAATTCCACCTCCACACACACACACAAAGTAGAATGTAGTGAATTCCCACACACTTGTCACCAGCTTCGATAATTGTCAACTACTGGCCATTTGTTTTTTGAGACAAAGTTTCACTACGGAATCCAGGCTGGCCTCAAACTCACAGCAATCCTCCTGCTTCTGCCTCCCAAATGCTGGGATCATAGGCTGTATATAATCCCGGCCAGCACAGAAATCATTTTAAAAGTGGTATCTATTTGTTTATTCGTTGTGGGGTGGGGTGTTAGCACGCATGGGAGTGCTGATGCCCCATCACGCATGTGGAGGCCACAGGACAACTGGAATTGGATCTCTTCTTCCACTGTGTGAGTCTTGGAGCTGGAACTCAGGTTGTCAGGAGCAACAACAAGTGCCTTTACCTGCTGAGCCGGCTCGCCAGCACCTAGAAATCTTTTGAAGAGTGCAAATTCTCAATTTTTTTTTTTGAGACAGGGTCTGTATAGTCCCAGCTGTCCTGAAACTTGCTTTGTAGACCAGGCTGGCCTCAAAAATCAGATATCTGCTTGGGCTGGGATTAGAGATATACACCACTCCACCCTGACTTCCCAATGTTAATTAGTCAATGTATCACTTTATTATAGCCAGTATTTGGGTGGGGGTCTCGATGCAGAACTGTTTTTCTTCTTTAAAGTTAACTTATTCTAAATTATCCTAAATTTCTCCCCTTTTCGTGTCGAGGTCCATAGTCTACCTATAGTTAATCTTTGTGCTGGGCACACATCCGTGAACATGTGTGGAGGTCCATAATCTACCTATAGTTAATCTTTGTGCTGGGCACACATCCGTGAACATGTGTGGAGGTCAGAGGACAACTTTCAGGAGCTGGTTCTTCCCTTCCACTCTGCGGGTCCTGGTCGTCAGACTCGGCAGCAAGCACCTTTTCCTGGGATTGACTGAGCTCCTGGGGCAGCAAGCACCTTTTCCTGGTGAGCCATCTTGCCAACCCTACTGTCATTTTTAACCGTTTGCCCAAACTGGCTTAGCCTGTTTACCGAGAAGACCATCTTCCCTCCGTTCAGGTGGTCACGTATACATAAAGATATTTCTAGACTGTTCTGTTTAGGGTCACCAAAAACCGTGTCAATTTCCATAGCTTTACAGTAGGTTCCCACCCCACCCGTGTGTGTGTGTGTGTGTGTGTGTGTGTGTGTGTGTGTGTATGTATGTATGTGTGTGGTACGCATATGTGTGTGTGTTCATGTATGTAAGTGCCCCAGGCCTGCACATGCCACAGCACGTATGTGAAAGTCAAATGATAACATTGGGTGTTGGTCTTTGCTTTCTACCTTAAGACAGCATTTAAAAAATATATTTATTTTATTTTTAATTGTGTATCTATGTGTGAGCGTGTGCTTGAGAGTGAGGGTGCCTGTGGAGGCTAGGATGTTGGATTCCCAGGATCCAGAATTATAAGTGGTTGTGAGCCACCAATGTGGGTTCTGGGAACTGAACCCTGGTCCTCTGCAAGAGCAGTCCATGGACTCGGCCATCTCTCCAGATGTCTCCTAAGACACACTTTCTGGTCTATAAACTTTCGGGGATTCTCCTGCCTCTGTCTTCCACGCCTCCATAGGAGAGCTGCTAGAAGCACACTTTCTCATCCGGCCTAGCTTGGGTTAGGGATCTGGGCTCTGTCCTCGTGCTTGTACGCCATCTTCCCGGCCCTCCCACAACGTCTTGGTGTCAGGGGGTCTGAACCTCCTGCCTTGTTCTTTCTTCAAAGCATCTTCCTTGTACTTTACTCTACATGTCTGTGTAAAATATAAGCCCCAAAGAGAAAAAAGCAAAACTTTCCATTTGGATCATAAAGACACCAAATACATAGGTTGCAACTGACATTAACCCAATAAAATGATATATCATGCTATTTATTTAGGGTTTTTAATTTAAAAAGTCTTTCTTAATAAAGTTTCTTTGTACAGGCTTTTCATCTAGTTTATTAGATTTATAACTAGGTATTTGACCATTTATGATCACATAGATGGTTAGTTTTCTCTGCTTTTGTTTGTGACCAGTACATAGCAATAAAATTGATTTTTGTATATTGATTCTTGAAACTCATTAACCTACTTAAATTCTGTTATGAATTTTAAGAAGTTAGTCTACTGAGACTTGTAAATTCTTCTATAACTCAAACCTATCATCTCTGAATAATGGTGCTGGAAACTTTCACCGTTTTTCCTATTTTTGTTTTATGTGTGTGGGTGTTTTGCCTGCGCATCTGTCTATGTACCACATGCATGCCTGGTGCCTGGGGGAGCCAGAAGAGGGTGTTGGATCTGCTGAGACTGAAGTTACAGGCGATTGTGAGCAGACGTGGGTGCTGGGAATCAAACCCGGGTCCTCTGGAAGAGCAGCCAGTGTTCTGAACCGCTGAGCCATCTCTCCAGCCCCTACCTTCACCTTGCTTTATGACAACCTTAAAGTGTTTCGGGTAAAACCAACAGGCTGTCTTTCTCATGCTAGTTCTCAGGAGAAAGGGGTTAGGATTGAGCCATTAAATGCTTCAATATTTACACAGTAGTGTAAGCTGTAGTTCTCAGAATGCTAGTCATCAAATTAAGAGGCTCACAACTCTTCTTACTTTGCTATTATTAGTTTTGAAGCAGGGTCTCAAGTATCCTGGGCTGGACTCCAACTCACTATGTAGCAAGAAGGACTTTAAAATGATCGCCCTGTTTCTATCTCCAGATGTCTAGCGTTACAGGCATATGCCGTTAACACTCAGTTTTGTAAGGAGCCGGGGACACGGGACCTTGCACATGCTAGGCAAGCTATCTACCGATCGGGCTACACCCTCAGCCCCTTTGCTGAGAATTTTAATCAGAAGTGAATGCATGTGATGCTTTGCATCTGTTGAGGTAAGCACATGATTTCCCCTCATTATGCTGACAATGTGCTGATTTACATTAATTGGTTTTCTGATATTTAACCAAACATGTATATTTTTTCTGAAAAGTCTTTATTACAGAGCTGGAGAGCTGGCTCAGCCGTGAAGAACCTCCATACTTTGAGGACCCAGGTTCAGTTCTTAGCACCCATGTTGGGAGGTCGGGCAGCTCACAACTGCCTCTATCCAGCTCTAGGGGATCTTCTGGCCTCAGAAAACACTGCACTCAAGAGCACAAGCCCATATTCAGATACACATACATGTAACCAGAGATAATGAAAATGAAAATTTTAGTGGCTGGAGAAATGGCTCAGTGGTTAAGAGCACTGGTGATTGCTCTTCCAAAGGACTTTGGTTCAATCCCAGCACCCACATGGTGCTCATAAATGTCTCTAACTCTTGTTCCAGGGGATCCAAAGCCTTCTTTATCACCACTGTGGGCACCAGGCATGCCCATGATGCACAGACATGTAGACAAGATACCCATACACACAAATAATTAAAAAATAAAGTTTTATTAGCTGCATTAATTATACAAAATTCATATGTGTGTATTTGATTACATCCTATTCTCTCTTGACTCCTCCTACTCCTGATGAACCTTCTTCTTCCCAGCTAGGCCTTTTATTTATTTTTTAAGATTATTTTTTAAGATTTATTTTAACAGGGCATGGTGGCACACACCTTTAGGGGAGGCAGAGGCAGGTGGATCTACGTTAGTTCAAGGCCAGCCTGGTCTACAGAATGAGTTGCAGATCAGCCAGTCAGGGTATGTAGAGAGACCTTGCCTCAAAAAACCAAAAAAATAATAAAGATTTATTTTACATATATGTATTTTTTTTTCGTGTGTGTGTGTGTGTGTGTGTGTGTGTGTGTGTGTGCACCTGTGTGTGTGCCTGGGACCTGTGAAGGGCATTGGATCCCCTGCACTGGAGTTACAGATTGTTGTGAGCCATCTTATGGTGCTGGGAATCAAACCCAGGTTTGCTGTAAGAACAAATGCTCTTAACCACTGAACCATCTCTCAGGCAGTCTTCTATCGCTCCTTCCCCCTTCTCTCTCCCTCTTCCTCCTCTCCCTTCCTCCTCTCCCTTCCCAGTGAGTAGGGTTACTTACAGGAGCCTGGGTAAGGAGTTTACAGGAGCATGGACAGTGACTTTACCGGTGACTATACCACTGAAGAAAGTATCGCGTTTCCTCAGCAACCATTAACTGCCATTAGCTCCCCAAGGAGGGGTGCAGCCTCATGGTCCCCTCCTCCTTCAGCGAGGAGTGATGTCAGGGCCAGATGTTTTGTACAAATCCTGTGCGGGTAATCACAGCAGCTGAGAGCTCAGGAGTTCACCATGCCACCCCTGGAAGACCGTGTTCCACGACATTTCCTCAGTAATGTTCTCTGGGCTTAGAGGGGGTGACACAGAGGTCCCATTTAGGCTAAGCATTCGGCACTCAACTTGTTCTTAGAACTTGGATCAGTTGTATCTCTTTGGTAAACTAGAGCTCACTACAAAAAAAAAAAGGTACACTGATCCCCAATTTACAGACACAAACATAGTGATCTAGAAGGCAATTTGGTGGGCACACCAAGTCCACTTGGCAAGACAACAATAGCACTTTACTTACTACATGCTATGCCCTGATTTTGAACAGGTTTTTCAGTGTGAATTCTTGCCTATGGAGTGGGCACCAAATCCAGTGAGGAAGAGGTTGGTTACACACATAACATCATACCACTATTACACTGTGGACACATGTTGTCTATGTATATAGTCTATGGTATAGCGCACAGGTCCCACAGCTGAGTAAGGCTGCTGGTGACTCTTCTGTCCCAGTAACCTGTACCGCAGCCCAGTCTAGTGCAAGAACGCAAACCAGCAGGAGGTAGCTTCCAGCTCAGTTCTGACTTGGTTTCTCTACGTCCAGCAACAAAGTATGAGGTGTCTTCAGCAATAGAGTCTTTCCACACAGTTCTGGCTGGCAACCAGGAGCAACGGCAACAGCCTGTATTGTTTTGGGGGCCTCGGGGCCTTCCATGGTGAAGAACTCGTGGGGGTAGCCCACCCCTGGCATTGCAGCTTTACAGTCTGGCTGTGACTATTTGACTGTGATCTATTTGACTATCGCTGGTACCCCGTTCTCCTGGGGCTATGGTAAAACAAGCTAGACATGCTCTTTCATCCTATGTATTTTCAGTATTTTTTCCTCTACTGAATTTTAGACTAGCCTTTTTTTAGAGCATTCATTTCCGTTAAATATACCCATTGAATTTTAATTTTGGTAATTGTACTTTTTGTTTCTAGAGTTGCTTTTTTGGCGTTCCCTTTGCTTTTTACGGTTTCTAGCTCGCTGACAAGACTTTTTATTTTTTAAGGCTTATTTTTACATTCTAATGTGTGTGTGTGTGTGTGTGTGTGTGTGTGTGTGTGTGTGTGTGCGTGTGCATCTGTATGTATTGCATGTGAACACAGGCACGCACAGAGGCCAGAAGAGGGCATCAGATTGGGGCAGCTGGAGCTGCAGGCAGCTGTGAGCTGTCTGATGTAGGTGCTGGCAACCAAACCTGGGTTCTCTGCAAAAACAGTATGTGCTCTTAACTGCTGAGCGACGGCAAAGATTGGCAAGAGTTTTGGATTTGTGGTTTGTTGTTGTTTGTTGTGAGACAGGGTCTTAGTGTTGGCCTAAAATTTGCAAAGTAGCCGAGGATGACCTTGAACTCCTGATCCTCCTGCCTTTGACTCCAGATGTGTGTTCCGTCTCACCCAGTTAGTAGTGCTGGGGCTCAGGCACAAGGCTTGGTCATTGTTAGGCAATCATTTAACCAGCCCATGGCTTCTCATTACTAGTGTCTTTGATGTTTATGGTTTTCATTTAACACAAAAAAAAATATTTTTTCGAGGCCAAGTCTCCTCATGTGACCCATACTATGGAGTCAAACTCGCAATCCCCCTGCCTCTGCTTCCTCAGTGCTTGGATTACAGATGTTCACCCCGGCACCCACTTGACCCTACACGCCTTCATGTGAACTTGTGATTTTATTTCTCTCGGGTAAACAGTAGTGGGATTTCAGAATCACTGGCGAGGTAAATACTTAGCTTTATAAAACCTCCCAAGCCGTTTTTCCAAATGTCCGCTCTTTCAGTTTCCTGCCAGCGTGAAACTTCCAGTTCCACATCTCTGTTGCCACTCAGTGGGTGTGTGGTGGCGTCTCTCCAGTGGCCTTCTCACTTGTGTTTCCCTGGTGACTAACGATGTCTAATGTAGCTTCACCTCCCGCTGACTGGCCATTAGTGCCTCTCCTTCGTGATGTGTCTACTCGAAACTCTTTCTGCCGCTCAGGTAAAGGCAGGCCTCGTAGCACACTCCTGGAATCACAGCACTTGGGAAGGAGAGGTGAGAAGATCATTTGTAGGTTGAGATACTGACCCAAAAAAACAAAACAAGCGAGCAGAGTGGTTCTGTAATCCCAGCATTCCAGAGGTGGAAGCAGAAGAGTCAGAAGGTTCAAAATCACCCTTGGCTACGTAAGTTCAAGGCCAGCATGGGATACATGAAAAAGAAAATCAGGTTATTTGATTTTTTTTTTCCTTTAGTGCTAGAGACAGAATCCTAGTCCTTGGACATGGTTATTGAACCCTTTACCACTGAGCTACACCACGGGTCTGTTGGTCTGTTTTTCAGAAGCTTCACAGGCTGCTGTAGGGAGGGTGGGTTGTGGCAGCCACAGAGCCAACAGATGCCTGAGGTCTGGGAAAGTTGGTTTATCCATTCCGCAGCTCTGGCCTGCTGTTTAGAGAGGTTGGGCCATTTTACAAACCTCAGCCCAGCTTCCTGCAGCCTGGCACCATTGCAGAGCAGAGCCATTCAGAAGATTGCTTACACTGCCTCCCCTTCCTTCTCCCAGAGCTAGAACCCGACCCACCATCGGGCCTGGAGACGAGCACGCGTGGGCCTGCTCCTGTGGCCTGCTTCTGTGGCCTGCTTCTGTGGGCTGCTCCTGTGGCCTGCACCCCCACAGTTGTGAAAGCATTGCAAGATGTTGCTCCTGAGCTAGTCATGGGGGTTCACTCCTTAACATTGGTATATGGGTGTTAAAGTATGAGGACTGTGGGCTCAAAGCCAGCTGAGATACATAGAGTCCTGGGCTATCCTGAGCTACGTGGTGTGACTGTGTCTCAGAAAGGAAGGAAGGAAGGAAGGAAGGAAGGAAGGAAGGAAGGAAGGGGGGGAGGGAGGGAGGGGGGGAGGGAGGGAGGGAGGGAGGGAGGAAGGGAGGGAAGGAAAAGAAAAAAAAGGCAAGTTATAGAAATGACTCAGTGGTTAAGTTTTGTTTTGTTCTCTGATCACACATGGCAGCTCACAACTGCCTGTAACTCCAGTTCCAGGGGATCTCATGCACTCTTCTGAGGGCACCAGACATGCCATGTGGTGTACATGCGTACATTTAAGCACTCACACATATACATAAAAATAAATCTGAAAGAAAAGAAGGAAGATGGATGGATGGATGGATGGATGCATGGATGGATGGATGGATGGATGGACCGACGGGTGGGTGGATGGATGGATGGATGTGATGATCTGTCTTTTGGTCAGTAAATAACCTGTCCTTGGATCTGTGAAGGAGGCTCAGTTGATAAAGTGCTGGAGGACCTGTTTGATCCCTAGGACCCACATAAAAGACTGGGCATCGTGGCTTACACTGTGTTTGTAACCCCATAACCAGGGAGACAGAGACGGGAGAATTTCTGGGGGTCCAATGTGGCCTACTTGGTATTTTTCAGACCAGTAAAAGAAGAAAGGTAGACAATCCTGAGGAATGACACCTGAGTTTGTCCTCTGGCCACACACCCTGAAGGGCGTGTGCGCACTCACGCGCGCGAAGCACGCGCACACACACACACACACACACACACACACTCAGCCTGATCTTAGCTCATATCCCACAAATGCCCACCAACATCTCTCCCTTGAGACTCCTAGAACTTCCCATATCTTAGCAACTAAAGGGGACGCCAGAACCCCAGCAAAGCCCAGGGCCGTGCTTGCTCTGTTTTGAGTCGTACCCCAGTACCTTGGCTGTTCCATTGCATGTGTTCTGGGCACAGATCAGGCATGGCCAGGGTGGGAGGAGGGGTCAGAAGAGTCCTGCTGGGAAGCTGGGGAATGGGAGAAAGATTTAGGAAGGGCAGACCATAGCTTACCCCTGGACATGCTAACCCTACCCATGAGCATAATTAACCTGCTGTGAGTATTCACAATGTGTCAGGCACAGTTCTAATGATCCTCACAAAGCCCCAGGAGAAGCTGGCCTTGCATCCTTCTCTGATTCAAGTCCCCACATTCTGCTCACAGCCAGAGGGAGCCTTGACCCCCAGCAGGTCCAGGTCTGCCTTGCCCATAGCCCGACTCAGGTCTCTAACTGTCACTCACTTAGCTCACACCCCCATTGAGAGGCCTCTGGGCACAGCGGACCACTTCCTCCCCTGCCAGCTCTAGACCTTAGGAAGACACTTTTGGATTCTTCAGGGCCCAGACTCAGCCTGGCCTGGGCAGTAGTGGCCATGATTGTCAGAGACCCTCCACCCAACTCTAGAGTCCCTCCCTCCCACAGTGGCGTCAGCATCTGTCCCATGACCACCATCCAGCTTCCCCTTTCTCCTGCACCCTGGTGCCCACAGAGTGTGACATGAGTTTGGGGGAGGGGGCGTCCTGCATCTGGCTCACGCCCAAGGACTCCAACCTCAGGTTCCTCCTTCACCAGTTCCAGCTTAGGCTCCTGCCAGGGACTAAAATAGTCCCTGCTCCTTCCCCCAACAAGCTCCCCTCTTCACTGGCTCCCAGCTGCTTCCTCACTGAGCAGCACAGCCCGCCAGGCCCAGTGGTCACCACATGGCCACCAGCTGCCTCACCTCAGGCCCCAGCTCTGTCTCTGTGGTGTGCACATCTGTGGCAGGAATCCTCACCCTCTTTGCTTTGCTGGTGTTCTCTCTCTGCCTTTCATCTTTTCTCCTCTGTCAGTGAAATGGCCATCTTTAGGTGCTGGGTCTCAGATCTGTCTGTGCTGTGTGGCTGTGGGCTACTGTCTTTACCTCTCTGTGAAACGGGAGGAAAGGCATCTACCTCAGATGAATATTGGGGAGACGAGGCGACACATTTGGGAGTTCTGTCATGAGTGCTCCTGCCCAGGACTCTCTCTTAATGATAGCCTGTGACCGTGACAAGGGTATTGATGCTGACAAGACAGATAAGTGTCGGACCTGCTCTAGGAACGTCAGCTGGTAAACGGCCCCGCAAAAAAGTACGGTTTTACTCTCAATCTTGTGGACGGAAACAATCGAGGCCCAGAGAGGCTAAGTGACTTCTTCAAGGTTGCCCAGCCAGAAGAGGCTGAACTGTTTTCAATTCTTGTCACCCCCTGTCCCTCCTGTTGTACCTGTCCTCTGTCTGGAGATGGAGATCAAGACCTGCTGTGAGTTTCCCTGGTCCTTTTCGTCCAGTCCATGAAGACTGTGTATGGCACAGTCCCTTGGCCACATTCTTTCTGGTGTCATGTCTGTCTGCCCCCCCTCCCTGCTGCTGTCCCCTCCTCCTGCTGCCACCACCCACCTCAGACTTCCTCCTTCACTTGGTTGGACGTCACACCACATCCCACCAGCCGCTGGACTGTGGTGTCCAGTGCACGTCTGGCCACCATGGGGGCCCTGGAGCCCGCCTGGCACCTTCTGTTCCTTCCTGTCCTTCTGACTGTGGGAGGTGAGTCGGGGGCTTCTGCAGCTGTCCTCTGTGCCTTCATCTCAGCTCAGGGCCAGGGCTGGGCAGAGAGCAGGAAGGACAGGACAGCCGAAGGGGAGGGCTGGGCGGAAGAAGGTTCCTCCAGGGCCTCTGGGTCTCTGCCTGAGCTGGAGGCCCCACGATTTGGGACCTGGTAGAAGCAGTGGGAGGGGAGATCTAAACCAGACACACTGACACAGACCCTACACACTGGCCAGTCGACTCTGTACCAGCCCCCGGGGGCCGTGAGACCTACCTTCTCCTGTGTTCTCCAGCCTCTACATCACTGTCTGGCTGGGCCTCAGTTTACATCTTCCTTTTGGATATAGAATCTCATATAGCCCAGGCTAGCTTCAAACTTGCTATGTAGTTGAGGATAACCCCAGTCTTCTGATTCTCCTGCCTCTGCCTCTCTCAGTTTACCTAATTTTTTTTCCTTCTTAGGATTCAGTCCCGTTCAAGCCCAGAGTGGTAAGCCATGACACTCCCAATCTTTCACCCTTCCCCACAAAGACTCCTCACGTCACCTTTCCCTTCTAACCCTCTCTCTGCTAACACCCAGTCCCTGACTGTCAACCTATGTCACCCTCCTCATCCTCCTGTGACAATTTCCCAGATTGCAACTGCTCTCCCGTGAGCCCGGGTGTGCTGGCTGGGATCGTGCTGGGTGACTTGGTGCTGACGTTGCTCATCGCCCTGGCTGTCTACTCTCTGGGCCGCCTGATCCCTCGAGGCCGAGGGGCTGCAGAGGGTGAGTGGGGCACTCAGGAGCTGGACTGTTGGAAGAGGGGGTTGGGGGACGTTTCAAGGTCACCGATACCTAAGGGCTGGGGATGGAAGGGCTGATTTGTTATTGTTCCTTCCCTTAATGCTGAGGACCCCGACAGGGACTCCCATTTGTACTGCGAGCACTCCCTACCAACTGAGTTACACCTTCAGGCCAGAAGGCTGGGGGCTTTTTTCTCTCTTACTTCTTTTTATATATATTTTAATTGTTTAGTTTTAATAGTTCAGTGTCTTCCAAGGCCAGAAAGTGGTGCCAGATGCCCTGGACCTAGAGTTATAATGTGGGTGCTGGGAATTGAACTTGGGTCCTCTGCAAGAGCAGTACCTCCTCTAAACTGCTGAACCATCTCCAAGTTGCTCAGAAGGGCTGGTTTTAAAACACCCAAACAGGAGCGGTGGTGGTGCACATCTTTAATCCCAGCACTTGGGAGGCAGAGACAGGCAGATCTCTGTGAGTTCGAGGCCAGCCTGGTCTACAGAGCAAGTTCCAGGACAGCCAGGGCTACACAGAGAAACCTTGTCTCAAAAAACCAAACAAACAAACAAACAAAACAAAACAAAATTAAAAAGCCAACAACAACAATATAGTCCCAATTCACAGTTTAGTCTATCTTTACATCCTGTGTCACTCTCTGTCCCTCTCCAGGGACCCGGAAACAGCGCATTGCAGAGACAGAGTCACCTTATCAGGTAAGAACACCAAATCTTTCTCTACCTTCACTCTTGCCTGCTTCTAGTCCCGACCCCCCCCACACACACAACCCTTTCCAGCACCTTAAGGTCCCTTCCCCAGCCACACCCCCAATCTTGAAAACAAAGGAGGCATCTGTCCAACATGTTCAATGATTAATCATGACCTTTATGCTCATCCTCAGATGTGTGGGAGGCACACAGAGGGACTCTGTCTTTGTTAGCCTTGCTTTGATCTGGGAGAAGTCCTTGGTGAGGCAGGGAATAGAATTTAGTGTGGTATCTCTAGAGAGGAGCTTCACCGGGGTTACGGTGTTGCAGAAGCATGATGTGAGCATTGGACATTCCTTTGAACAGCTGACCAAAGCTAGGCTGCTCAGAAAACCCCACACAAAACGTACAAAGTGATCCCAGAAGTTGGGAGGCAAGATGATGGGAAGTTTGAAGCCAACCTGGGCTATTTAGTGAGTTTGAGATTAGCCTGGGCTACAGAAAGAGACCCTGTCTCAACAAAAGGGGTGAGCGTAGGGGTATCACACAGCATGGTGTGGTACAGCACGTGGCTGCTGTTTGCAAAGCCCTTTATTTAATACCCAGCACCAAAATAAACATTAATAATTAGCAACTGTCTCAGGATTTCAGAAGCTAGGCAGGAGGACTGTGAGTTCAAGGTCAGTCTAGCATATAGAGAGTATCTCAAACATACCAAACAGAACCAGGCATGGTGGCACATGCCTGCATTGTCTGCACTGAGGATGCAGAGGCAGGGGGATCCCTGTGGGTTTGAGGCCAGCCTGGTTTACCTAGAGAGTTCCAGACCAGTGAGGGCTACAGGATGAAACCCTGTCTTGTCTTTTAAAAAGAAAAATAAATTAAAAGTGGAATGGGATGGGAATGCGGCTCAGACTACACTCATCTAGCATGCACAAGGCCCAGGATTCAACCCAATAAATAAATAAATAAATAAATAGATAGATAAATAAATAAATAACAGAATTAATTCAAGTGAAAGTAAGTCAAAGTTATGTCTGTAAGCTAGAGACAGTGCAAGCAGTCATTAAATTCATTCCTAAAAACCATAATGTAGTCAGTCATGTCTACTCCCTCTCTGTCAAGACTCTATTGTGTGTGTGTGTATGTGTGTGTGTGTGTGTGTGTGGTATGTGTGTGTGTGGTATGTGTGTGTGTGTTTGTATGTGGTGTGTGTTTGTGTGTGGTGTGTGTGTGTTTGTGTGTGTGTGTGGTATGTGTGTATATATGTGTGTGGTGTGTGTGTGGTATGTGTGTGTTTGTGTGTTTGTAAATGTGGTGTGTGTTTGTGTGTGGTGTGTGTGTGTGTGTTTGTGTATGTGTCTGTGGTGTGTGTGTGTGTGTGTGTGTGTGTATGTGTGTGCAGGCAGGCCATAGGAGGACTTCAGGTCTTATTTTTTAAATTGCATTTATTTGATTGGTTATTTACGGGTGTATGTGGGTGGGGGTTGGGTGCTTATGCTTTGGCAGCCATGTGGAGGCCAACATGTGGGAGTCAGTTCTCTCCTTCCACCTGTGGGTCTCAGAACTCGAACGAGTTGTCAAGCTTCGCAGCACGTGCTTACCCCCTGAGCCACCTCACCAGCCTCAGGGCTCCTCCCTAACCTTTGGGATAGGAGTGAGGGGTTAGGAAACTCTGGAGAAACACACATCCGGACTGGTCTCTGGCACAGGCTTTCAGAGTCTGCCCCTGGCGCCATAGACCAGGACCTTCTCATCCCTTCTCTGAAAGTCGCCTCACCGCCTGCAGCCAGTTCTACCCACTGGCCTCCCTGCTGGAGAAAAGTTTTCTTTGCAAAGTGTAAGATTCTCCAGTTTGATGCCCAGCAGTGGTGCACGCCTTTAATCCCAGCACTGGGAGGCAGAGTCAGGCGGATCTCTGTGAGTTCGAGGCCACCCTGGTCTACAGAGAGTTTCAGGACAGCCAGGGCTACATAGAGAAATCGTGTGTCGGAAAAACAAACAAACAAACCTCAGGTTTGATCACTTGAGGCCCAGAAGACTGAGGAGGCTGTCCAGTCCCTCAGAGCCAGGAAACTGTAGGGCCAATGTCAGCCTGATTTATTTATTTATTTAGTGGCTTGGTTGAGACCTACATGGGTCAGCACACTCATCCTAATTGGGGAGACTGATCTGAAGTAAATTAACAAAATCATTTTGGGGTGATATTATGAAGAGAATAAAACAGCCAGTGTGATAATGGTGGGGTTGAGAAAGAAACTGAAGACGGGGAAGCTGAGAAATATCCAAGCTGGAAAGGGTGAGAAGGAGGTTGACACTCTAGGGAGCTGGCTTTCCAGGCAGAGGGAACTGCAAGTGTAAAGCCTTGAGGCTGGGACATAATGTCCAGACAGAGAAGTGAGAGAACTGCGGACATTGGAATAAAATCTGGATCTCTTTCATGATTTTAAGTTTGCAGAAGCTGCCAAGGACCTTGAAGGTCATTAGGAGGCTAGATTTCTTTGGCTTACTGGGGCCCCTCCAATGATGGCCTCTGTCTTTTTAGGAGCTTCAGGGCCAGAGGCCAGACGTCTACAGCGACCTCAACACACAGAGGCAGTATTACAGATGAGCCCACACTATGCCGACCAGCAACCTGATGCCTGGATCCAGCCATTCCTGATGCTTATTCAACATGCCCTCCCTGGGATACAGATCCACAGAGTGCTCCCCCTGAGATGTCTGACCTCTCCCCACTTCTGTCCACAAATAAATGACGGAGCAAAAACCATGACTGAATTATGCTATTTGTGAGGGTAACCGTGGGGCCCCAAGAATGCTCTTAAATCGGGAAACAGCTACCTGGTTAGAAGTCAGACTCTGGGAAGAACAAGACTAGAGGCATTTGAATTGCTTTATTCCAGTCCAGAAGGAGTGTGTTCCCAGGCACCCCCACGTGATCCAAGACGGGAGAGTCAGAAGTTGCAGAGGTCAGCTTCGGCCAGGCATGTTGATGTAGACTCTACTGTCTTCTGGTGGGTGGGGTAGAGAGAGCATGAAGCATGACCACCCACACCACCTTCCTGGGAGACCCCCTGCCTCAGGGGCTTCCTCAGGGGTTCCCCAGATACCTCCCCCAGGGTTTCCCAAGCGCCTCCTCCAGGGCTTCCCCGGGGACCGCCTTTGTGGGACCCCCTTCTTCCCTAGGGACTGCTACCCACTCTCCAGGCCCCGCCCCAGTGCTTGCTCACCTTGGGCAGGCCTGCTGTGTGGGCGCATGCATACAAACACCACCCCCACGATTATGAGTGACAAGACCGCATCTGCAGCCACCAGGCCTGCCAGGAACGGCAGGGACAGAGGCCCACATCCTGAGCAGGAACCTGGGGGTTAGAGCCCAGACAAGCAGGCAGCTGAGATCGGTCTCTTTGCCCACAGGGAGCCCCTCTCCCCACCCCCACATGCCAGAGAGTGGGTAGATTTGGGGGGATTAGGGAGTAAAATGAGATGAGGGAGCTAAGAGAGGCTGGGGAGTCACAAAACCCCGAGTGCTGTGCCCTGGGCACACCAGGAATCTGTTAAGGAGATTCCTTAACATTGGGTGGTGAAGATTCCTTAACAATTGGGTGGTGAAGAGTCAAGATGGACCAGAAAGGGCTGGGGGATTAAGGAAATGTCAGGAGCCAGGGGAGTGCTGTGGGCCAGACTTCGGGATTGGAGGCAGCTGTTGAAGTTCATCCCTCACCTGCTGGCGTCTGACCTGCAGCCACTGTGGAAAGAGAGAAAGTGGATAGGGGTCGGGGAGTAGTCCCCAACACCGGCTCAGGGCGGGTGGGATGCTTGAGACCTAAGCTCCACACTGGAGAGGTAAATGAGAAGTGGAGCTTCCTGGAACACAGATAATGACCAGAAAAGGGGAACAAGTGAGCTAGCAGGGAGGAGAGCTCACAGCTCCACAATCCCACGCCCCACCCCCAAGGACCCAGACCTTGAGACGCAGTGGCTCTCAAGAAAGAAAAGGGCACAGGGAGAAGGGCTTGTCCTCCGCACCCCTGATATCACATGGTAGCCTTTCTGTCCCCTCAAACCCTGAGTGCTAGCTTCACCTGGGAGCAGAAGCAGGAACAAGAGGTGGCCCGGAGGGGTCATGGTGGGCTGAGGCTTGAAGGGATCTGGCCAAAGACTGTGGTCCTGAGAGGTCCTGAGAGCAGTAGAGAAGGGAGGAAGCCAGAACGGATGTCACTCTGCTGGTGACTATGCTACATACTTCCTGTGTGTGGGTACATGTGTGTCCTTAAGACTTATTCTGGGGAACAAATTTGGGGGAGTCAGCGCCCAGAGAAGCTTCTGTCATAATCCTGGTGGGAGTGGCAGGTGGACCATGGTGTGGGTACCAGGGAGACTCTGGAAATATTTTGGAAGTAAAGCCAACAACATTTGGGGCTGGAGAGGGTGTGTGTTATAAAGGGGACCAGGGGTGACTGTAGCTTCTGGCCTGAGGGAGATTAGAAAGATGGAGAATTGGGTTGACAAGAGAGTTTGTTTGGAAGAGCTGGCTAAGGAGGGAGAGAGGGCTGCCTACGTTTGGGCACACTGAGTTGGAGATCCTGACGGAGCTCTCTGGAGACGTGAATGTCCACAGTTGGGTTTCAGGGACATCTGGTCCTGACATGTAAATCTGAGGGCTGTGGCTAAAAGATAGCATTTAAAACCAACCATAAGACTGGATGAACTCACTAACGAAGTCACACACACACACACACACACACACACACACACACACACACACACTGGCGGCAGAGAAAGGGAACCTGTAACCAGCTAGGGAAGCTGAGGGCGGAAGCAGGGGAGGGAGAGACCCAACACCAGGCAGAGTATTGAAAGCAGGAGAGAAATTTGGTCGCTGCAGATAAGTGCCAAGGAAGGTCACCAAGTGGGAACTGAGAATGTCAGTCCCTCCTGAGGGCTGGGAAATCCTGTTTGGTGCACACCTCTCTATCCCAAGCACCCAGCAAAGTGTCTCTCCTCTACCCTAACAGTTTTTAAAGTGATAGTAAGTGAGCTGGGCATGATAGCCCAAGCCTGTAATTCTTAGGGAGTCCTAAGGGAGGAAGGTGGCTCTGAGTTCAGGGCCATCCCTGCCATTTAGCATCCCAGGCTAGCCATGGCTATATAGGAAGACCTGACTGCCTCAAAAACAAAGTGAGGGGTAGGGAGATGGCTCAGCAGATGAAGGCACTTGACCTGGGCTAGAGTCCCAGAATCCATACAAAAAGGCAGTGTTTCCGCAGCAGGCTGAAGAGCACATGTTCTGTGACCTCCAGGGGAGCTCACACCCAGCATTTTTTAAAGCAAATATTAGAACCGGACATAGTGGCTCACACCTTTAAGTCTTAGCACTTGGGAGACAGAAGCAGGCGGATCTCTGTGAGTTCAAGGCTAGCCTGGTCTACGTAGTGAGTTCCATGACAGCTAGAGCTACGTAATGAGACCCTGTCTCAAAACAAAACAAAAAAGCAAATATTGGTAGTTGGATGTGGTAGCCTACACCTGTAATCTGACATTCGGGAGAGAGAGCAAGAGCCGCAGGCAGAGTTCAAGATTATCCTCAGTTACCGAGAGATCTAGGCCAGCCTGGGCTACAGGAACCCATGTCTGTCTGTTTCTCTGCCTCTCTGTCTCTGTCTCTGCCTCTCTGTCTCTGTCTCTGTCTCTGTCTCTCTCTCTGCCTCTCTCTCTGCCTCTCTCTCATACACACACACAGAAATCAAAACTGAAACCAAAGGGGGAGGAGGGGGGTTATAAATGAAAGTTGACTCTAAAGAAGGGAAAGGCCACGTGGAAAGAGGGAGAGATTTAAGTCACCCTTGCCTAAGGACTTCTCCAGGAGGCCATGGGGTCCAGACTCTCCCCCAGGACCCAACAGCATTGCTCTGCCTATGCACAGCCAAGTCAAGGCCTCCAGCTCCCCTTGGCCAGAGACTCAGAATTCCAGGACCCAGTGTCCCCTTCTTCCTGGAGGCAGGACCCCAGCACCCTCCATCCATGGAGACAAGGTTATCAGACCCTTCAAGGTCAGCCCCTCCCATTCAGAGACAAAGTTTGCTCTAGCGCTAAACCGGGGACTCCCAGGACTGTGGGCGGGGTCCTCTTTGAATGGGCGTGGTCAAAACCCCAATTTAAAAACTCGCGGGGATCCTGGCTTTAGATCGGGGACCCGGCGGCGGCTCCGCGGGGGAAGCAGCGAGGCTGGCGCAGCGCCGAGGTCGCGGCCCTGGGGGCCCGCAATCTGCACCTAAGAATCCGAGAGGTAAGGATGGGGTAAAGCGAGGCACGCGACTTTCAGAGCGCTTGAGGGTTGGCTGGAGCATTAAGCTGGGCCCGGAGAGTAGGGGTGTCCTCAACGGTTAAGGGAGCTGGCTGAAGAGAAGCGGATGGGATTCTGGACTCCTGAGTCTTCAGAGTGTTGGAGATTAAGAGGGAGATCTGGAATCTTGGGGTAGGGGGTAGGGTGCAAGGGTTGGGAGGCCTGATCCTGGGATCCTGTAAGAGGACGAAGGGACCCCGACTCTTTCCCCCAAGGAGGGGGTTGCACTATGGTTATGGTTGCAGATTTGGGTCCCAAAGGTCCGGCGTTAGACCTCTCCGGCCGGGCCCTGCCCCGCCCTGGGATTTCCCAGAGCACCACGGGTGCAGGGACCCCGGGCGGGACAGGAATTCCCCGTGCGCGGGGATTCCACGGGCGCAGCGCTTCGCTGCGCGCCCCGCCTCCGAGCGGGACACCTGCAGCCGAGTCCGGAGCGGAACTGGGAGATGGAAGATTCCCTTGCGTGAGCGCGGTGACGTCAGCGCGTGGCGTCCCGCCTCAGAGGCTTCCGAGTCAATCCCCGGCTTGCTTAACCCTTTTTGCCCGGAGTCGAAGCCCGGAAACCTGAGCTGGGGGATTTTTCTCTTCTTGGGTCTTGGGAACCGGACTTCCAGGTCCGGGAGAAGGAGACTGAGGATCCGGACTCTTGGGTTCTGGATGAAAGGGTGCTGCATCTATGGGATGCATGGGCGGGATGGTGGGTCCCTCCCCCCAAGTCTGCAGAGGTGGGGGCAGGAGCTTTGCGACTCCAGATCTCTACTGATTTTGTAGACCCTGGCAGAGAGGATGGGACAAGAGTGGTGGTCCCCAGAGCAGCAGCTCACCTTTTTTCAGTGCTGAGGACGGTAGGCCCCCCTCTACCATCCACTGAGCCACGCCCCGAGCCCCACATGTCAGATTCTAGAATAGAGAAATAATCTGTTGTTTTGAGGCAGGGTCCGGGGTAGTCCAGGCTGTCCTCTAACTTAGTATGTAGATGAGACTGGACTTGCGCACGTGATCCTCCTGTCCCCACCTCGCGAGTGCTGAGATTGCGGGAGTGTGCCTCCACTGTTTAAAACAGACATGAGGAACCTGTATATGCCTTTTCAGGAAGTAGAGATTAGCAGACCCCCAACCCTCCCCTCCAAGCGTCAGGAGCCTAGGTTGGGATTTTTTACGGATGTGGCGATGCTTCAGAGGAGTTGGGTATGGAGGAAACAGATGCTTCAGAGGAGTGCTAGCCTCCCCACTTCCTCAGTTTCCACTACGCTGGTGGAAAGTTGGGGCAGAGGAAAAGCGTGGAGTAAAAGGAAGGAAATGGCGGAGGCGGGCCCTGCACTCAGCATCTTCTATTGGCTTTGTAGTTCTCTGGCAGCATCAATGTGCCAGATTTTCCGCGCGGGTGAGAAAGGAGGGCGCCCACCTCCACTCCTCGCTGCCCACTGCTGCCGCCGAGGGTACATTTGGGTGACTTAAACATTCCTGATGACTTCCTTCTGCCTTCCCCCACACAGTGAGTCGGAGTGAGCGCAGCCACTGCCCAACCCAGACCGTGAAGAAGCTCCTGGAAGAACAGAGACGCCGTCAGCAGCAGCCTGAGGCTGGTGGGGTTCCGGTGAGTCTCGGGGGGTCCGGTATAGGACCACACACGCAGCCATGTGCGCTCCGGGACATGGGAGTTGTAGTCCTAACTCTGGTGGTCTGCAGGTGGGGAACAGACCCAAATCTTCCAGATACGTAAATTCACTCTTGTTTTCATTTTCTTTACACTGTAGGGCCACTTCTCCCCTCCCCTGGCCCCGCCACTGACCCCATCTGTGAACGAGGCAGAAGCAGGTAAGAATAGAAAGTTGGTTCCCAGCCCCAACTTCTCTTAGACACTTAGATATCCCAGCTCTTAGAACCTTGGAGACCAGGAGGTCAGCCTTCATTATTGTTGAGACACAGGAGAAAATTTGATGGACACCTTCCATAGTTGCACATGCCTGTTCCCAGCACTCCAGAAATTGAGCGGGGAGGAGTGCCATTGGGTGTGAGTTCTAGGCCAGCTAGAGCTATCTAAGACACTTTGTCCCCCAAAAGGAAACAGAACAGAAACCCCTGGGATTTCACATTGGTTCTCTGTAGCCCAGTAGTTTGCATGTAGTCCTGAAAGGACCCAGAGTTCTGTGATTCCAGCAGTCCAGGTCCCAGCTGCTTCAGACCAACTTGTTGATTTCCAGGATTGGAGGACCCAGCAGCTCCTTCCTCAGTGTCTCCAGTCCCAGCCCTCCAGGTTCACTATCCCTGGCTGTGTCTCCCAGTCTCTAATAACAGGCTGATCCCTGCCCATCCTCTTCCTTTCAGGCCACACTCACTTCCCCACCTTCCAAGAGACCGTGGATTCAGGACCTGGCACCCTGGCTCCCCCTTCAGGCTTTGCAGACTGGGACCCCAGCACCCATGCTTCTTATACAGATAGCTCTTGCCCGTACTCTGCTGCTGAAGGCTTCCTGACTCCTGATTTCTACCCACCGTCAGACCCAGGGCGCTCAGGCCCATTTCCCCTGGGGATGGAGGTAAATTATACACGGAGACATATGCTTAAGGGCCCCTAAAAAATTCCCAGTTGTGCTGAGCCTAGTGATGTAAGCCTGCCATTCCAACTGCTCAGGAGGGAGGCAGAAGCAGGACTGTGAGACCTGCCTGGGCTGCAGAATGAGTTCAAGGTTGCCCTGAGCACGTTAGTAAGACCTCATCTTTAAATAAAAAGTGAAAAACAGAGAGTGTTGGAGTGTTGCTCCGTGGTCAAGCTCTTCCCTAGCATGCAAGAGGCCATGGGTTCTCCATGAGAATCTCAGTTACATCCATGCAGTATTCTACGATGTCAGGGACAGGTGTACTGGCTTATGCCTGTGCCTCAGCCCCTGGGAGGCAGAGACAAGAGGACTGCCATTTTGAGCCAGCTAGTTGTGAGTTAGAAGCCAGTAGACGGCCAACACCAAACACACTCTGGTATTTTTGGAGGGGTTTTGTTTCATAATGTTTTGTCTGTTTTTTCTTTTTTTTCCTTACAGATCTTTTCCTTAAATATTACGGTTTCTGATTTTGTTTGTATGGATTTTCTGTGTGTGCAAATCTATGTGTCTGTCTGTATTTCTTGCACTTCTTTATTCCTGTTTGTTTTTTGTCGTATTCTAGTTTGTTTTTATTTTATCTTATTAGTATTACTATTTTTTAGATGCCTGATTGTATTCTAATGAGAGAGAGAGAGAAAGTGTATGGATTTGGGGGAGTGGGAAGGTAGGGAGGCTCTGGGAGGAATTTGAGGAAGGGAAACTGTAATCAGAATCTATTGTATGAAAAAAATTCTATTTTCAATTAAAAAAAAACAACAACACTGTGCCTGAAGCATGGCTCTGGTAGCTTCTGATGTATCAGATTAAACGGGACTGAAGAAGAGGGAAACAGGATTCAAGTGTACTAACTGATTTCTTGAATGAAACTAATACTTAGGCTGCAGAGATGGCTCAGAGGTTAAGAGCCCTGGCTGCCCTTCCAGAGGTCCTAAGTTCAATTACAGCAACCACATGGTGACTCACAACCATCTGTAATGAGATCTGGTGCCCTCTTCTGGCCTGCAAGTATACTTAGAGGCAGACAGAACACTGTATACATAATAAATAAATAAATCATTTTAAAAAGAAAAAAAAGAAAAAAAAAGAAGCCAGCCTAGGCTGTATAACAGAGCAGAAACAAAAACAAGCTAGGTATAATAATAGTACATGCTCATAATCCCAGCACTCAGACTGCTGGGACAGAATTGCTTCAAGTTCAAGGCTAGCCCGGGCTTCACAGTGATATCCTCTCTCAAAAGACAAAAGCAAGCAGAAAACAAAAAACTCTTCTTCCTTGTGGCAAAACTGAAGTCCCAGGGTTCAAAGTCACCTCCTGGTCTCACCCATGTGACCAGGGGCTGTGTGCTGTGTGTGATGAGAATTCTCAGCTGACTGACTCTTCCCACCCCCTCCCCGGACCCCTCAGGACTCTCTGGATACCCGGCTGTATACAGAACCTTCCCTGTCACAGGTAGGATCCTGGAGAGTCTCTAGCCTCCCCTCAGGATCTCCACAGTTGCCTCCATCCATTGGACCCTCCCTGGAGACAGCCCGAGCTCACATACTGGCTTTGGGGCCACAACAGCTACTGGCCCAGGATGAGGAAGGAGACACGTAAGTACAGAGGGACAGGATGATCTACAGACTCCTGGCTTCTCTGGGGTGGGGGCTCCTCTCATTGCTGCCCCCACCCCCACCCATCCTCAGGTTCTTGCACCTGTTTGCGGCTCAGGGACTGCGCTGGGCAGCGTATGCTGCAGCAGAGGTATTACAGATGTACCGACAGCTGGATATTCGTGAGCATAAAGGCAAGGTGAGGGCCAGGAGTCCAGACTTCTGCACCTGGGGAAGAGGGCACCTGACTTTCAGAAGGGAGGACTCCGGGAGCCCAGGCTGATTCTGTTGTGACTTGCAGACTCCTCTCCTGGTGGCAGCAGCTGCCAACCAGCCACAGATTGTGGAAGACCTCCTGAGCCTGGGAGCAGAGGCTAATGCTACTGACCATCAAGGCCGTTCTGTCTTGCATGTGGCTGCCACATACGGGCTCCCAGGAGTCCTTTCGGTATGGCCGGCAGGCAGACCCAGGGTGTCTGGGGTGGGCTAGTTATCCAGAGCCTGGTTTCCAGGACCAGGTTTAGGGAGACCCTTCCACAGCTCTCTTCCTCTTCTCCTTCTAGGCTGTGTTTAAATCAGGCATTCACGTGGACCTGGAAGCCAGAGACTTCGAAGGTGAGCTGGTCATGGCTGGTGTGGCAGGCAGGCAGGCTGGCTGGTCAGGGTGGATGTCCAGGTGCAGGTTCCTCACTGTTCCGTTCCACAGGCCTTACCCCCCTCCACACAGCCATCCTGGCTCTCAATGCTGCTACGCCCCCACATAGCATCTGTCCAAGGATGCTGAGTTCCCAAGCCCGAGACAGACTGACTTGTGTGCAGATGTTGCTGCAAATGGGTGCCAGTCATACCAGCCAGGTGAGCTTGGGTGGCAGGGGACGGGCAGACCCATAGGAAAGTGTGTGCAAAGGGCCACCTGGATGCCCAGGGGACTAAAAAATGCTGGCACTGCCTCATCTACCTGTGTAACCCTGAGTATGTTCCTCCACTTCTCTGAGGCCTGGTCATCCATGTGGATATTATTGATCTTAGATTTACCAAGCATGGAGTGACTTTGATCAGCCTTTGCCAACCCCATCCCCACCCCTCTAGGCATGTACTCTTATTTTCTACATTTTATTGATGAGAAATCTGAGTCCCAGGGTTCAGAAGTCCCATAGCTTTTGTGTTGGAAAGGGAATTAGACCCAAGGGGTCAGGGATCTGACCCTAGAACTTGGCTCCTAATTACATTTTTTTTTTATTTTTATTTTTTTTAAAGACAGGGTTTCTCTGTGTAGTTTTGGAGCCTTTCCTGGAACTCACTCTGTAGCCCAGGCTGTCCTTGAACTCACAGAGATCCGCCTGGCTCTGCCTCCCGAGTGCTGGGATTAAAGGTGTGCGCCACCACCGCCCGGTCCTAATGACATATTTAACCCTTTTGTCCTGTGATAGTGATGCCTTCATAGGCAGGCTGAGAGAATTCCATATTATTTCATTTTAAACAGTTTTTTTAGTTCAAGAGTTTTGAGCATAGGATGGAAGATGTACTATAGCTACTACCCAGCCTATTACCCCTTTGGCCTGTATTTAATAAACTGTTCTTCCAAAAACAAATTTGAACATGGATTAATTGCAAAGACTGTCATAATGTGCCCTGTGTGCCTGTATTACGTCGGTGATCAGCAACCACAGCGACTCCCATCATCCCATCCTCTCACCCGCTTTCCTTTCAGTTTTTGCTGGTGCTGAGGATTTAACCCAAGTTCTAGTGCAGGCTGGGCAAGCTCTTCACAAACCTATATTATTATTTATTTTATTGTCATTACTTAAGGCACAGTCTCTTTATGTAGCCCAGACTGACCTCAAACTCCCAAGTGCAGAGCTGATAAACTGCATCACCAGGGCCAGTCCTGTGCTGTCTTTGAGCAAGTACAAGCCTGTAATTCTTCCCATAACTATTTGTCCTTTCTTCCTTTCTTCCCTCCTTTCTTTTTTTTTCTTTTGGTTGCTGAGAGTGGAACCCAGAGCTTCCTCATGCTTATTACAGTGGTAGAGCTCCACCTAGTATCCCCCAGTGAGGGGCTGGGGTGTGGCTCAGTGGTAGAGCTCCTGCCTAGAATCCCCCAGTGAGGGGCTGGGGTGTGGCTCAGTGGTAGAGCTCCTGCCTAGAATCCCCCAGTGAGGGGCTGGGGTATGGCTCAGTGGTAGAGCCCCTGCCTAGAATCCCCCAGTGAGGGGCTGGGGTGTGGTTCAGTGATAGAGCTCCTGCCTAGAACGCTCCAGTAGAGGGCATAAAAGCTAGAGACCCTAAGGCTCCTTATAAAAGCATGTAGTAAAGTTTCATTTTAGAAAACGTTTTTTTCCTCTAAAACAGCAGTTCTCAACCTATGGGTCATGACCCCTTTGCAGATCATATATCAGATATTCTGCATGTTAGATATTTATATTACAATTCATAACAGTAGCAAAATTACAGTTATGAAGTAGCAATGAAATAATTGTATGGTTGGGGTCACCACAACATGAGGAACCCTATTAAAGGGTCACAGCATTAGGAAGGTTGTAGATGAATTGCTAAACGGTCTTATTAATAAAAAAACCTGGAGCCAGATATTGGGGTGAATGCTGAAAGATCAGAGGAATAGAACAAGCCACAGCCAACTTCACCTCGACAACTTCTCAGTTGATCCTGCTTAAAAGCCTCTAGTTCGCCGGGCAGTGGTGGCACACGCCTTTAATCCCAGCACTTGGGAGGCAGAGCCAGGCGGATCTCTGTGAGTTCGAGGCCAGCTTGGGCTACCAAGTGAGTTCCAGGAAAGGCGCAAAGCTACACAGAGAAACCCTGTCTCAAAAAAACAAAAAAACAAAAAGAAACAAAAAAGCCTCTAGTTCCTGGTCCTCTGATCTCTGCCTCCAGAATGCTAGGATTAAGGGTGTGTGCCACCACTGTCTGGCCTCTATGTCTAACCTAGTGGCTGTTCTGTTCTCTGACCCCCAGATAAGTTTATTAGGGTATACAATGTATCACCCACAGAAGGTTGAGAACCACTGCTCCAAACTATGAAGCCCAGTGTCCTACATAGACATGTCTGCTGATTAATGCCTCCTCGCTCCAGTACTTATGTTACAGTACAGTCTGTATAAGACAGGGTGCATTTTAGTGTGTGCAGTAGGAGGACACACCAGGTGTGACCAGGACAACTCCTAGCCCAGAAAGCTCTTTTGAGGGACTGGGAAAAGCATCTTTTTTCGGAGACACTTGAACTGGAAAATTGTCATATTGAATGTGTAGTCCTATGATACATATGTTACAAATGGCCTCCCTTAGCCATGTCTTCTTACATAGTACACAACACATACATCTGTGCAAGGCACTCCTGGTGGCTGCCAGGTGTCTTGGGGGAGGGGGCTGTGGTGGAAGGCTAGCCTGACCTCTACTGTTCTTTTCCTCCTAGGAGATCAAGAGCAACAAGACCATTCTGCACTTGGCTGTCCAGGCTGCCAACCCTACCCTGGTTCAGCTGCTACTGGGGCTGCCGAGGGGGGACCTGCGGGCCTTTGTCAATATGAAGGTAGGACACAGGCAGAGATTTGCGGGTGGTTTGAGATACAGTTGCAAGGGGCAGGTGAGCATTGGGGTCCTGTGAGCTGTGGATGTAAAGGGGACAATGTGCGGAGTGTGAAAGGAATGTGTATTCTGTAGTCGGGTGGGTGGAGTGTGGCTATGAAGGGTGACGGGTGAGCTGTGGATGTGGCAGGGTGCAGAAGTGCGGTTTAGAAGACCCAGGCACTTGGATCTTTGTGGTTGCAGGCCCATGGGAACACGGCCCTGCACATGGCGGCTGCCCTGCCCCCTGGGCCGCCCCAGGAGGCCATTGTGAGGCATCTGCTGGCAGCTGGAGCAGACCCGACGCTGCGCAACCTGGAGAATGAGCAGCCTGTTCATTTGCTGCGACCTGGGCCGGGCCCTGAGGGGGTAAGCACTGGCCTGACTTGAGCTAATCGGGGCGGGGGGGTGGGGGGGTCCCCCAACCGCACCAACACTGATTTAGAGGATGACATCGAGTCTCAGAAGGTGTCCTTGGTCCCTGTCCACTCTTCGCTTCAAAGAGTGACCTATGCTGAGTACTACCCTCTGATAATCCCAACTCTTGAAAGACTAAGGCAGGAAGAGTGAGAATTTGAGCTAGCCGGGCCTACGTAGTTAGACCCTGTCTCAAAAAGGAAACAAACAAACAAACAAAAAACCCCAAGCGGTGACCTTTGACCTTAACGTCTGACCCTTTCTTCACTATGACAACTCCTTCTGACTCCCTTTCTTTGTACTGTGGCCTTCAGTCCCCTAGTGAGACCTCTGAATTACTATTCCCAACCCTGGACTCTAGCCTTAGATGTAATTTCTGACCCTGACCCCAAGATGGGAACCCTGCCTAGCAAAACCTTTCTGGTTTCTGGGTGTCTAACAGAGTCTGAACACAGGTTCACCCCAAACCTCACATGGGTGTCAGTATATAGCCCAGGATGACCCCTGACTCCCAGTTCTCCTTCCTCAGCCACCCAAAGTAGTAGGATGACAGGCATGGACCACCACACATGACCTCAACCCCTGTCTTGACTTTAGACCTGTGACCTTCCAACCCGAGTGACCCCACTCACTTTCTCCCTTGTCGGTAACCCCACCCAAGGCACCCCTCAGCCTCCCACGTGTAACCCCGGCCTTTGAAAGGCCTCCTCCACCCTCCCCACGCCTCATGCTACCTTCTCTGTCCCCAGCTCCGGCAACTGTTGAAGAGGAGCCGTGTGGCACCCCCAGGCTTGTCCTCTTAGGACTGAAACCCAGAACCTGGACTGATTTTCCAGTCCCCACCGTCCCGTGGGACAGTCAGCGTATGCTCATGTCGCAGATTCTTGATAATATATGTGGAATATCCTGCCATTAGGGTCTTACATTAAAACCCCAAAGTGGCACTGGGGGAGGTGAGCAGTCCCCAACATTTGGGGTCATGTGATACCTCCTCCCTCTACAAGGGGCTATCTAGATGATTTCTGTGAAATCGAGCCCACTTGACTGTTTCTGTGAAACACCCCAGAAATCTTTAACTTTCTCCTACTTGGATCAGCGGTGATCACCTCCCTAGACTCAGTCTTACACCCCCAGAAACTCCAACGGAGCCTCCATGGGGTTTGAGGCATCCCAGTACCCTCGCATCAACGCCCCTCCCCAGGATGTCAGAAAGGCCCTCCGAGATTGTTGTGCCCTGAGTTCTGGCTGCACTGTCATTTAGAACTCAATGTCCCAGACCTCAGCATCCCTGCGGAATTGTTCCCCTTGGTCTGTGTGTCACTGGAGCTCCCAATTAAACTCCATTTGGCCTCAGGCTGTGTGATGTTATTCCAAGTGGAGGGCATTGGTGTAGGAAGGTGGTGGTGGTGGTGACCCACTGAAGGGCCACATTTGGGTGATAGAAAGGCTGGGGAGCCAGGATCAAGACGCCATCAGACCTGATGCAGACATTCGGTTCTGGTTTTTAGATGGCCTTCCTTCCCTTCCTGCTGCTGACATTTGCGGGCATCCGGTGCCCAATCTCCTGTGTAAAATATTCAGAAGACAAGCTGGGTATGGTGGTGCACACCTTTCCCCAGCACATGGGAGTCAGAGGCAGGCAGGTCTCCGAGTTCAAGGCCACCCTGGTCTGCCTAGCAGGTTCTAGGACAGCCAAAAATACACAATGAGACTGTCTAAAAACACTATGTTCCATCTCTAGCCCTAGCCAAAAGCTAACCAAACAAAAATTTGGGGGTGATGTCACACTCATGTAATTTCATCATTCATGTTTGAGTCAAGTCTGGGATATAGAGGGAAAAAAAAGTTATCTCAGTTTTTTTAATTTTAAAATTAAAAGGAAGGGAGAGAAAGAGAGAGGAAAGGAAGAAAGTAAGGGAGGGAGGAAGGAAGAAGAATCTCTGATTCTCAAGTTGTAGGTTTCTCCACCAACACAATAAGCCAAATTAAAAGTAAAGGGCCAGGTTTAATCCGAGCTAAGCACTAAGGAAGGAAATCAGTTCCGGGGTATCATGTCCACTTCCTGCTCTAACCTAACAATCCTAACTAATGACGACCAGGAGGTGATATGTACAATGACTCAGGTCCCACAGCTCCCTGTCACATTTAAACTCTGAAGTGCAGTTTGCTCAGGCTCCCTGAATCCCTCAACAGAATGACGCTCTGGCTCCTGTAGCACCTGGTAACACAGCCTCTCTTTCGTGGCCTCCCCTAGCTGAGGCTATTCCGGCCTCCTTACCGGTGCTCCCGCCCTGTTAAATGCCTTCAGGCATTCTCAGCATCTGCTTCCAGAGAAGGTCCCTGTCAAACCAAGCTAGGACCTCCACCAAGCCTGCTTCTCAGATCTGCCCTGGAGTCATTGGTCTGTCTATTCCACTGAGTTACAGAGTCCCCACTCCAGAGAGGCCCTCAACCCATCAGAGGCTTCCTGCCTGTAGACTCCCATAGACCACAAACCAAGTCATGTACAAGGGTCCCTTCTGTCACCTTGACTGGATTAGGAAACTTTAGGAAAGAAAGGACAGCTCTGGGTGTGTCTGAGAAGGTGTTGCCAGAGATGAGGTGGTCAGAGCTCTGAGAGAGTGAATGGACACACCCCTTGATAGATTCCTAATACAATGGCATTACTGGGAAATGGCCAAAGGTCAGGCGGAATCTAGTTGGACAAATTATGTCATTGGAGACATGTTCCTGCCCTGGCCTCTTCCTATTACCTCTTTTCCAGCTCCCTGTTAGTCATGAAGAAGCTTTTCTGCCATACATTCCTAGTGCCTTGACCACTCTGACTCACAGTGGGTCTGTGGACCAAATTCTCTGAAACTGTGAGCCACATACGTTCCTTAAGATGTTTCTCACAGGTCACAGAAGAAAAGTAACTACTACATTACATTAGTGCATTTTAAGGCCAGTGCAACCCAGCATGGGGCATCAAACACTTACCTCACAGTTGCCTGTGGCTTTGCCATCTGGACTGGGCTCAGCTGGAAGCATCTTGCTTTGGTCACTCAAATGGCCAAAGTGAGCTGGAAGCTTATGCTGGAACCCAATACTGAATCAGTCACAGATGTGATAACTCAGCTGAGTACTGGCAACTGTTGGATGAACCAATCTCTTCATGTGGTCCAGGAGGGCAGATGGGTCTCTACATGGTGAGTTCCTAGTTAGGGTCACTATTGCTGTGATGAAACACCGTGCATGACCAAAAGCATCTTGGGGAGGAAAGGGTTTATTTGGCTTACACTTCCATGTCCCTGTTCATCACTGAAGGAAGTCAGGACAGGAACCGGAGGCAGGAACTGATGCAGAGGCCATGGAGGGGTGCTGCTTACTGGCTTGCTCTCATGGCTTGCTCAGCCTGTTTTCTTATAGAACCCAGAACCAGCAGCCCAGGGATGGTACCACCCACAATGGACCAGGCCCTCCCCCATCAGTCACTAACCAAGAAAATTCTCTACAGACTTGCTTACAACCTGATCTTATGGAGGTGTTTTCTCAGTTGGGGTTCCCTCCTCTCAGATGACTCTAGCTTGTGTCAAGTTGACATAAAATTAGCCAGCACAGTGAGTCCGGGCTCCAAGAGACAGCATCTTGAGAGGAAATATCCCTGCTTGCATCAGCCTTACTGATATCCCATTGACCAAAGTCACATGACTAAATCAGGTGTGATGGTGCACTCCTATCATCCCAGCTCTTGGGAGGCTGAGGCAGGAGGATCAGGAGTTCAAGGAGATAGGGAAGAAAACTGGGGGCAGAGTTATGAGGGCCAAGTGCTATCTCCCATGTCAGCGGCCTCATGCCAGTGTGTGTGTTCCTGGATGTGGTGGTGCTGTGGCTGGCCCATGAAGAATTCATATGAATGTGCTGTATTTCATACAAGAACTTACCTACAATTGAGAGTTCCTTATACAGTCTATTGTGAGTTATAGTTTAGGGACCCTGTTTCAAAAAATAATCCAGTTAAAGAAGAAGGCTGTTTTAAGGGCACAAAGTATCAAAAGAGCAATGGCAAATATTTTAATGATGGTATTTGTGCTAGTCTGAATGTAATTGGCCCCCATAATCCCTTAGGGAGTGGCTTTGTTAGGAGGCGTGGCTTTGTTGGGAGACATGGCTTTGTTAGGAAGTGTGGCTTTGTTAGGAGGCGTGGCTTTGTTGGAGTGGGTGTGGCCGTGTTGCAGGAAGTGTGTCACTGTGGGGGCGGTCCTTGAGGTTTCCTGTGCTCAGGATACTGCCCCTTGTCTCAGTCGACTTCCTATTGCCAGCAAGATGTAGGACTCTCAGCTACCATCTACCTGAAGTCTGCCATGCTCCTGCCATGATGATAGTGGACAGAACTTCTGAAATTCTAAGTGAGCCACCACAATTAATGTTTTCCTTATAAGAGTTGCTGTGGTCATGGTGTCTCTTCACAGCAATAGAAATCCTAACTAAGGTAGTATTGTTTTAGAATTTAAAATTTTATTTATTTATTTATTTATTTATTTACTTACTTACTTACTTACTTACTTATATGTTTTTTGGTTTTTGAGACAGGGTTTCTCTGTGTAGCTTTTTCCTTTCCTGGAACTCAATCTGTAGCCCAGGCTGGCCTCGAACTCACGGAGATCCACCTGGCTCTGCCTCCCGAGTGCTGGGATTAAAGGTGTGCGCCACCACTGCCCGGCAGAATTTAAATTTTTACCTGTATGTGTGTGAAAGAGTGCGAGTGCCCATGGAGGCCAAAAGGAAGCATCAGTTCCCTGGAGCTGGAGTTACACATGGCTGTGAATTAACACACATGGGTACTGAGAACCAAACTGAGTCTTCTAGAAGAATGATAAGTTCTTTTAACAGCTGAGCCAGCTCTCCAGCCCCTAACAAGAGCATTCTAAAATTAATAAGCAGAGGCCGGCATGGCAGCACATGATTTTTATTCCAGCACTCAAGAGACAGGAGCAGGCAGATCTCTGTGAGTTCGAGGCTAGCCTGGTCTACAGAGCGAGATCCAGGACAGGCACCAAAACTACACAGAGAAACCCTGTCTCGAAAAACCAAAAATAAACAAAAACAAAAACAAAAATTCATAAGCAGGGCTGGTGAGATGGCTCAGCCAGTAAAGAGGCTTGCTGCCACCAAGCCTGATGACTTCAGTATCCACACCTAGGACCCAGGTCAGGGAAGGAGAAAACTGACTCCTCCAACTTCCCCATGTAACTGGTAAATGCTGCCACACACATTCTAGTGTGCCTGTGTGTGTGCGCACACACACACACACACACACACTAACCAGACATTGCCATTAGAATGTAAAATTAACTAATTAGATACAGGGTCTCATTATGTAGCCTGGGCTGGCCTGGAACTTGCTGACTTTGAGCTCACAGAGATCCACCGGCCTCTGCCTCCTGAGTGCTGGGATCAAAGGCGTGCACCCCGACACCCGGCTTAGAATGTAAACTCCATTAAATCATGTGTGGTCATGAGGTTTTTTTTTTTCCTCCCAGCACTAGTGGGGAATGTGTGCCTGCCTCCTCTGGGTTTAATAAAGATGTGACTACTATAGGACAATGATGTTAATCCAAGTTCTCTAATGCACCATGGTGTGGTATGCAGCACACATTATCACAGGGATTCCCTTTTTACACTTACTTGTGTCTATTTAATATACAAGACCTGTATTGACATGGATATTTTATGAAGAGCCTCTGCTAACTCATAAGGCCTTTGGGAGAGTTAGAAATAGATACTCCCTCCCCAAGCCATCTGTCAGAAGAGCAGGACTCACTACATACGTCAGCAGTTGGTGTATGACTGCCACCTGCTGGGCACTTGGGTTAGAAAGGGAAATTTATCCAGTCCAGGGAGAGAAAAGCCTGGAATTCGGCCGTGCACTTTTTAAAATTTATTTATTTACTTGCTAACTTACTTACTTACTTTTTAAATTGGGGCCTAGCAGAGGGTGGGCACCATGACAACACGGTTTGGGTTTTTGTGTGTTTTGAGATAGGGTCTCAAGTGCAGGCTGTTGTCAAACTCACTATGTAGTAGAGAATGAGGTTGAATTTAAAGAAAAATTTTATTGGGATTAAAGAGCTGGCTCGGTGATTAAGAGCACAAACTGCTCTTGCCAAGGACCTGGGTTCCGTTCCCAGCACCCACACAGCTCCTAACCATCTGTAAGTACAGTTCCAGGTGACCCGTGCCCTTTTCTGGGCTCTGCTGGCATCACCACAAATGTGGTTTCCACACAAACATGCAGACGAAAGACTCACACAAATACATAGAAATAAACATCTTTAAAAATATTTCCTTATTTACTCACCCGGGGTTTCATGCACTCTCAATTGGTCTAGAAGCTGCTACATAGCTGAAGCTGGAAGCTGTCGTGTGTGTGTGTGTGTGTGTGTGTGTGTGTGTGTGTGTGTGTGTGTGTGTGTGTGTGTGTGTTTGATACAGACCCTCTCTGTGTAGCCCTGGCTGTCCTGGAACTCACTCTGTACACCAGGCTGTCCTTGAACTCACAGAGATCCACCTGCCTCTGCCTCCCGAGTGCTGGTGTGTGCCACCTTGAACTTCATCTACTGTTACATTTATTTATGTGTGTATTTACTTATTTGTGTATATGCCTGTAGGGGGAGTAGGGATGTTAGAAGCCAGTTTGTGAGAACTGATTCTCTCCTACCATGTAGTTCTGGGGGGATCAGGTCATTAGGCTTAGCAGCAAGCACCTTTCCCCACTGAACCCTGTCACACACTGACCTTGAACTTCTGGTCCTCTACCTCCTAAGTGCTGGGATTACAGGCAGGTGCCACCATGTCCACTTTACACAGCAGTGGGGGTTGGGCTCGGGGCTTCAATGCATGCTTGGTAAGCACTGAGGGGCTGAGCTATAGCCCCCAGTCTCTTCCTAATGTTTTAAAAGTCACTGAGCATACATAACCCCTGACTCCTCTGAACAGCTGTCTTGGGACAGGTAACGGCATGTGGAGAGGGCTAATCCTAACATATCACAAACTGGAGTGTGAGAATTCAGCAGGTGTTGCTGGGACACTGGTGTGGATTGCCAGGGGCTGGAAATGTAGCTCCGTGGCAGAGTACATGACTAGTATGCACAGGTAGACCTTGGAATATCCACTTAGGAGACAGAGGATAGTGGATCTCTGTGAGTTCGAGGCCAGCCTGGTCTATATAGTGAGATCCAGGACAGCTAGGGCTACATAGTGAGACCCTGTCTCAAAAAAATTTTTTTTAAACAAGCATGCATATATTTCCAGTCCTTCATTCCCAGGGCTGGAAGGTTGGAATGGGTGCGGTGTTGACTGTAAATAGAAGGCTGGAGAAGGGCCTTCGAGATGGCTTATCAGGTAAAGGTGCTGGCCTCCAACCCCTAAGACCTGAGTTCTATCCCCAGGACCCACATGTGGAAGGCAGTTCCTGCAGTTCCCTTCTCACCTCCACTCACACAGCGTGGCACGCATGCCCCGCCCCGCCCCCAATTTTTTTTAAGTTTATAGTGGGAAAAAGAGCCAAAGGAAAAGGGAAAGGGGGCGGGGCTGAGGCGGATGGTCCACCCTGACAACTCTGAGCTTGGAGTAGCGACCCATTCAGCACCACGGAGAGCTCCTCGGCAGGCCTGGGAAAAACCAGCCAAGGCCTCTGGGTCCCGCCCCCTTCGCGGTAATCTTCCCACAGGCCCCACCCAGATTTAAAGCACCCACCTCCAGGTTTGTTTGGTTTGGTTGTTGTTTTGGTTTTTTGAGACAGAGCTTCTCTATGTATTCCAGGATGCCCTGGAACTCTCACAGACATCTGTCTGCCTCCTGAGTGCTGGGATTAAAGTTGTGTGCCACCACACCCACCCCTCACCCAGTTTAAAGACCTTCAGGAAGTCTAGGCTGAAAAAGATGAACATCGATCCTCCAATAGAAACACGGGACGGCCTGGTGGTGGGGAAGAGGACTTTATTGGGGTGTTAGTGAAGAAGCATGGGATGGATTCCAGGGAGCAACACACACTGGGACCCAGGTGGTGGTCACCTTAGGGAACAATAAATTAACATAAAATAAATTAAGGTGAGGAGGTCCCTTGTAGGGCAGTAGCTGGGAATTTTTAAGTGGGGTGGAATTTGGAACTGGGAAAGGGAAATTAGAATGAATTTGTCAAGATCTCCCTCCCCCACCGGAGGCTGGGAGTTGGGACTGAGGGCCAGGAAGAGGGGCAGTCTGGGCTCAGCTGAAGGCAGCCGGGGGTGGGGTCAGGGTCGTTCCTCCAGGAAGCGATAGGTGGGGTTCTCATAGCCATGCCGCTGGAGTTCCCGAAGTTGCTGCTCCTCCAGGGTCAGCATGGGGTCCACCTGCAAACAGGGCCAGGGGAGGGCTCAGTGCGGGGGCTCAGTGCGGGGGCCCGAGCTCACTGCTTACTCCTGCCCACCATGATGGCTGCACCTCTCACCTCCACCACTCCATGGCTGATGGTCCCGTAGGGTTTCTTCTTGCGTAGAAGCAGCAAGGACAGAACAATGAGAGAACCCCCTCCAGCTCCCATGATCAGCAGGCTTGACACAGCCTCTCGGGATACTCCAGTCCCAGCGGGCGCCTATGGGGAGAGGAGTTGAGACCAAGGGTATCATTGAGGCCCACCAGGAGCCAGGGCAGCTTTGGAGGACACAGCCTGGACACTGACCTCTGACCTCTTCCCCCAAACCCCCACCCTAGGCTCAGCCTCCTCTTACCAGTTCATCCCGCTGGATATCTGATGCGTGGAAGGGGAAGCCCCTTGGGACAGATGCATTCACCTGGGGAGCAGATGTTATGTACCCTGTTTTTTGACCCTAAGGCCCAAGAGGGTATTTCTGCACCCAGCAACACTAAGTCCACATCCCCAGCAAGCTTCCAGGACCTTCCCTCCCCCCAGGGTCCAGAGCCTCATTCCCTTGGGAGCCTGAGGTCCACTTACCTTTTGCTCATACTGCTCCAGTGGGGATGGCTTCTCTTTCCCAGAGGAGGAAGAATCTGGATCTGTGGACCCTACCCCACCCAAGTCACATCTCACTCTTGAGGGTTCGGACACCCCCAGAGGGATCAGAAAGGGCACCGATCCCACCCCAGGAGGCCTGGGCTTCCTGCTGTATGCAGGCCTTTCCCCTTACGGCTTAGGGTTCAGTGGGATTTAGTGGCTGGGGTCTCTGCTGTGTGACACTTACCTTTTGGAAGGGTCACTGGGGCGTCTGCCGGCAGGAGGAGACAAGATGATGGGAGAAACAGTCAAGAGAGGAAGTCGTGAAAGGAAGCGTAGAGAACCCCCCCAGGACCAGGAACCCTACAGAGGCCCCACACCCCAGATACCCTCCTTCTTCCTCCCCGCCCATTGTGGTGGCACGCACACACCCAGACCTTGGAGAATTAGAAAGAGGGTGGTATGCTGGGTACGGTGGTGCACACTTGTGCAACCTCAGTGCTTGCAAAGCTAGGCAAGAAGACCCTGAGTTTGAGGCCAGCCTAGGCTAAATAGTGAGTTCTAGGTCAGCCTGAGCTACAGAGTGAGACCCTGTATTAACAATCTAAGAGCTGAGGTGGGCCTCACGGCACATGACTGTCATCTCAGCTGCTAGGGACGCTGGGGTGGAAGCATCAAAAGTTCAAGGCCTGCCCAGGCAACTTAGACGGTCTTAGAGGAAAAGGGGGGAGGGGACAGAGGGCTGGTGCTGAGTGGAAGAGCTCTTGCCTAGCGTGCACAAAACCCGGGGTTCCTCAACAGCTTCTTCCTTCAGGCCAAGGGCTCCAACGTTGCAAAGAAAAGGAAACGAGGCTTGACTCCCAAAGGCAGCCCTTCTATAGCCAGGTTCACTCACCATCCTTGGCTTCCGGAAGCCCACTCTTGTCCTCACTGCTGCTTCCGGGCACAGAGGCCTCCAGTTCACTGGGGCCCAAGTGTTCCGAGTGGAGAAGCTCCTCTGAGGGAACATGCAGAAAGATGGCTGAGGTGAGTATAACACCACAGTGGTGCAAGCGCAGGGCGTCCTGGCAGGGGGTGGGAGGGAGGGTAGAGACAGTGGAGATGGCTCCCGGCAAACAGCCCTAAGTGTGACCTGCAAGGTGCACAGCTGGGGGAAGATGGCCCCAGCGGGAAGATGGAGGCTGAATTTGCAATAGCCACACCTCTTTAAATATCAGGAGGTTGAGAGCTAGGCATGGGACATCTGGAGGAAGTCACAGTATACTGAGGGCAATGCAGGGGAATGCTTTCTGGTACTCTCGCTCTTGTGTTGGCTCAGCTCCCTCTGTTGAATCTGGATTTGACTTGTGACTTACTCTAACAACAGAATATCGGCTCAACAATCCAGGGGTGTAGCTCAGTGGTACACATGCCTAGTATATAAAAGGCCCTGGGTTCCATCCCCAGTAGTATCCAATTAGTTAGTTAGTTAGTTAGTTAGTTAGTTAGTTAGTTAGTTTCCTTTTGAGACAGGGTTTCTCTGTGTAGCCCCGGCTGTCCTGGAACTGGCTCTGTAGATCAGGCTAGCCTCAGACTCGGAGATGTGCCTGCCTCTGCCTCCCAAGTGTTGGGATTAAAGGTGTGTGCCACCACACTGGGCACTATCCAATTTTTTGAGGTTGGTAAGGCCAATGCAAGCCTAGATCCCAACACTGGAGAAGCAGAGGCAGGAGGACTATGAATTTGAGGCTGGTCTGGGCTACATGATGAATTCCAGGCCAGCCTTAGTTACAGAGCAAAACCTTGTCTTAAAAAGCCTCTGGGTGGTGGTGGCGCACTCCTTTAATCCCAGCACTCAGGAGGCAGAGGCAGGTGGATCTCTGTGAGTTCGAGGCCAGCCTGGTCTACAGAGCGAGTTCCAGGACAGCCAGGACTACACAGAGAAACCCTGTCTCCAAAAAACAAATAAACAAACAAGCCAAAGGCTGGGGATGTGAGTTACGGGAGAGCATTTGCCTAGCAGACACACAGTCCTGGGTTCCATCTGAAGTACCATATCAAAAAAAAAATAAATCTCACCAGGTGTGGGGTCACAAGCCTGTAACCTCAGTACTTGGTAAGCAGAGGCAGGAGGATTGCTCTAAGTTCAAGGCTAGCCTGGTCTACACAGTGAGTTTCAGACCAATCAGTGCTACAAAGACTGTCTCAAGAAACAATGACAAAAATCCAACTGTAAAATGACCGGTTGCTTACCACCAAAGAACCAAAGAGCTGAGTCCAGACCAGGGGGAATGACTCCATTTAAATTAAGTGCAAAGAAAAACGGCTGGTAATTAGAACCACCAAGTTCTATTGTGATTCAAATGAAGAACATGGGGTGGAGGGTTGGGAGTCAAAGCTGGCCCTCGGAGGACTGAAACTCCGCACAAAGGTAATGGGCACTCACGGATCTGGGGCCGCAGCTCCTGTGCCAGGTGAGGGTTCTGGTCCAGCAGCCCCAGGCTCTGATTCATTCGCTCTTCAATCACCTGAAGGTGCGTCTGTACCTGCGGGGAGGGAGTGTGGAGGATGAGGCGGGCGGTGCCCGCTGGAGAAGAGCAGGGCAAAGGAGAGGTTCCAGGGAGCCAAGGAAATAGAACATGTAGAATAGACAGGAAGTGTGGCACAAGGGTCAGACACCCAGCCATGGGAGGCGGTGTGTGTGTGTGTGTGTGTGTGTGTGTGTGTGTGTGTGTGTGTGTGTTGGGGGCAGTGTTCCAGCATCAAGAAGTTGAGATTCGAGGGATAGGAATAAAGGGATTGGAAAGGGTTTGGGGACACAAAAGGGAAGTTCTAGGCGTAGTGAAGTGTTCTAAACTAAAAGTGAGGTCAACAGGAAAATCTGGGGCCTGGGGAGACCGCTCAGCAGTTAAGAGTTCCCAGGTTTAACTCCTACCACCTACATGGTGGCTCACAACTTTCCGTAACTCTAGTTCCAGGAGACTCAGCACCCTCTCTGGCCTCCCCAGAGACAGTCACGGATGTGGAAAACAGACATACATGCAAGCAAAACACTCACACACATAACGTTTGTTAAAGAGAGAGAAGAGCCTGGGCTAGCAGGGCATCTGGGAACCGGAAGCCCGTGTGTACCTGAAAGCGCATCTGCTGGGCCTTCTCAGGATCCACGGCGGCCACGTGCTGGTAGTGCCTCAGAGTGTGCCTCTGTTCCTTCTGCTCTGCACGCAGGTAGCGCCTCAGGGCCGTCAGAACTCGCTCAGCCTGTGGGAGGGACCAAGGCTGTCTGGGCTGATCCTCGCTCTTCTCATCGGCTCGCCCTGAGCCCTCCTTCCATACCTGAGGTGGGTCGCCCTGTAACGCTGCCAGGAAACCTTCCAGAGCAGCTCGGCGCTGGTCGTTGATCAGCGCGACGACTCTGGTGGCGTGGGTCTCCACCAGGCGCTGCCGCTCACCGGACACCTGTTCCTCCAGGGTCTGCAGAATGGACTGGAAGTGCTAGTGAGGGATAAAACAGAAGGGGAGAGAGAGGGGCTGGGGTAAATGTGAGTCCAGGGCAAGCAGGGTGGGCCTCAGTGGGTCTCCTTCCTCACCCAGCCAGTCTGGGGCGGGAGGCTCGGTGGAAGAGATGGGCGGCAGGATCAAGCAGAGCTGGGGCGGGGCTGGCCTACGGGAACTGGTTTGAGGGTGTAAGGTTAGGTGGGAACCATCTGAAAACGGAACTGGTCCACTTAAGGTCTAAGGGAAGCTTCGGGCCGCTCCGAAGGAAAAGGCAGGCTGAGCCTCCACAACGCGGACGGGCCAGGCCCGGGCCTGGAGGCTGACCTCCAGGAGTCTCCATGGGTCGGGCTGCACAAGACAGCGGCAGGGAAGGGGAGCCAAGAGTTAGGAAGCCGGCTTTCTTAGACAGGGACCGAGAGGAAAATGAGAGGACTGGCTGTTACTTCAGGAGGCTCCGTTTGAGAGGGGTCCAAAGCCAGCCCTCAGCGGGCTTGCTGGACAGCAGGCACCAAGCCCCCGACTCCATCCCCAGCAGGGGCAAATGGGGAGGGGCGCTGTGAGTAGGTGAGTAGGAAGGGGTTGAAACGGATGGAGTGGCCCCGGTGGTGGACAGAGGAGGAGTAAGACTCAGAGGAGGACATCCTACCTCATTCAGGGCCTGCCTGTCGGCTTTGGGCAAGTTCTTCGACTGGTTGTCGGCCATGGCCCACTCACGCATCACCTGGGAGTGAGGAGAGGGACTTCAGGATTCCTGGAGCTACCCTGGTCCCACAGGGAGTCCCCCACCCATCTCCAAGGCTCAAGAAGATGAAGATCACCTAGTGCCTCTGGACTTTGGATTCCCAAGAAGGAATAGACAGAGGATTCCTTTTCTCTCTCTCTCTCTCTTTTTTTTTTTTTTTTTTGAGACAGGTTCTCATGGAGCCCAGGCTGGTCTCAAACTCAAGTGTTTGAGGCTGGCCTTGAATTTCTCATTCTCTTGCCTCAGCCTCTCATGCGTAAGGATTAAGGCACATGCAGTTATGCCCAACCAGCTCCCAGGGAATTTAAAGTGGATTGTGCCATAGACTAGAGTATCTCTAGTGTCTGGTGGCATTTCAATGATCTGCTAGGTGGGTCAGTAATCTAGTGTCATCCTAGAGAGCGGTGTTGGGTACTCTTTCAAGGCGGTGTCAATAAAGAATTTCCCAAGCCTTTAATCCCAGCACTCGGGAGGCAAAGGCAGGCAGATCTCTATGAGTTCGAGACCAGCCTGGTCTACAGAGTGAGTTTCAGGATAGCCAGGGCTACACAAAGAAACCTTGTCTCGAATAACAAAAGAGAGAGAGAGAGAGAGAGAGAGAGAGAGAGAGAAAGGTAAGGAAGGAAGGAAGGAAGGAAGAAAAGAAGGAAGAAAGAAAGAAAAGAATCTCCCTGTATTCATGGAGTCATGTGGTGATGCTGGGTTTCCTGGTACCATCACCTCATTAATCTGGCGCATCCTACGCTCCTCCAGGTCCATCTTGGCCCTCAGGAAACCCTCATGCTCGCTGATTTCCCCAGGCATGCCAAAGTAAACATCCACGCCATCAGTGGGCCTTGCTGTGGGAGTGACTGCAAGACAGGGATCAGGCAGGCCAGTCACTTTTCCTCCCTGAAAAGTCCACTTCCCAGGATGCACCAGAGACCAGCATGCATCCAGTTTAGCCATGGTTATTACCTGGCATCATGGTTCCAGGCCTGGCCTGCGTTGGCAAAATTCTGGGAGCATTGCCTATATGAGCCCCCTCTTCCCATCACTCCTTTGCGGGTCCCCCCCTTCATTCTTCATGGACTAATCTACCTATACCGTATCCAAAGCCACTGACATCTCTTCCATTTCCTCAGTTGTGCCCCTCACTCCTGAAGCACTCCCATGCTCCCCAAACCGCCCTAAACACAAATGGTTAAGAGAGATGGGGAGACTGCCTCACCTTTGCTGACCATGACAGGAGTGTGGGAGCTGGGAGGTGGGACTCTTTTCTCCTCCTCCTCTTCTTCAGCCTGAGGGGGCTCCACGAAGTAATCATCTACTGGCTGAGGGAAGGATTCCACCTCTTCCTCATCCTCACCTCCCTCTGCTCTGCCCCCCAGGGGCCAGGACCGGGTAGAGGGGTCACTGAAGGAATAGAAGACTCAGGCAGTAAGATCTCCAGATAGGCTCCCAGGCTCCCATCCCCTGCCTCAAGAGCCATGGGGAGGAGATAGAATCTGCTGTCACTCACCCAACTGCCATCCCAGAAGGGTTGGGAGTCGCTGGAGGGGGGCAGCATACATACTCCACACCTCGGAACCGATCAGAGCCGCAGGGCAAAAGCATGCCAGAGCCATGCAGGATGAGGCCCTGGGAGCTGCAGGCCTGCAGGAAGACAAGGCCCAGAGACCAGAAGGACCTGGTTGGAGGGTGTGGACAGGGAGCCTGGACGCTGTGTTCCAGGAGAAGGGAATGAGAGACCCCTACGTCCCAATTGGAACGCTTGGGTTCTAGAAGGAAGGGCCTAGATTCCTAGGTCCTAGGGTTAGGAGAGAGGCGGAACCAGTCCTCACCTCCTGCGCCTCCTGATGCCTCCTGCTTGAGCTCTCACACTGGTCCATACGCTCCTGGTGCAAGAACCGACAGCCCTCAGGCACTAGCAGGGCCTCACTCACGAACTCACCAGCTGGGGGATGGGAGACACCAGAATCATAATACCTCAGCCCTGCCCTCCTCCGAGTCCAAGCATCCTCAGAGGTGTCTCTCCTGACACCCGGACTCCTAATGTAGATCTGCCTCATCTCTGGGGGACTCCCCCGTCACCTCAGTTCCCGTCCCCCAGCAGGTGACTCACGCAGGCAGTGGAAGGGCACAACCTCACGGTGGGGGTGAGCGCATCTGCCGCTTCGGGTACCACCACACCAGCGCTCCATCGGGATGGCCTGTGCAGCCTGCTCCACGCGAGCTATGTGTAGCTCTGGGTACATCTGCGGGAACCAAGAAGTGGAACCAACCTACTGGCTACCCCAGCTCTCTTGTTCTTCAGTTCTAGGGACCCAACCAGGGCTTCACGCTCGCCAAAGCAAGTGCTCTATCACTGAACTACACGCCCAACCCTCTTTTTATTTCGAAACCAGGTCTCGATAAGCGTTCTACACTGTCCTTGAACAGCCTGAGCAAGCCTTCAATTTGCGATCCTTAGCCTCTCCAGCAGCTGGGATTACGATGCACAGTTGGTCATTCCCTTGTCAATTTTCTAGTGTTCATAAGGACCCCCAGGTCTTCCTCTCTTGTCTACAGAACTAACAGGCAGCTAGGCCTCAGGTGCCCTCCCTTAAGTTCTCAGGTCTTGGTGAACGAGGCTTGCTCACGAAGCTCAACTTCTCCAAGCCCATTTCTCAGGGCAACCCTGACCCTCAATCGGGTTTCTTTCTTAAAAATAGCCCTCTCTTGTGCCCTGCCTTTCTCTGCTTAGCTTCTAAGTAACTCTTCTCTTTGTATTAGCTCCGCCTTTTCATTTCACGCCTCCTTGGAAACCACTCTCATTGGGCTCCACCGCTTCCCGCATCTTGTTGGTTTAAAGGTCTTTTTATCTAAGCCCAGCCTCTCCTTTGGCCACGCCCACTTACACTCCCCCTTTTTTCTAAATAGCTCCACAGATTCCTAAGCCTTGCCACTCTTGAGGCGATCTTGATTAGTGGACGTTTTTGCAGTTTTTTTTCCTCCTCCTAATATCTCAAAATAGGTCCTGCCCTAGCCCCGCCTCGCCTCCTCGCTGGACACAGACCCCGAACTTCCCCAGGCTTTCCAGATCCTCTCACCTCCCTGGACTCGGCCTTACTCAAGTCTAGCTTCCTCAAGGGCGACCCCGCCCCAGCTTGGACCCACTGAGCACTGACCACACCTCTGCCCGTGGGTCCCGCCCACCTGTCTGCAGTACTCGAGCACTCGCTGCGGGTCCAGGAGACAGCGTCGTGATCGCTGTGGGTCTGGTTCCCAGCGGCCGGTGCGCAGGTCCCGGTGCAGGGTTAGACGCCCACATAGTCCAGCCACCTGAGCTGACCCTGGAGCCTGGGAGTGGAGGCAGACGGGGCAGTGAGGGGCCGGGGAACACTGGCATTCCGGGTCATCTGGTCCCTTGCTCCCTAAAACCCAGATGGACACCTGCCCCTAGCACCAGATCCTTCTAAGCTCTCCTGGGTGGAGGGACCGTTCCCCGGGAAACAGATCCCGTGGGGCGGGAGCGCCCCAGCTCTCCCGTTGCTATGGTGAACCCGGATCCCCACCCCCCGGGTTTCTCGCGGCCTTGTAGCTGAGAAGACAGGCTCCGCCCCCGCCCCAGCTTCTTGGTTCTGGAGCCCGAAAGGGTTAAAACTTGAATCGTGGGGTGGGGGACAATCCAGGCGTTCTGGCCCCTCCTCCCCCCCTCCGTCTCCAGTTCGGGTTCCCATTGAGGGGGTGCAAAGACGAAAGGGCCTGGCTTCCCTGAGGGCCTGCACATCAGGCCGTAAGGACTAGGGAGCTATATCCGGATTGAGTAGTGGGTGGAGGCCTGGACTCCTGGATGTTTGGGGGGCAGGGGGCTCATGTGGGGCCAGAGGATACAAGGGACCCGGATTCTTAGATCCAAGCGCCTGCTGCCCGGTGGGTCCTACGTCCAGGTGGGCAGGGCTTGTGGCTTTGTCGGCTAGGAGTGAGCTAGATTTCCAGAGCCAGGGGCTCTTGGAAAGACAGGTCCGACGATGCGGGTGGGAGGGGGCAGGGAAGTCGGACGATGGAGGAGCCCAGGAAAACCTAGAGTTCGGAGTGCATGGGGCAGGCCACCTGGCTAAAAAGGACAGCGCTTTCTGCGGTGGCCCTGCCGCGTCCAGGTCCAGAGGCCGGGTCCCGCCCCTTCCCCCATCCCCAGAGCCCGGCCGGGCCTCACCTCGGCCGCGCTGGGGCTCCCACCGGCCAGGCTCCCGACGGCGAGCTGCGCGCGCAGAAGCAGCAGCGACAGTGGCAGCAACAGCGGCAGCGGCGGCGGGCTCCGGCGGCGGCCCTGGCCGCGAGCGGCGGGGCTGGCGGGCCCCATGTCCGGGCCTCGCGCCCTCACGTCCCCTGCTCTCCCGCCCGGCCCAGCCCGGCCCCAGCGGTGACAGGAGCTCCCAGCGCCACCGCCGCCGCCGCCGCCGCCTCCTCCTCCCGCCGCCCCCGGGCTGCGCCGGCGCCGCCAGCCCCGCCCCGCGCCGGCCCCGCCTTCCCGGCCAGGACAATAGCGTGGCGGCTCTGCGCACTGCGAGGCTCGGGAACCCCGGGAGGGAGCCTGCGCCATGCCCCAGCCCCTCGAGATTCCAGGTGTCACACCCCACGTTGAGGCCAGTCACTAGGCTCAGTCCTGGGCTCAGTCGTTTTAGACTTTGAGCTCTCTCTTGGGACTTCCATCCTTAGCCTTCTTCTGGCAAACCCAGACACCTACTATCAGCTTTGTCCTCCAAGGATGCCAGAATCCATCGGAGGTGTGGGAGGCGGGGAGCGGACACGGGACCCCTCCATAAATTCCTCTCTTGAGGGGGCTGGAGAGATGGCTCAGAGGTTAAGAGCACTGACTGCTCTTCCAGAGGTCCTGAGTTCAATTCCCAGCAACCACATGGTGGCTCACAACCATCTGTAATGACATCTAGTGCCCTCTTCTGGCCTGCAGTCATACATGCTGTATACCTAATAAATAAATAAATCTTTCATTAAAAAAAAAAAAAAAAAAAAAAAAATTCCTCTCTTGAGATCCCAGGAATACAGACCTCCAAAATTTCCCCAGTCAAGAACATAGAAATGGAGTGTGAAAGCATCCCTGTAATCCCAGCACTTGAGAGGTGGGGGCGGGAAAAGGGAGTTTGGGGCTAGCCTGCCTACCTGAGACCCAGTCTCAAAAGACAAAACAGTAACTTAGAACTGGTCTCCTCTAGGCCTCTTCTGTCTCGGGATCAGAGAGAGACCAAGTCTCCCGCCCTTTCATCCTCAGACCTAGGAATTCAGTCTTCCTGCCCTAATTGCCAGGTGTCTGGACCTTCAAATTCTCCATCCAAAAACCCTTTCTTTAAGATGACTTAGGTCAGGTGCTGGGTACTGTCACCTTCAAATACCTAACACCTGAGGACCACGGTGTGGAGCCCCGCATTCCCACTCACTCTAAGGGCTCATTGTTTTGTCTCTCAAGTAAGTGCAGAATGTTCTCTTTTGCCTGACCAACAGAGGCAACCCAGCTCTGTGTGGACTTCTAGGTGTGTGTCTTGTGGGAACCTGCCCACATTCGTCTGTCTGCTTGTTTTCAACTGTGTATGCATCAGTGTGGGTGTGGGTGAGGCAGGGGTGTGTTATTAAAAAAGTCTAAAGTAGGGTGGTGATGTGCACCTGTAATCCCAGTGAGGGGGTGGGGGCTGAGGATGGAAGATCAAGAGTTCCAGGTTAAACCCTGTTGAGAGAAGAATCAGTGGTTAAAACACTAGCTGCTCTTCTGGAAGACCTGGGTTCAATTCCCAGTACCCACACTGTCTGTAACTCCAGTTTCGGGGCATCCATCACCCTCTTCTGGCCTGGGGGACCAGGCACATAAGTGGTGCGCAGAAATACATGGCGGCAAAATACCCACACATGTAAAACAAAAATAATAAGTCTTTAAAAAACAAGAAGAAATGAAAGTGCCATCAGTAGTAAGCAGCTAGCAAGGGGCTGAGGAAGGACTTAGGACTTCACTCCTAATGACTCCCCACGGCCAGGGTGGAGGAAGGACTATAGGGCAATTGTCATGGACCTCTTCATTCACGGAAAACCCAAGGAGACTCCTCCAAGCACACGTGCCTCTTTGTCTTTTTTTCTAATTAAACATAAATATTCTTAGTCCAAGATTCCCCTTTTATCTTTTTTATTTTTTATTTATTTGTGTTTAAAGATTTATTTATTGGGCTGGAGAGATGGCTCAGAGGTTAAGAGCACTGGCTGTTCCTTCAGAGCTCCTGAGTTCAATTCCCAGCAACCACATGGTGGCTCACAACCATCTGTAACGAGATCTGATGCCCTCTTCTGGCCTGCAGTCATACGTGCAGACAGAACACTGTATACATAATAAATAAATAAATCTTTTAAAAAAAAGATTTATTTATTAAGTATACAGTCCTCTGCCTGCATGTACACCTGCAGGCCAGAAGAGGGCACCAGATCCCACTAGAGTTTGTTGTGAGCCACCATGTGGTTGCTGGGAATTGAACTCAAGACCTCTGGAAGAGCAGCCAGTGCTCTTAACCTCTGAGCCATCTCTTCACAAACACACACACACACACACACACACACACACACGCACACGCACACACGCACACGCACACCTTTACCTCTTTTATTCTCACCCCATCCCCACTCCTTGGATTCAATCCTTTCTGTGTCTTTAAGGAAGGAATCAAGAGAGTGGTCATTCTGAGTTCTCATAGAATGAGCAGCCATATTGGCTATACTTTTATTGGCCAAAGTTCCCCTCCCTGGGAAAACCAGGACTGGGTGTGGGGAATTATTTCTTTCATCTTGACTTGTCTTATGCTATCATTATTCTTGCTGCAGATGGTCATTTTCAAATATCTTCTCTACTGGCTAGAAATGCCTTCCATCCATGTCCCTAACTCCCATCGTCTCCTGACTTTTGTCCCTCTGCAAAGAGTTTAGTCACCATCTTGAATGTCTTTCTCACAGGGGAATAAATGGGTAAAGTGGTCATATTGCTCCCACTTGGAGCATCTGTTTTGGCTGAGCTGACTCTGCATCAATGATCCTGACATTGTTTCCCTCCTTTGGTACTCCGTTTTGGAGGAATAGGTCATCAACTTGTCCTGATTCCTCAGAAAGCTGGACAGGACATGATGGCAGGTTGAAGATCTCAAGACTCTTCAACTAGAGAGATGTCTTCACACATGAGTCTGGAGACGCTGGTGGCTGGGTGGAGACAAGGTAGCGTAGGGGAAGGGGGGAGTCCCAGAGCTCAAATCTGGGGGTCCAAAGGATGTGGGTTTCATGTAGCTGGCGAAAGCGCGGGGATGAGGTGTGGTGAGGTAACCGGCCCGTGCTCTGTACAGTCTGCAGGGGGGTATTAAGTCCAGGTGTGGCTTGAAGTCATAGTAAGTAGGAGTCCCTGGAAGTCCAATCGGAGAGGAGGGTGGCAAGAAGAGGCCTCCTCCAGGGGCTTCCCCAAGGCTAAGGCTCACACTGACTCCACGAACCTTGTAGTAACCGTTGGTTGGATCCTGGGGAACAAGTGAGACTTGGTAAAGAATGGGAGGGTATAGGAAGGTAAGAATCATGGGTGGACAGACACACGGAGCTACAGACAGACCTAGAGAGAGGCATGAAGGCAGAAAGCAGAAACAGCAGGAGCAGAGACTCTGAGACAGAGAGAGCTAGGCACATAGACCAGCAGAGACAGGAGAAGGGTTGACTTCCTAGAACAAGCAAGGTCGGGCTGAAGTTGGGGCAGGAGGGAGAGAGGAAGGGAAGGAGAGAGGGAGGGAGGGAGGGAGGGAGGGAGGGAGGGAGGGAGGGTAGATTTCAGGTCAAGAGAAAGGCATGGTCAAGTATAGACAAGAGGCTTTAACTGGGGTTAGGGATGTAGTTCAGCCGGTAGAATGCTTGTCTAGCATGCTCAAGACCCTCGGTTCGATTCCCAGCTCAGTATGGTAGCACATGCCTTTAATCCCAACACCCAGGATGATAATCAGGAGGTCAAGATCATTCTTGGCTACATGCTCAGTTTGAGGCTAGCCTGAAATACACGAGACTCTATCTCAAAGAAAAGTCAGGGAGGGGGCTTTAGAATGGGGGCCAGGGTTGGAATCAATGCATCTGTCCTGAGATAGGATTTCAAAGCGGGACTATCTTTGGGAAATGATACTAGGGTGGGACCTAGTGGGAGGAAGACAGGCTCCTGGCTGGTAGAGAGCAGCCAGAGGGACACCTAGAGGCATGAAACACGGCTGACGGGGAAAGAAGGCCTGGAGACCAAGGAGAAATGATAAATAACACAAGCCGAGGCTGTGGAGCCTGCGCACCGGTGAGCTGCCTCAGAAGTTCAAGGCAGCTCTTTTTTTTTTTTTTTTTTTTTTTTTTCAAGACAGGGTTTTTCTGTGTAACCCAGGCTGCCCTGAAACTTGCTCTGTAGACCAGGCTGGCCTCAAACTCACAGAGGTCCTCCTGCCTCCGCCTCCCGAGTGCTGGGATTAAAGGCGTGCGCCACCGCCACCGGCTGGCAAAGGTAGGTCTGAAGGTGAGAGAATCGAAAGAGGAGGCCGGCTGCAGAGTAGCCGCCAAGTGTGGTGCTGAGGTCGCAAGTCCTGGTTTGTAACCCAGCACTCCAGGAGAGACCGCCCGAGTCCAAAGCCAGCTGCAGGGTGGGGCCCTGTCTCCACAAAGTGGGAAGAGGTGGAGACCCGGTGACTGGTGGTGAGCTCCTCCCCCAATACTCACTGTTGTCTCCAGAGCCTCCTTTTCATCAAGAATCAAGTCACTGTGCTCAGTGTGCACAATGGGACCCTGAGGTAGGAAAAAGAACAGCAGGCACTGGGTCAGAAGATCATCCTATTCCACTGCCAGATCCCAAAGGCCCCCCTTTGGAGGCCAGGCTGAAGGAGAGACACGGAGGCTAGACTTATGACAATAAGGAAGGCTGTGAGGGCATATTGAGCAGAAAGGATAACTGGAGAATAAAACATATTTGCAATTGTGGGAATGCTGTGGATCTAGGGTCATCATATTTAAGACAGGAACCAAGCTGGGTACAATGGTGCACGCCTTTAATCTCAGCACTCAGGAGGCAGAGGCTGGAGGATCTCTGATTTGGAGTTTATGGAGTGCTGGGAACCGAACCGAGGGCCTTGAGCATGCTAGACAAGCATTCTACCGGATGAACTACATCCCTAACCCCAGTTAAAACCTGTTGCCTATACTTGATCATGCTTTTCTCTTGACCTGAAACCCACCCTCCCTCATGTCTCCCTCACTCCCCAACTCAGCTAGACCTTGCTTGTTCTAGGAAGCCAGCCTGGTCTACAGAGCAAGTTCTAGGACAGCCAGGGCTTCACAGAGAAACCCTGTCTCAAACAACAACAAAAGGGCTAGGGCTATACTTGAGCTTGAGAATGGGTTAGACTAGGTTGTTATTTTGGTCTGGAAGCAGAGTCAAATATGGACGCCCAGTATCTTACCCGGTCTTCTCTGCTGCCTGTCTCCTCCTCCGGGCCACGTGAACTGGAGCCGTCACTGCTTCCTGGGATCCGGACCAAGTTCTTGTTCTTGGAGAAAGAGCCTGAGGCCCAGGACGGTGAGAGGCACATGAGGTCATACTTTGTGAAGACCGATACTTGGGAAAAGAGCTGACTGGGCAAAATGGGCTAGGAAGGCTGGAAACCAAGGAGAACCCCGGCCTGGGAGAGATGGAAGGAGATGGGGGGACCCTGAGGAAACTGTAGGGAGGGAACCTGAACCTGGGACAAGATGAGCCCTGTGCAAGCTTAGGGAGCCAGGAATGGAGCCAGGTCCCCAGGCCAGGCGGATACTTGCCATGGCGCCAGCAGCAGAGGGTCACTCCAGTGATGACCATAAAGAGGGTGGTGGCTGCAGAGACTGCTCCAGCCACAATCCGTACAGTGGGCAGCAGATCTGTAAGGAGCAGGTGGGACGTCCTCAGAGGGCTGATCCGAAGGAGGCTAACAGGGAAATGGGCTCGGGGCTTGGGTGTGGGATCCCTGGGTTCAAAAGGCTGCCAAGTCTGGGATCCCCAGATTTGCAGTGTGCTAGGTTTGGTGTCGAGGACTCATGAATTTGGGGAGTCACAGTTTGAGATTCCCCTGGCCAGTCACACCTGTAATCACAGCACTTGTCAGGAGGGCTGCCAGTAGTTCCAGGCCAGCTAGGGCAAGCTGAGACCCCGTCTCAATAAACAAAACACCGATAATGAACAGACAGGACTGGCAAGATGGCCCAATGGGTAAAGGTGCTTACTACCAAGCCTAAAGGCCCGAGTTCAATCCTGTGGACCCACAAGATGGAAGGAGAGAACTGACTCCTGCAGAGTTGTCTTCTGACTTCTACATATGCGCTGTGTCAGGAGTATGCCCCTCCATAAACAAACAAACAAACAAATAAGTGTAAGCAAGCACCCTAACTTTAGGGTTGCTTAGAACTTGAGAGCGGGGGCTGGAGAGATGGCTCAGAGGTTAAGAGCACTGGCTGCTCTTCCAGAGGTCCTGAGTTCAATTCCCAGCAACCACATGGTGGCTCATAACCATCTACAATGAGATCTGGTGCCCTCTTCTGGCATGCAGGCATACATGCAGACAGAACACCATGTATGTAACAAATAAATCTTAAAAACAAAACACAGAGAAACCCTGTCTCGAAAAACCAAAAAAAAACAAAAAACAAAAAAAACCTCGAGAGTCTTCTATTTTCCAATTTCCCAGATTTGTGGGTTCCTGGTATGAAATGGCCTTTCCACTCAGGGCTCTGTATTTGAGAGAATTTATTGATCTTGGGTCTTGTGATTCAAGAAATTCATACTTTTTATTACATTTCAAATGTTACTGTTTGTACCTATATGTGGGGAGGTGCATACTACAGTGTAGGAATGGAGACCAGAGAAGAACTTTTGGGTATTGGTTCTCTCCTCCACGTGGGTTCTGAGGGCTGAACTGGGGCCATCAGGCTTGGTGACGAGTGCCTTTACCTGCTGAGCCATCTCACGGACATAGTTTTGAGACTCACTAGGTTTGGGGAGTCTTTGCATTTGGGAACCTTATGGTTTGCTGGCTTCAGTCTTGGGAATCGCTGTGTGTGGGGGATTCGGAATCCCCAGGTCTCAGTTCTTTGGATCAGTAACTCACCTCTACGGCTCAGGTGGACCTGTGTCCGTCCCTCACCCAGGCGGTTCCTGGCAGTGCAGTTGAAGACCCTGGTAAAGTCGGACTCCTGGGTCCCGGAAATGTGTAGCACAGAAATAAGACCTGGGCCCTGTCCTCCCTCCACTTCCGGGGCTGAGAAGGCCTCCACCAGGAACCTGCCTAGTGAGCCTGCCTCCAGGAAGCCCTCGTCCCAAGACCAAACCTAGGAGCCAAAAGAAAAGGGAACTGATTAGAAGCCTGGGGAAGCACAGAGGAGCTGCTGGGGTGTGGGAGATGTCAGTGTCAGGTGTGGGAGGGTGGACATTACGGCTGGTGTGTCAGAGAGGTGAGGGTTCTTTTCCTTACCACGGAGTCCGGGGCAGGAGAAGCAAACACCACACACTGGAGGCGAGCAGGGCCCCTCAGGAAGGCTGGCGCAGGGTGAGGGGCCGTCACTACGGGGGGAGCTGGAATGGAAACTATGCACCATGAAGCAGAGGTCTCGACCTCCCCAAAATCAGTTCTGAAAGGTGCGAGGTCAGACCTGGTCACTGTGTTTTTCACCCTTGAAATACCAGACCATGCCACTCTACAGACTAGGATAGGCCTGCCCCCCCTTCAACAGTTCCAGCTCCAAACCCCAGTCCCACAGCCTATAACTTCCCTCCTGGGCCACGCCCTCTCGGCCCACCCCCTACTCCAAGACCCTCGGGGTCTCTCACCATTCACTGTCAACCTCGCCTGCGCTGTGCCGCCTCCCAGACCGGAGCGCCGCGGCTCAGCCCTGCACACATAGTCGCCCGCATCCTCCAGCGCCACGGATGGAAGATGCAGCGTGGGCCCCGAGCTCAGCACCTGGCACAGGGAAGGGGCATCAGAGACAACACTCGGGGAGGAATCCCAGCCCACTTCCAACTACCGTCCCGGATCCCAAATCGGACTTCACCTGAGAGCTGCCGAGGCGGGTCCAAGTAATCCGTGGAAGTGGGTTCCCTCGCCAGGCACAGCTGAAGGAGGCGTCTTTCCCTACGTCCACGGACACGGGCTTTGGTTTTGCCTGCAGAATAGGTCCATCTGGAGGAGAGAGAGGAGTGGGGTGGAATGAGCCCCTGACACAGGATCCGCTAGCTACTCCAAAACACTAACAGGTACAAGTGTAGGTCTCCGGGCAACACCCGCCACCTAAGTCCGCTACCACAACCCCGCCCCTGCCTCGCTTAGAGGTTGATCTGGCCCAGCCAAACCTCGCCCTGCTACCTGCTCTAGCCCTGCAGCCCGGCACAACCACGCCCACCTCGGCCCCACCCACGGCCCCGCCCCTGCTCACACAGCACTTCCAGCGCGGTGCTTCGGTTGGCGCTTCCCACCGCATTGCTGACCTCGCAGGACACCGGCTCTGTCAGGAACGTGGCGTCTGCTACGACCTCCAACCTTGGCCCACGTGCCCCGAGCACCGGGGATCCCCCCTTCGCCCACCTGCGGAGACAGTGGCGGTATTAATATAGCCCATCCTATCCCTCCTCAAGATCCCACACCCTGCTGGAGACAAGTGGCGTTTGTCGTCACCTGTAACCGGTGACAGGAGGCTGGGCAGTGGCTTGACACCGGAAAGTCACCTTCTCTCCCTCCTGCACAGTCTGGGGCTCAGCAGACAGAGTCACCACTGGGGGATCTGTGAGAGTAAGGCAGGAAGGAGCTGGGTAGTCGGTACCGATCCCCCAGGTATCCCAGGGTGTCCTTCTCCTGCCCTCTCCAGCTGGGTCAGACCCAGGAGTTCAGGCCCACCCGGGTCTTTCCAGGACCACTCGCACTCACACTGCAGGATCAGTGTAACGGCTGTGTCCTTCCCTGTGGGCAGGGCCTGGCTCCGGGCTCTACAGATCAAGGTGGCTCCATCATCGTGACTGGAAGGGGTCAGGAATAAGGTGTTTTCCACTGTCCCAGTGGTCTTGTCCTTCAGTGTGGTCTGGAGGTGATAGATAGACAATAATTATTTCTTTTCTTTTTTGGACAGGGTCTCACTATGGAGCCAAGGCTAGCCTTGAACTCATGATTCTCCTGCTTCAGTCTCCTGAGCGCTGGGGTTACAGGTGTGTATTACCACACCACATATTATCAATGATTTCATTTATAGCTTACACAGGTAGTGCTTACAATGTATTGGATACTTTTAGACATTCACATGTTTTATTTAATTCTCTATATTATTCTAGGAGGTAATGCTACTGCTTTCCCATTGTGTAGATAAGGAAACTGGGAGACAGAAGTTAAACACCACAGACAAGAGCAAACGCTAGCAAACGACTGAGCCAGGAAGTCTGGCTCTTGACCTGAATCATATTTCAACCCTGAACGGCTGCCATTCTCCCTTTAGTGATCGAAGTGGACCCTGAGTCTCACTGAATGAACAAAGAACGGCAAAGCGATTTAGACCCAACCTGGTGGAAGGTGGTCCCATCCAGCCGGATCCCATCTCGGAACCACAGTAGTTCAGGGGCAGGTTGGGCATCCCCTCGACTCCGACAGGTCAGATTCCCAGGAACTCCAGCAACCAGAGACACTGCAGGGCCACCTAGTACCTGAGGGGGTTCTGGGGGGACTGCATGGCAGACCTGGGGTCAGAACTGCCTCCTGGAAGCAGATCCTCTGATCCTCTCAGCTCCACCCGCCACTCTCCTAGGGTTCCTAGACCTCCCAGGTAGTCCTCCACTGCCCCACCCCACCCCACCCCGCTCCCAAAGCACAAGGCTGGGTCCTCACCCATCACACGCAGCTGTGCAGGCCGTGATCGGAGGCCCGCTTGCGAAGCCTGGCACTCATACGTTGCTTCATCTTCCAGTTCCACAGGCTTAATGTGGAGGTCGTGCTGGCCACTGGCTGCGTTCCCTGATATCCAGTACCGGGACCACCCTGAAGACAGAAGAGACAATATATAATTCTGAACTCCTGGCCTCAAGTCTCCATCTCCAGAATCCCACCCCAGGGAGCAGAGTCAGAACCATACGTTCCATGCTAAAACACCATTAACACATCCGGGCTGGGGGCAGGTGTGGTGGTGCACACCTTCAAATCCCAGCACTCCAGAGCATGAGGCAGACACATCTCTATGAATTCGAGGCCATCCTGATCTGCATAGGGAATTTAGGCTGGCCAGGACTACATAGTGAGACACTGTCTCAACAACAACAAATAAACAAAAACAAAACAAAAAGCTAGGGGGAGGGCTGGAGAGATGGCTCAGAAGTTAAGAGCACTGCTTGCTCTTCCAAAGGTCCTGAGTTCAATTCCCAGCAACCACATGGAGGCTCACAACCATCTGTAATGAGATCTGGCGCCCTCTTCTGGCCTGCAGGGATACATGTATACAAATAAATAAATCTTTTTTGAAAAAAAAAAAAAAAAAAAAGCTAGGGGGAAAAGTTGGGTCCAGAGAGATTCTAAGCCTCCTGCCAATTTATAGTCGCCACAAATTTGGGAGTGAAAAAGTCAGAAAAGAATACAAGGAAACAATTCCCATCGAAGTTAGCTTAAGCCAGGTGTGAGTGGTGCAAGCTTGTGATTCCAGCACTCAAAAGGCTGAGGCAGGAGGATCTCGAGTTTGAAGCCAGCCTGGGCTACAGAGGGAGACCCCAACTCAAAGAAGGAAACAAAACAAATAACCAAGAAAAAAATTAGATAAAACACTACCTTTCGCCCACCACAGAGGAAAGTTAAAGGGGGCGGGGCTTCTGAAGAGCTCACAATAGCCTGTGCATTAATTACACGACTGTAATTATTGGTAAACTATCTACTCATTTATATGATGTTTTAGAATAAAAATGATAATCCCTAAACACAAGAAATCACATCCCCCTCAAAAAATCATTTTAAAACTCGGGGTTCCCAAATATTCACTGGGAGGCCACCAATCTCCAAAGTTGAAACTGTCAGATGCTGCCCACGCCCAGCCCCCCTGCCATGTTGCCAGCCCTTCCCAGAGTAGAGACCAGACTCACCTGGAAGGTCTCTTTCGCCCCCTAGAGCCAGCCCATCCTTAGTCCACTGCACGAGCCCGCGGTAGGCGCCCAGAGCACAGGGTAGCCGGGCTTCCTCCCCCAGCAACACCACCAAGTCCTCTGGCTGCTGCAGGAAATGGGGCGATGGGCCTAGGAGAAGACAGGACAGTGCAGCTGTGCTTAGGTCAAGAATCCTCTTATGCAAGACCCAGGGGGTCCAGTCTCCAAAGCCCTCCTTACTCAGATTAGAAGCCCTGGCTTCTAATCTCTCACACCCCCAGTAGGCGCCCTTAGCTACTTTTCCCAATAAAGGCGGACAGATAACCCTCCCTGCTCCCTCCGGGGGTACCTGCAAGTCCTCTGAAGCAACAGAGGAGGGCGAGGAGGGCGAGGAGGGCGGGACCCAGCATTCCGAGTGTGTGTACCCCAAGATCCCGCAGACTTAGGGCTGCACTGGTCCCCTCCAACTTCTTCCTCGAGAGCACGCCTCTCACCACGCTGGACTGGAACCCTTCTCTGCACCCCACTCTCCCCACCCCAGGCTGGAAGATTCTATGTCTGTCTTGGAGTCCCGGAAATCTGGCTCATCCTCAGCCTTCGATGCTCTACACCGCTCGCGGGTTGCACGCCCTGGGTCTGCGAGAGACCCGCGGGAGGGCGGGATCCTACTCGCCCCGCCCCCTGGATACCCGCCCTCTTCCCATTGAGAAACTCCCGCGGCTTGCGTGCCGAGACTCCGGGCGCTCCGGCTAGCGGTTCGCGCAGCAGGAGGGCGCCCCTCTGTTATCAGGGGGTCTGAGAGCTGGAACACCTGGGTCCAAGGAGGGGGCCCTGTTCGAGTTGGACACCTGCGCCCTACTGAGGCTGAAGGGGAGGCGAGCACGAGGAGGAGGAGAGAAGAGAGTGGAAGAAACTTGCTCAGCCCGGACTCAGGAGGGACTGAGCTGAGTGGAAACCGAGCTATAAATGGGAACCCCTGGGACTTCGCCAGTTTCCGTGCCCCGGGGAGGCGGGCCCAGGCTCCCGTGGGCCTGCGGGTCGAGGAGAGGGCACTCAGGTGTTGAAGGACTACTTGGGAACCATGAGAAAAGAGGGATTCAGCTCCCCACTTCCCCAAATACCCACCCCACCCCCGCGCTGCCTTGTTATCGCTACGAGCCTGACACACCCTAAGATGTAGGCATCCAGCCCCGCCCCCCGAGTTCCACTTTTCCCAGAACTCAGCAGTACCCAGCCATCCCCTCTCTCAGCCTAGCCGTCCCGGGCCCCTCAGAGTGGTTGCCGGGCGACGGCTGGGAGGCGGCGGTGCTCTGGCTCTGGCAGGCAGGGAGGCTGGGAACCGCACAGCTTGTCCTGACAGCTCCCGTGCATCCCAGCTGGGGCGTTCCCACGCTGCGCAGCTGGCAGAGCAGGTGGGAGGGGCCCTGAGCTTACTAAAGGGGCGCGCTGGAGGCGGGGGGGGGGGCGCTGAGATCCCAGGTCTGACATTCCTGGACCTATCAGAATTAAATGACATTGAGGGCTCAGACTGGTGTGTCTAAATGTCAGAGGGTTGGCCTTCCAGGGAGAAGGTGGTTCAGATCTCTGCTGGCTGAGAAGCTGGTGGACCTTGCAATCTGCAGTATGGCGCAGTTGGGCAGGTTCGGGATATCTGGTCTTAAGTCTTAGAGCTACTGGATTTAACAACAAATCTCATTCTCACTCACCCCCACTGGCCCAGGAGGATTGGAAAACCAACAGAAGAAACAGCTGTGCTGAGTCCTATAGGAGTGTCGGGGAGGGGGCTGGGGGGCTGGAAAAGAAGGTCCTAGGGATCTAGCTCTGGGGGAATCTGGACTCCCGGCTTCTGTGTTTTGAAATAGGACAGGCTTGAGCCCCGGACTCCTGAGTCTCGGGGAGGAAGTCAGGTGATGAGGTTGTTTTTCCAGACACCTGATATAACTTCCCTTTCCTGGCACTCTGGGGCCACCGGCATGGAAAAATGGAGAGCCTGGAGTCCCCAGAGCGTTCGGAGAAGGAAAACAGCCAAGGTTGAGTGTAGAAGGTGTGTACTAATTAAAGGTTCCAGCAACTGACAGCTCTACACCTTGGCCTCCAAGGGTACCATCTGGTAAAGGCCCCGTGGCAGACCCTTCCTCGATTAGGTCTGTGTGCAGTCGTCTCCCAGGAGGTGTTGAGGGGTTAGAGAAGGGAATGAGGAAGGAGAGTAATGAATCAATAATGGGGATGGGTGGGAGAGCAAGACCAGAGGGCTCAGCCTTGGTAGATAGCTGCGGGGGGCGGGGGGAGCCGTGGTGGGGTAGGAGGTTTGTAGGGGTAGGGGTGGGGGAGTGGAACAGTTGCAATTCCTTCAGGAGATAAGCAGGCAGAAGGGGCTTATCCCTGGCGGATGCAGCTGTGCACCCGGGTTGGGAAGGCAGGCCAGCCAACATATGGTTCTAAAATTCAAGGATCAGAATCAGGCCTAGAGCCAGGGAACTGCATAAGAAAGGCACAGAGAAAGGCTGACTGCACACTGTATATATTGAGTTCCTGTTACTGAGTGACAGTGGGGGAGGGCAGTAAAAGTGACAGAAATGAGGAGAGGGAGAAGAGAGAGGAGGAGGGGGAGGAGGAGGAGAGGGAATCAAAGAGACGGAGAAGAATAAGAAGATAAATCACCTTGGCTGGAGAGACACACAGAGAAAGGAGGGATGGAGTTAGAACAGGACCCTCACACAGCCTTGGGACTCAGATGTTCCAGCTCCCAGAGACCCCCACTCTGTGTTTAACTGTGTCCAGCTCACCAGATTTGCACACACCGCGGTCTGTGGACACAGTCCTACCAGCTGTCCCAGTACCAGACATTCCAAAAATGTTCATAGATGGAAATCCACCCTCACCGTCCCTGGAACCCCCACACTCTCACACCCACATACACACAGTTGGCTTCCTCTCTCCCACAGTCCCGTGGTTGTCACCGAGGGAAAGAAGGGACTTGCCACAGTCTGGGATGGCTGCGGCGTCGGGGGTGGGGGTGTCCTTCCCACCCACACAGGCCCAGATCTGCCCCCCATCCTGAGCTGGGAGGTGGCTCTGGTCATACTCGCTCTCCCAGGCAAGGCCTTGGGGTCACTGGAGCTCGGGAGGCACCAAAGAATGTTGCTGGCATGTGCTGACAGGGGATTTCATTGCTTGGCTGGGCAGACTCAGGAAGGACTTGGGGGAAGCGGCAGGGTGCATTCACACTGGGTCCAAGAAACGGCTCTGGGGCTCTGGGGCTCCATGCTGTGACTGATTGCTTCGGCTTTCTGGGTTCATGAGCTCGCTGGACCCCAGGTAGCAATGAGCAGCCAATTCTGCTTGAGTGCCTGTGAGTGGGTGAGAGGGAGATAGTAATAGATAAAGAGAAACAGAGACTGTCAGAGGAGAAAAAGAGAGAGAAATGATGCATTTTTGAGTGCTTGGGGTTGGAACTCAGAGAAAGAACCTTTAACAGGGCAAGCTTAGGGCAGAAAGGAGATTCTGAGACAGAAAGTCCAGGACAGTCAGAGACGAAGATGGGAGTCTAGGGAGAGAGACAGAGACAGAGAGAGACAGAGAGAGAAGCAGGGAACACAGAGAGAGACTCAGACAAGACAACAAGCCAAGTGGCTGGCGATGGGCACTGAGGAAGTCACCGTCAGAGGCCCTGGGGTGAACCTAATACACAGGACTTCCAGCTTGACTCCCCTGCTGCTCGTGGGACTGCTGACCACAGGTGAGTGGAAGGCTGACCTTGTATTGCCATGTGGCCCTCAAGTGTCACCTTTGTCTCTTAGTGTCAATCCTCTGTGTCCCCAGGCCTGGCCCAGTCATCAGTCCCTGCCTCCGTTCCTCGGGGCTTTTGGACTCTGTCTGAAAACCTGACTGCAGTGGAAGGGACAACGGTTAAGCTGCCGTGTGGGGTCAGAGCCCCTGGCAGTGTGGTGCAGTGGGCTAAGGACGGGCTCCTTCTGGGTCCAAACCCCAGGATCCCAGGCTTCCCAAGGTACAGCCTGGAAGGAGATCCTGCTAAAGGTGAGAGATCAGAGCCTGAGATCTTGAGCCACCAGCCGAGGCTGTGGCCCTGACCTTCGGGGCTCCATCTCCAGGGGAATTCCACCTGCTTATTGAAGCCTGTGACCTCAGTGACGACGCAGAGTATGAATGTCAAGTTAGCCGCTCAGAGATGAGCCCCGAGTTCGTGTCTCCCAAAGTAATCCTCTCCATCCTAGGTATGGGTGGGAGACTCCCCTTTAGGGCCCTTTTCTTCCCTCCTACCCAGAAGCCCAAGCTCCTGTGACCCTCCACCTTGGGCCCTGGGTGGTCTCATTTCCTGAACTCTTGCCCAAAACCTTCACATATACCTCTTAGCAGTGGCTAACCCAAACCCTTTCTCCAGTCCCCCCCAAAGTGCTTCAGTTGACGCCTGAGGCAGGAAGCACAGTCACCTGGGTAGCTGGGCAGGAGTATGTGGTCACCTGTGTGTCTGGGGATGCCAAACCAGCACCTGACATCACCTTCATCCAGAGTGAGTATGGGTGGGAAGGAGGTGTTCCTAGGGGCCCCCAAAATATGTCATCCCTGAGTACCGTCCCAGGTAATGAGGCCAACATGGATGTGCGGGATAAGAAAGGGATACTGTGGGAAGACACCCAGGAGAATGCAAGACTGCTGACCTGGGGTAGAGAGAGTGTGTCAGCACTCAGGTGAGCTGTGCCAATGGCCATGCAGGAGTAAGACGTTGCAGATGGGGTGGGGGTGAGGAGGAAGAGAGGCCCATGATGCAGCCCTGAGAACCCTAGAACTCAGGGGGTCCTGAGTGTGTGGGAGGACAGAACTTGCACCCCAGCTTCTTGTCCTCCAAAGCCAATATGGGGGAGGGGGTGCTGTGTCCTCCCTGAGGACTTCCAGGGCATGCTGCTGGATCTGCCTTGGAGAAGAACCCAGCATCTCTCAACTCAGCTTTCTTGTTACCCCAAGGTGGACAAACTGTGCTGGACGTCTCCTATAATGTGAACGATGGGTCTGAGGAGAAGCTCTTCATCACAGAGGCTGAAGTCAGGTGTGCAAGCTGAGGTTTTCTCCCTGTACCCTGACCTCCAGGTTATCCCACACGAGTTCCAGGACCCAATGATGCAAGTATGGAAACAAGTTGTAGGAATACCTGGGACCCAATGCTTCACCCTGACTCCCAAAACTTCTTGATGGTAACCTCAGTTTGTAGGTATTGAGCAAAAACATTTAGGCCAGGTGAAGACCTTGGGCACTCCTATTCTCATTGTTGAACCTCCAAATCTCTCCCAGGGGAGTCCGGATCTTAGAATAAATCAGTATGCAGACTTGGATAAATGCGGGGATTTGGGATGCCCTCCTCTGTATCCTGGCTCCCTAAATTTTCAGGCGTTGACTCTGATTCCAGGAACCTCTGTTTCCAGGGTGACACCCCAGAGCTCGGATAATGGGCAGTTACTCGTCTGTGAGGGGTCCAGCCCAGCTTTGGACGCTCCCATCAAGGCTTCATTCACCATGAATATTCTGTGCAAGTGAAGGGAGGGCGGAGTTGTGGGCGTGGAGGATGGGCATCCCAGGAGGATTTGGGAGCACGGGGGATCCAAGAATGGCAGAAAGTTCAGGCATTGTCACTAGCCATGGTGTCATGTGCCTATAATCCCAGCACCTGGGATGTGAAAAGCTTAAGGAGTATTAAGGCCAGCCCGGGCTGCTGAGGGCTGGGCAGTGCAGCTCAATGGAAGAATCCGGCCCCGGATATGCAAGGACCCAGATCCCAAACCCAGCACTGGAAACAAAAGCAGACAGTCAGGAGAAATTTAAGATTTTATTACTATTGTTGTCATTATTGTGCATGGGCACACGTGTGTGTGTGTGTGTGTGTGTGTGTGTGTGTGTGTGTGTGTATGTGTATACACATGTCAAGTGGAGAAGTCAGAGAACATCTTTCAGGAGTTAGTTCTCTCCTTCCATCATGTAGGTTCCAGGAACTGAAGTCAGGTCCTTGGGCGCGTTGGCAAGTATCCTTACCTCCTGCTCCATCTCCCTTGCCCACAAGAGGAAATTAAAAGCAGGTTAAGGGACCCAGAGAGAATAGATGGGCTTCCCAGGCCCACTGAGTGGTCTCTGCTCTCCAGTTCCCCCAGGACCTCCTGTCATTAATTGGCCAGGTTTGGATGAGGGCCATGTCCAGGCAGGGCAGAACCTGGAGCTGCCCTGCCTGGCCCGAGGTGGAAATCCTCCTGCTACCCTGCAGTGGCTGAAGGTGAGGGTGGAGGCTGACATGAGGGATGGAGAAAGGACGGGGACCAGGAACTGGTACTGAGACAACTAGGCTTGCTTCTGTGTCCAGAATGGTGAACCAGTGTCCATAGCTTGGGGCACAGAGCATGCCCAGGCAGTGGCCCACAGTGTGCTGGTGATGACTGTGCGCCCTGAAGACCATGGAGCTCGGCTCAGCTGTCTGTCCTACAACAGCGTATCTGCAGGGACCCAGGAGCGAAGCATCACACTGCAGGTCACCTGTGAGTCCAGCTCTCCACCTCAGTTCATAACCAGAGAACCCTCTGTGCCTTCATGGCAGGCCTATCTGATGCCAAAGACCTGGTCGTCAGGCCCCACCCCATCTGTCTGGGTTGGTCTGTGAAGACCCCGGCCTGCACTCCCATCTCTCCTTGTACTCTGTCATTCAGTTCCCCCGAGCGCCATCACCATCCTGGGATCTGCATCGCAGTCTGAGAACAAGAATGTGACTCTCTGCTGCCTTACCAAGTCCAGTCGCCCCCGGGTCCTGCTGCGATGGTGGCTGGGTGGACGGCAGCTGCTGCCCACTGATGAGACAGTCATGGATGTGAGGATGTGGAAGACGATGCTTTGGCATCCCTTGAGGCCCTGGACCCTGAAGAGCCCAGACTGAGGCCCCAACTCCTGGGTCTCGTGGAGGAGGGTGGGAATGCTTTGGGGTCTGCTGGACCCGGGCCTCTGCTACCATGGGTGGGGGCTTCTCAGTCCCTAAATCTGAAGTTCGCTCCTTGCTAGGGCCTGCATGGTGGCCACATCTCTATGTCCAATCTGACACTCTTGGTGCGGAGGGAAGACAATGGCTTGTCCCTCACATGTGAAGCCTTCAGCGATGCCTTTAGCAAGGACACCTTCAAGAAATCACTCACCTTGAACGTGAAATGTGAGCCTTTGCCTAGAGCCCAGAGAGTCCGCAGGCTTCACAGATGTCACCCTGAGGCCCCAGCCCAGACAAAAATGTCTTCTCTTTCCCCATCTCTCACTAGACCCTGCCCAGAAGCTGTGGATTGAGGGACCCCCAGAGGGGCAGTACATCCGGACTGGGACTCGGGTAAGGCTGGTGTGTTTGGCCATCGGAGGCAATCCAGACCCTTCCCTCACCTGGCTTAAGGTAGGTTCCAAGCAAGAGTCCCCCCTTCCTTCCTCCCTTCTTCCCTTCCTTCTTGTCTTTTTTTCTGTTTTTCTTTTTTTCTTTTGCTCGTGTGTGTGTGTGTGTGTGTGTGTGTGTGTGTGTGTGTGTGCAGGTATAGCACGAACTGCAGGTGTGTGCAAGAGCAAGCACACACACTTTACTGACTGAGTTATCTCCTTAGCCCCTATTTTCTTTCCTAAGACAAGATATTATGTAGCCCTGGCTAGCCTAGAACTCACTATGTAGACCAGGCTGGCCTCAAACTCACAAAGATCCGCCTGCCTCTGGCTGGATTAAAGGCGTGCGCCACCACCCTTACCCAGCCCTACACATTTGATACTCTTGTCCCCTCCACTCCCTCGGAACATGGAGAAACCCACATTTCTTGGAAAATGCTAGAGATTCTGAAAAGACACAAATGCCATGAGAATTAATTAAACCCCAAGGACATTCCAGAAAATCTGGAAAAATAATTCCAAGACGAAAGAAGGAATTTTGAATTAAAATTCTAGAGATAAAGCAATTATAATTCCATTCATATTAAAGAAAATTCACTCATATTAAAATTAATATTAAAGAAAATAAGGAAGAAGGGAAGAGAGAGAGCAATGACAGAGAGAGAGAGAGAGAGAGAGAGAGAGAGAGAGAGAGAAGGAGGGAGGGGTGGGGGATCTAAAGGGTAATATTGGAATTAGGGAAAAGGTCAGAGAGTGGAGAGTTTCTGAAAGTTTTAAGTTTTATTTATTACTTTTAATGAGTATTTTGCCTGCATATATGTCTGTAAACCACATTCATGCCTGGTCAGAAGAGGGCTCAGATCCACTGGAACTGGTTGTAAGCTGCCATATGGGTGATGGGAATTGAACCCAGGTCCTCTGGAGAGCAGCCAGTGTTCTTAACTGCTGAGCCATCTCTCCAGGCCAAGCGCTGTTTAAGAAAAAACTGTCAGGGTGAGGTGGCTCACTTGTTATCCTAGCACTTGGGAGGTGAAGGCCGGAGGAGGATAGGGAGTGCAAGGTCATCCTCAGCTACCTTGGAGGTCAACCTTGGCTACACGAGATCTGTCTCAAGTAAACCAAGGCAAAAAACAACAGAGGCAAAGAAAAGTGAAAGACTCCTGTACTGGGTCTGGGAATTTCAAGGGAGTTTCCTGGCTCGCAGTGTTCTGTAAATACCACATTTATGGGTTTGGGGGTGTGGGGCCTTGTAGCAGGCAGAGGGCTGGTGAGGTCGGGGGTGGGAGGGTGCACAACAGGCATCAGGGTCCCCAAACCATCAAGGCGGGCAGGAGAGACTAGGACTGGAGGTACTCAATTCCAGTCCTCACTCCTTTAAGGTAGTGGGGTGCTGGCTCTTGAGGGAGCCTTTATCACACAAAGGCCCTGTCTGGGCTGGCCACCCACCCTGTTTGGGTCCTCAGGACTCACGCACGGTGAGCAGCGAGCCTCGGCAGCCCCAGGAGCCCCGGCGTGTGCAGCTGGGCAGTCTGGAGAAGTCTGGCAGCACGTTCTCCCGTGAGCTGGTGCTGGTCATAGGACCCTCAGACAATCAAGCCAAGTTCTCATGCAAGGCGGGTCAGCTCAGCGCGTACAGGCAGTTGGTGGTGCAGTGTGAGCACATAGGCCGGGCGCGTGGGGAGTGTTGCGGAGGGAGCGGTGTAGACTTGTAGCCCTGGCTCCTCAACCTCTGAATCTCTAATCCACTAAGTCCCCCCAACCAACCTGACCATCCTGGCCAACTCATCCGCTCTGCGCCCGGGCGATGCCTTGAACCTGACCTGTGTCAGCATCAGCAGCAACCCCCCAGTCAACTTGTCTTGGGACAAGGAGGGAGAGAGGTGAGCTTACAGGACGTCCCCGTCTGGGTTCCGTCCCCTCACCCTCCCAACCTGCCCCCTCTGTTCCTTAAGCTACTGTCCAAGGACCTTGTTCTCATCTCTGAACCAGCCGGGTCCTCACCCGACTTGCAAAACTTGCACAGGCTGGAAGACGTGGCCGCACCACCCCAGAGCGCCCCGTTCAAAGGCTCCGCTGCATCCAGGAGTGTTTTCCTTCGCATATCATCCAGAGACCACGGGCACCGGGTGACCTGTCGGGCTCACAGCGCCGCACTTCACGAAACTGTGAGCTCCTTCTACAGCCTCAACGTTCTGTGTAAGTGCGCAGGCCCGGCACCGCCCCTCCCGCCCGGATACCTTGCAAACTGCCGCGAGAGTCTTACCGCTAGCCAGAGTCTAGCTTTCCTAGCCTTCATTCTGACCTCAGGCTGGTACCAGCTCCAACCCACGCTCTCCATCCTTTTTTTGCAAAACTGGATCTTCACTTGTCAATTTTTAAACTTCTTACTATGTAGTCCTGGCTGACCTGGAACAGGAAGGCCATGAACTCGCCTCTGCCTCTGCCTCAGGAGTACTGGGATTGCAGGCTTGAACTACCATGTGGCTCTGCACATTTTTGCTGTTTTGTTGTTGTTTGGTTGGTTGGTTGGTTGATTTGGTTTGATTTTTTTGTGTGTGGTTTTTTGTTTGTTTGTTTGTTGCTTTTGAGACAGGGCCTCACTGTGTAGATCTGGCTGGCCTGGGACTCACAGAGATTCGTCTGTCTCTGCCCCCAAGTGCTGGGATTAAAGGCATGCTTGGGTTTTGTTTGTTTTTGCTTTTGTTTTTGTTTTGTTTTAAATTTTATTTGATTGCTCTGTGTGTGTTCCCGATTGCCCGTGCAATGGCGAGGGGGTGGAGGAACTTAAGCTAGCTGGTTCTCGCCTCCATCCACGGAGTTCCCGGGTATTGAACTCAGGCCCTCGGGTCTTTCAGTAACCTCCCTTTCCCGCTGAGCCGTCTCGCCAGGTTTTAGCTTCTATCCCCAGCCTAGTCTCAGATCTCAGCTATAACACTTACCCTGTCCACTACCTTAGTCCTAGCCACGACCCTACCTTTAACCCTGAACTCACGCCTTAACTCTCTCTGGAACCCAACTTTACCAACACTCTGACTTCCTGGGGCGCCCCCTCTGAAGACCCTCCAGAGTTCCTGGGGGAGCAAGTGCTGGCAGTGACGGCCGTGGAGCAAGGCCAGGCGCTGCTGCCCGTGTCCGTGTCTGCTAACCCCGCCCCGGAGGCTTTCAACTGGACCTTCCGGGGCTACCGCCTCAGCCCAGGTGGGGGCTGGACCTGGAGAAGGGTGCAGATTCAGGGGGACCGGCGAGCCTTCCAGGCTCCTTACGCTGGCCTTCCCCAGCTGGCGGTCCCCGGCATCGCATCCTGTCTGGCGGAGCTCTGCAGCTGTGGAATGTGACCCGAGCTGATGGTGGCATCTATCAGCTTCACTGCCAGAATTCAGAGGGCACCGCCGAGGCGCTGGTGAAGCTGGACGTGCATTGTGAGCTCCCTCAGAAACCCTGGAAGAGAGGGTTTGGGGAGGAGCTAGTTTTACTGTAGAAGTCACGCCCACTCAAGGGGCCTTGCTCATCCTGGAGTCTCCTCCTCCTCCTCGTGAAAGGCCCGCCCAACCAGGGATAACTACCCTCCCTAGGGCCCTCCCCTGCGGAAACCTCTTGCTTTGACGGCTAGGGAGACCTCAGGTGGAATCTACATAGAGAGGGGGTTCCTTACTTGGGATCTCCTCCATCCAGAAAACCAAGTTCTCTTGAACCCCACTCCAACACTGTTCTGGTACACCCCCAACCCCACCACACACACACACACACACACACACACACCACCAGACTCTAATAATACAGAGTACAACGAGGGTGAGGATCGCCTCACCGCTCGGAGAATCCCCCTCCATCAAGGGTAAATCGGATCCACCTCCATGCCACTCTTCTAAGACCCCCTCCTCCTGGAGCCCCGCCCCCTCCTGTCAGGGCCTAAGCGCCTTCTCCAAGCCCGTGTCTCCCACTAGATGCTCCCACCATCCGTGCCCTCCAGGACCCCACTGAGGTAAACGTTGGGGGTTCCGTGGACATCGTCTGCACCGTTGATGCCAATCCCATCCTCCCAGAGATGTTCAGCTGGGAGAGACTGGTAAGTACCTCGCCTTTGGTGGGCGGAGGTGGGACTAGGAAGACGGAGCCTCTTGGTATGAGTGCCTTGGGAGTGGATGCCACGAGGGTGAAGCCATATGGGACTATGCTGGTTAGGATATCTTTCAAGAGCTGGTTTTGTTGAGTGTGTGTGCGTGTGTGTGTGTGTGTGTGTGTGTGTGTAAGTGGGTGCATAGATGAACAAAAGTGAGTGAAAGAATGGATGGATAGGAGGATGAGTGCTCCCATGCTTGATCGAGACTAAAGAGTGGATAAGTACAGTTAGAAAGGAGGTGAGTGGGAATAAGTCTAGAAGAATGATAGCTTCACTGAGAGAAACGTCAGTGGGGCGGGGTATGTATAAGTAAGCAGGTGCACGTATTTATGAATGTGGACACAGACGAGTGAAAAATGTCATGAATGAGCGCTGCGAGGTGGATAGCTTGGTGCCTGGAAGGACGGCAAACAGGCACACAGGGCGGATGAGGTGGCGTAAGCTCTGCAAGCATGACCCCATGGCAGACAGAGGAAACTGATCCTCAGAAGTAATTCACGTGCCCACTGCTGCACACATGTGCCCTTGCTCACACACATACATACATACCCACAATTAAAAATAAAGAATGTTTGAAATTGTAAAAGAAAAAAAGCAAATGGTTTGTTGAACTGAGTGGATGGAAAGATAAATGAATGGGTAGGCAGATTTTGGTTTTTGTTTGTACATTTTGTTGTTGCTGTTCTAAATTTATTTATTGTGTGTATGTATAGTGCATGTGTGCTATAGTATGTGTGTGAAGGTCAGAAGATAAGTGTGAGAATCAGTTGTCTCCTAACAACTGGGTCCCAGGAAGCAATTCACATGATTATGCTCAGCCCGGGTGTCTTTACCCACTGAGTTGTCTTCAAGGCCCATTGTTTTTGAGACGAGGTTTGATCAACCTTCCTAATGCCATGGCCCTTTAGTACTGTTCCTCATGCTGTGGTGACCTCCAACCATAAAATCATTCCCTTGCTACTTCATAACTGTCATTTTGTTACTGTTATGAATCGTAATGTAAATATCTGATATGCAGGGTGATATGTGACCCGTGTGAAACGTGAGGACCCACAGATTGAGAACCACTGGTGATGTAACCCATGTTGGCCTCAAGCATGCTATGTAGCTGAGGCTGTCCTCAAAGAATTGAATTGCTCCTGACCTTTCTGCCTCCAATCTTTAAGTGCTAGGATGACAGGCCTGAGCTACCATTCTAGGACATATATATTTGAGAGAGGGTCTCGATATGTAGTCTAGGCTGTCCTAGAACTTGCTATGTAGCCCGGGTTGCCTCTGAACTTGGGATTCTCTTGCCTCTCTCTCCCAAGTGCAGGTAAATCACCACGTGCAGCACAGTCAGTTTATCTTTTAGTGCTTGAGACTGAATCCAGGGCTTTGAGCATGCCAAGCAAATGCTTTTGCACTAAGCTGCACCCTGTCTGCAGAGGGTCCCAAGCGTGATGAGTGTTTAGACAAATGTGTGGATGGATGATTGGCTGGACTGGTGGATGAATGGACGGACTAGATCAATGGTCATGTGGGTGACGAGAAACATCCCCATCTCATTGACTTGGTGCAGGGGGACTGTAGTTGGAGAGTGAAGCTGCTGGTGGATACAGTTTGGGGGAGGACCTGAGGACAGACTGGGACAAGCTCCTGTGTCTTGGGATGCCAGGGGGAAGATGAGGAGGATCTGAGCCTCGATGACATGGAGAAGATGTCAAAGGGATCCACTGGGCGTCTGCGGATTCACCAGGCCAAACTGTCACAGGCTGGTGCTTACCAGTGCATTGTGGACAATGGGGTGGCACCAGCAGCAAGAGGGCTTGTCCGTCTTGTTGTGAGATGTGGGTACCTTCAAGGTCTGCCCATAACCCACGCTCTCTCACGCTGCCTTCCGCACTCCCCATATTGACCGTTCAACCTGTCCTAGTTGCCCCCCAGGTGGATCGCCCAACTCCCCTAACCAAAGTGGCTGCGGCTGGGGACAGCACCAGCTCAGCGACCCTCCACTGCCGGGCCCGAGGTGTCCCCAACGTTGACTTCACTTGGACCAAAAATGGGGTCCCTCTGGATCTCCAAGATCCCAGGTGAACCTGGGTATGGCCAAGCGTTACCCCAGCTCCGGTCGCCCAGCCCTGGTTTTTCTTCTGAGCCCCGCCACACCCTCTCTTCAGGTACACAGAGCACAAGTACCACCAAGGTGTTGTCCACAGCAGCCTCTTGACGATTGCTAATGTGTCCGCAGCCAGGACTACGCCCTCTTCACATGCACAGCCACCAACGCCCTCGGTTCCGACCACACCAACATCCAGCTCGTCAGCATCAGTACGGTGGGAGCCGCTGGGAGGATGCTGGCCACTGCTCTTTGCCAATTTCCTGGTTGACCAGAACCAGGAAGTGTTTCTGATCTCTGGGAGGTGTTTATGCACGAGAATGGAGTTTTGCTTTGTTGAAACAAGATCTTGCTATATAACTCAGATTAACCTCAGGCTTGCTACGTAGTCAACCCTTCCTCAAAATGGCAATCCTTCTGCCTTTACCTCCAAAGGGCTAGGATTACAGCTGAGAGTCACCAGGCCTGGCTGGTTTGTTTTATTTGGTGGTAGTTGGGGCGGAGGGTGTCACAAGATGTCAGATCCAGGCCTTGAGTATGTGGGGTAAGTTCCTTATCACTGAGCTACACCTTAGCCTGGAAATGCCCCTCTTTCTCTCTAATGACTGTGGAGATACTAGATGTGTGCCTCACTGGCTTCTCTCCAACTTCACACTGAGTGACAACCACCTGTGACTCTACGGGTACCTGGCACACAAGCAGCTCACAGATATACATGCATACACAACCCACACACAGAGAATTCAAATAAATGAAACTTTTTAAAAAGTTCACCTTGAACACGGAATCTGAACACCCCAAGTGTTGCTTCCAGCGAAGTACTCGGGGAGGGCAGTTCTTGCCACGGCGGTTCCTTCCCTCCTTACTCGGTGGTTTGAAACATAGGAAGCTATGTGGCCCTGGCTGGCCTTGAACTCACAGAGATATGCCTGGCTCTGTCTCCCCAGTGCTGGGATTTAAGGTGTGTTACCACACCCAGCTTCAAACAATTTTTTTATTATATTCTATGTATTTATTTTTGTGTGTGCATGTGTGTGAGAACAACTCGTGGGAATCAGTCCTCTTCGGTCACCATGAGGGTTCCACGGGTGGAACTTGGGTCACCAACCTTAATAATAAGCAGCTTTACCTACTGGGCCATCTCACTGGCCCAACTGATTTAAAAACTTTTTTAGATTTATTTATGTTTTTTTTTAATGTATGAGTGCTCTGTCTACATGCACACTTGCATGCCAGAAGAGGCTGGATGTGGGTGTGGGAACTAAACCTTGATCCTCTGGAAGAGTAACCAGTGCTGTTAACCACTGAGGCATCTTCCCAGCCCCATGGAGGTGCACTTACTGAGCACAGCAGCCATCTGATCCAAATCATTCTTAGGAGACTCTGGAAGGAAACTCCTAGACCCCTTTTGTACCCCCTAACAATCCCCTCCCTTCTCTCCCAAGGCCGCCCTGACCCTCCTCTGGGACTGAAGGTTGTAAGCACGACCCCTCACTCGGTAGGGCTGGAGTGGAAGCCTGGCTTTGATGGGGGTCTGCCTCAGCGGTTCCAAATCAGGTGGGGCCTCCACCGAGGCAGGTGAAGTGGGCCAGACAGTGCAGAGAGACACTTGGCTGAACTAACTGTTCTCGCCATGCAGGTACGAGGCCCTGGAGACCCCAGGATTCCTCTACGTAGATGTCCTGCCACCCCAGGCCACCACCTTCACACTGACTGGACTGAAGCCTTCTACACGATACAGAATCTGGCTGCTGGCCAGCAATGCCCTAGGGGACAGTGGATTGGCTGACAAAGGGATCCAGGTCTCCATCACTACTCCAGGTGGGAAGAGGCAGTCCTGAGCAGGGGAAAGTTTTATTTATTTATTTTTTTTAACCATTTTGGGGGATGGTAGAGCAAAGTAGACACTGTTATTTCTCCTACTCACAGATGAAAGAGCTGGGGCCCAGAGCAGTTAAGAAAGTTGGCCAAGGTCACACAGCTAAGAGGAGCTGGAGATAAGCCTTGAACTCAGGCGGATGTGATTTAGGAACCAACTTTTAGCCACTGATCTGTAATGACTGAGGAATGAGGAAATAGGGGGATTTTTGTTTTGTTTTTGAAACAGAGTCTAACTGTGTATCTCTGGCAACTCAGAACTACTCTGCAGACCAGGCTGGCCTAGCCCTCACAGAGATCCACCTGCCATTGCCTCCTGAGTGCTGGGACTAAAGGTGTGTGCCACCACACTCAGCAGAAAATAGTTTTAAGTGAAAATAAAACATAAAAAGAGGATATAGCTGAGTCAGTGTATAACATAAATAGCATAGCATATTATCACATCATAGCATAAATAGTTTATACTATTAGAGTTTGAAAAAAAACCAGAAAGGGAGGCCAGTGAGATGGCTCAGTGAGTAAAGGTGCTTGCAGCCAAGCCTGATGGCTTGAGTTTGATTCCCAGGATTCACATGGTGGAAGGAGAGAACTGATTCCCACAAGTTGTCCTCTCCTCCACATGTGCCCCCCACCCACACAAAATCAATAAGTAAGTAAATATAAAAGACAGACAGACAACTGCAAACCAGAAAGGTGACTGGCTAAAGAAGACCCAGTTAAACCAATCCGACATCGTGAAGAAGACAAAGGAATGAGCAGAAACAGCCAAAAAAAAAAGTCAGGGAAACCCAGTTCTTTGCAGAGATGGAGAGAATTCACAAAACCAATCAATGCACGGTGGCGCATGCCTTTGATCTTAGCACGTGGGAGGCAGAGCCAGGTGGATCTCTGTGAGTTCAAGGCTAGCCTGGTCTACAGAGCGAGATCCAGGACAGCCAGGACTGTTTCACAGAGGAACTCTGTCTCAAAAAAATAAATAAATAAATAAAAAATAAAAAAAAATCGAGGCCTCGGTCAGGGCCCAGCACCACAAGAAAATGACCAATGAGAACATTGAGATCTGACAGATGTTGCAGCGCATGCGTTAAGTCTACACGGCTTGGTTTAAAAAAGCCTGAAGCTTACCACTTCCTGGTTTTGTAGCCTTAAGCAAATATCTGTTTCTAAAAGTAGTTTTTATTTGTGTTTTGTTCTTTGATTATTGAGACAGGATCTCAGTCTGCAACCCAAGCTGGCCTGGAAGTGCACCGTGCCGACCAGGCTGGCTTTTCACTTGTGAGCGCTGGGTCTGCCCTATGAGCCACCGGCCCAGCTAGAAACAGACTTTCCTCCCAGAGTTCTCCACCCAGGTTTCTGGAAGGAGGTTCCTCTCGCTCTTGTGAGGATTAGAGGAAGCGACGCATCTTCTGTGCTCTTAGACAGTGCAAAATTATGACCTGAATGTAAAGGAGACGTCGCGCTCTGCTTCGGCTTGCTTTGCCGGGAACGCCCCGGGTTCGGTCTTCCTCTCACCGACCAGCGTTCCTTCTGGTCTCCCCCACACCCCGCCAACTCCTTCCATTCCAGTCCTTACCCTTGAATACTAAAACACAAACTATGTTCACCTCCCTTGCTCCAATTCCATAGTTCATACCTCTGCTGTGGAACTCCAACAGAGACGAATACCCTTAAATTTTTTTCCCAAATTCGTTTTTTCTGTTTAAAGACACTCTTAATTTTTAATTTTTAGAGTATTATTTATTTTTATTTCTAAAAATTTTATTTGGGTGGGTGTTTTGCCTGCTTGTATGTATGGGCACTCTGTGTGCCTACTGCCAGCCAAGGATAGATCCCCTGGAATGGGAGTTACAGAAAGTTGTGAGCCGCCACGTGGGTGCTGGAAACTGAACCTGGGTCCTCTGGAAGAGTCTGCTGATCCGTCTCTCCTACTGTCCCATTTTTAAATTAAAATATAATTACATCATTTCTCCCTTCCCTCTCCTCCCTCCAACCAAATTCACGGCCTCTTTTTCTTTCGTTGTTATTGCTACTTACATATCCGCATATAAATGCATAAATATATCTAAGCTATTTTAAGTGTTTTTGTATGTATGATCGATTGTGTGTGCATTCACGTACACAAGCAAGCATGTCACAGCATGCTGTGGAGGTCAGGGGACAAGGTGCGGGAGTCAGGTCTCTTCCCCACGGTGTGGATCCAGGGATTGAACTCAGGTCATCAGGCTTAGTGAAAAGGGCCTTTACCCACTGAGCCATCCCCCCAACATCCTTTTTATTAATTCAACAAGTTGATAATTCACATTAAAAGAACATATACACTATAAAACACTAATTAATAACTCATTGTTATTATTGGCACAGAACTGCTGTAATGTATCGTTGTCTTTAAAACGTCACAGAGAGAGCTGCGGAGTTGACTCAGTCCCGAAGAGTACTTGTTACTCTGCAGAGGGTCTGGGGTCGGTTCCAGCACCACCACCTGGGCACCAGGCATGCACATGGTGCACACACATACACATAGGCACAACACTGATACACATAAAAAACAAATCTTTAAAATTAAAAAAAAAGGCAATAAAATGAAATGTCCCTAAGAAGCCTCCCGCCATTTCCATGATCTTTTAAGTCAGTTGAAGAGCTTAAGACGGGGAGGCTCCTTCAGGCTTATCCGATTCCTGGTATTAATTTAATCTCTCTCCACCCGCAGGCCTGGACCAGGCTCCTGAAGACACAGACCACCAGCTGCCCACAGAGCAGCCTCCAGGCAAGCGCTCCTTCCCGGCCCCTCCTCCCCGCTTCTCTTCACTCAGTCTCCCCCCTTGTGGTCACCGCTGCCAAAGACTTAGCTGAATCCCTGCAGACCCCCATGTGTCCCGTTCCGCTCTTCTTGCTGGAAGCGATAGCTTTTCTCCTTTCCTGAGCAATTCTGCAATCACACCCGGGGCCGCGTCTGTGCAATCCATATCAGCACTCTGCCGATGAGGTGCATCCTCAGACCCACCCTTTTCTTTTTGTTTTTGAGACAAGGTCTTGCTATAATTTGTAGTAATCTTCTGACCCCGGCCTTCCAAGTGCTGGATTTACAAAATGCGCTATTGTGCCCGGCATAATTTAATGCCGTGTGTGTGTGTGTGTGTGTGTGTGTGTGTGTGTGTGTGTCCTCTTTTGTGAATGCAGAGGCCTGAGGAACACCTTGGGTGTCCTCAATCACTCTCTGCCTTGGTTCCCTAAGACAGGGTCTGTCTGTGAATCTAGAGTTCTCTGTTTTATTTTCTCAGGATATAATAACCATTATTATTTACTTTTTTAAGGTGTGTGTAAACGGCAGGTGTGTGGGGGTGCCCACAAAGGCCAAAAGAGGGCATTGAATTCCCTGGAGCTGGAGTAACAGGCAGTTGTGAGCCACGCAATGTGGGTGCTTGGAATCAAACTCAGGTCCACTGAGCCATCTCTCCAGCCCCCTCTGTCTGACATTTTTTAGCTAGGCTGCTCTGCTAGCAAACCCCAGAGAGCCTATCTCCATTCTGCAACACATGCTCACACACACACTTACACACATGCACTCTCTCATACACACACACTCACATGCTCGCTCTCTCTCTCTCTCTCTCACACACACACACACACACACACGCACACACACACACACTCACATGCTCGCTCTCTCTCACACACACACACACACACGCACACACACACTCACATGCTCGCTCTCTCTCTCACACACACACATACACACACACACACACGCACACACACACACACACTCACATGCTCGCTCGCTCTCTCACACACACACACACACACACGCACACACACACACACACTCACATGCTCGCTCTCTCTCTCTCTCTCTCACACACACACACACACACACTCACATGCTCTCTCTCTCTCACACACACACACATACACACACACACACGCACACGCACACGCACACACACTCACATGCTCGCGCTCTCTCTCTCACACACACACACACATACACACACACACACACACACACACACACACACACCCCATAGCCAGCGTTTGTGTGGATGCTGGAGATCCAAACTCTGGTCTTCGTGCTTGGACAGCATGTGCCCTTACTTCTGCACCGTCTTCACAGCCCTGTGTTAATTCTGAAACAATCAGCTAGCTAGTGCTCGCCTACACTCCCTGCACTCCAGAGGCTGACATGAGGATCACAAGTTTGAAGTCAATCTGGGCTGCATAGCGAGACACTTCCACCCCCAAAAGAAACAGCAACCACCAAAAAGAACTGGCTACATCCATGCTCTCACTGTGAGGTGGCTGTATCAGTTAGCTTCAGCTGTGTAACAAACTATCCCAAACATGGAGATGCTTAGCAACATACATTTCCCATGATACTCTGAGTCTGCTGGGACAGTTCTGGCCTGGGCCCATTTAAATCATCTCTATGGTCAGCTGGCCACTAGACTGTGGCTGATCTCAGATGGCTTCCTCCTCATACGTGTTCAGTCGTCTGGCTCACGGTTAGGACAATGGAGGTAACTGCTCCTTAGAGTGCTCACATGGAGATGGCCAGGGGCTCCAAGAACAGCAAGAAAGGTGAGCTCTGATAGCTCAAGCTTCGAATTCTGTCATAATAGCTACTGCCCCCCACTGGCAAATGGCATGCCTTAACATGCAGCCAGTGTAGAGGGGGATCCCTGTCAGACAGGGCTCTGTGGAGGTGGAGGGAGGGCCTGCTGCTAACAGTTTGACTTGAGGAAGAAGCCATCTGCCTTTGGGTGGAAAGAAGGGTCCAGGGACTGGGCAGATGGCTCAGTGGGTAAACACATACAGGCATGAGGACCTGAGTCCAGCTGTGACCTGGGGCTGGGAAAGAGGCGGGTGGACCCCAAAGGCTTGATGGCTAGCCAGCCTGGCTAGCCGCAGTTCCAGGTTCAGTGAGATGCTGTCCCCAAAAAACAAGACAGAGGATTCAGTTACTGGCCATCAGATGGCTCACAACTGCCTGCGTCTTCAGCTTCAGAAAATCCAGCGCCCTCTTCTGGCCTCTGCAGGCACATGCATGCACTTGAGAGAACACATGTACACACTTTGAAATTCAAGTAAATCTTTCTTTAGGGCTGGAGAGATTGCTCAGCAGGTAGAAGCCCTTGCTGTTTTTTCCAGCAGACCCAGGGTCAGTTCCCACCACCCACATGATGGCTCACAGCCCTCCATATCTCCAGTTCCAGGGGCTCCGCCCCCTCTTCTGGTCTCCTGGGGGCACTGTACACACATTGTGTACATACTTACATACAGGCAAAATATTCATCCACATAAAACAAAAATAAATTTTCGTAAAAATTAAACTGGGAGCTGAAGAGATGGCTCTGTGGTTAAGATCACTGGCTGCTCTTCCAGAGGACCTGGGTTTGATTCCCAGCAACCACATGGTGGCTCACAACCACCTGTAACTCCAGTTCTAGGGGATATGATGCCTTCTTCTGACCTCCACATGTACAAGACACACACATGATCTGCATACATATGTGCAGGCAAAACATTTAAACACATGAAATAAATAAACTGATATATGTATATATATGTATGTATGTGTATATGCATATGTGTGTCTATATGTATATATGCATATATGTGTTTGTGTATGTATACATATGTGTGTATGTATGTATATGTACATGTGTGGATATGTATATGTTATATATACATATGTGTATATTGTGTATATATATGTATATTTAAAAAAATAAGGCAGAGAGCAATAGAGGAAGACACCCAACACCGACCTCCAACTTCTACATGTGGGCAGCCGCACATGCGTACTCATGCATATGCTCCCACACGTTACAACAGATCACTTTTTAAAGAACGGGTGGAGCTGGAGTCATGGCCTGTTTGCCTCTTTGGCCTTGTGCTGCTCTCGCCAGCACCTGACCAGTCAGCTGACAGGAGGGCTTATGAGGAGGCAGGCTTTGCTTCGACTCACGGTTTTGGAGGTGTCAGTGCGCCATGGTGGGGCACAGCTCAGGTCACACCATGGCGTTCCCAGCCGGGGTGGGGGGGTGCCACCCACCCTGAGGCCTGACCCTCCACTCTCAGTTAACCCTTTACACGGCGTCATCACACCTGAGGTGCGCTGGGGCACCGATCTTCAAGGTGACTTAGGCACAGTCAGGGCCTGGCTTTCTCAGAACCCAGCTTCCAGCCTGTATGCAGGCGTCGGAGTTCACCAAGGGGCGTCTCCCGCTCCCAGGACCCCCGAGGCTGCCCCTGCTGCCCCTGCTGTTTGCGGTCGGTGGTCTTCTCTTGCTTTCCAACGCCTCCTGCGTTGGGGGACTCCTCTGGCGGAGAAGATTGAGGCGCCTGGCTGAGGGTAAGGAGAGACTCCTTCACTGCTGGAGACCGGAGGGGTGGGACCCTGGGGCTTCTGCACAGCACAGCTCTGCCCAGGTCCGGGACCCTGGGGCTTCTGCACAGCACAGCTCTGCCCAGGACCGGGACCCTGGGGCTTCTGCACAGCACGGCTCTGCCCAGGTCCGGGACCCTGGGGCTTCTGCACGGCACAGCTCTGCCCAGGTCCAGGACCCTGGGGCTTCTGCACGGCACAGCTCTGCCCAGGACCGGGACCCTGGGGCTTCTGCACGGCACAGCTCTGCCCAGGACCGGGACCCTGGAACTTCTGCACAGCACAGCTCTGCCCAGGTCCGGGACCCTGGGGCTTCTGCACAGCACAGGTCTGCCCAGGTCCGGGACCCTGGGGCTTCTGCACGGCACAGCTCTGCCCAGGACCGGGACCCTGGGGCTTCTGCACGGCACAGCTCTGCCCAGGTCCAGGACCCTGGGGCTTCTGCACGGCACAGGTCTGCCCAAGTCCGGGACCCTGGGGCTTCTGCACGGCACAGCTCTGCCCAGGACCGGGACCCTGGGGCTTCTGCACAGCACAGCTCTGCCCAGGTCCAGGAGGGCGGAGTCTCTGAAACCCCTTTTCCTGTTTCTCTCAGAGGTCTCAGAAAAGACGGAGGCAGGGTAAGCAGGAGAAGCTTGGGAGTGCCGGCGGGGGGTGGGGGAGTGGGGGTGAGGGGGTAGGGGGGGCACAGGCTCAGTACCAGCTTTCACCTACTCTTTCTTCCTGGAAGGTCGGAGGAAGACCGAATCAGGAACGAGTATGAGGAGAGTCAGTGGACTGGGGACCGGGACACAAGAAGCTCCGTGGTGAGTGAGGCCCCCCACCCCCACCCCACCCCACCCCACCCCGCAGCCTCCAGCCTCAGCTCCAGGCTGATCATTGTCATCTCCTGGAACCAGCAAGTCAAGGGAAATGACCTTGTCTACTGGTTTTGTGTGAGTGCGTGTATGTTCATGTGTGTGCGTGTGACAGGCTAGCACAGCGGAAGTGGAACCACATTACTACTCCATGAGGGACTTCAGCCCCCAGCTTCCCCCCACACTGGAAGAGGTGTCGTATCCCCAAGGTGAGTCGTGACCACACCAGGACTCCCTGGTTCCAGGTACCCTGGCATCTGAACTGGGCCCTCTGACAGCCTTCCTTCCAAGCCATGCCAGTTACTTCTGTATTACTGTGACCCCAGAGAATGTCCTGAGGGAGCCAGATTTCCATTGCCTCACTTCAGAGGGTTCTATCCATGGCTGCTTGGCTACAAGCTTGTGTGGCGAGGACAGCTGCTCATTTCATGGTGGACAGGAAACAGAGTGAGCCAGACAGGAAGGGGACCAGAGGCAAGAGACTCCCCACCCCAAGGACACATCCCAGTGACCTACTTTGTTCAACTAGCCACACCCTCCACTGAAGTTTCCAGAACCTCCCAGACCTCTAGCAGTGACTTGAGCCCCCAACATGTGAGCCTTTGAGGGAGATATTTTCCCATCCTAACCCTAATGTCTGCCAACTCCAGCCTTCACAGGTATTGAAGATGAAGACATGGCCTTCCCTGGACACCTGTATGATGAGGTGGAGAGAGCCTATGGCCCGCCTGGGGTCTGGGGACCCCTCTATGATGAAGTCCAAATGGTGAGGAGATTCTCATCACCAGATTGTCTAGGCTGGAAGCCCACCTCCTACTGTGTGTCAGTTAGGGTACGCCACTGTGACAAAGAGGCCCAGCCTCGATGCAGTGGCAGGAAGAGCTACATGATACACCTTGACCCAGGAATGGTGGCGCATACCAGAGAGGAGGAGGAAGGGGGTGAGTTCAAAGCCAGCCTTGTCTACATAGTGAGATTCTGTCTCCTCCAAGTGAAAAAGGAGATCTTTCTTCTCACATAGCTGCCCAAGTGGAGTCCTGCTGTGCCCGGTGATTTAGAACCCAGAGTTCTCTCCCTGTATTCCCATCATTTTCTAACACACTCATTGCTGGGGTCTGCAGGCATAGGTCAGTTTACCAAGGGGATGGGAGGATCCATCAGCTAGAGGAGGACAGAGAAAGAGGGTGCCAGAGAGACCCAGAAATGGTCACCTGCCCCTCTGCTCTCCTCTGATCAAGGGAACATGATCCCAAGGCTCCGTCTAGCCACAGAGTCTGGGAGTTGTTGTCTAAAGTTCTGCCACTGTTGGAGAAGGAAGGGATATGTTGCCTTAGGCATCTCCACCACACTGGCTAAGCTCCTCGAGAGAAAGAGTTTTTAAAGACTAGTTTACTTATTGACATGTGTGCATGCATGGCGTACATGTGAATGTCAGAGGACAGTTTTGTGGAAAGCTTTGTGTGGCTTCTGGGGAATCAAACTCATGCCACCAGACTTTCATGACGTGTGCCTTCGCCTGCTGAGCCATCTTGCTACTCTGAGGAAGAATTTTTTGATCCACTCAGCTGAAAAGCTACATGCTAGGATCATCTTCGGGCACAACAGGACTCAGAATTTCTCCCTAACTGTTTCCTGGTAGAGAGCCCGCTTTCCATCCTGTTAGATTTTAAATCTTCAAAGAAAGAGAATGCCTCTTTTCCAAGTAGTTCCCAATGTAGAGTGCAGGCACACACTGATCCACCTTTGGCCAGATGCAGGTTGTTGAGCCAACTGCTGAGACATGATAGAATAGATCATTTGGTTTTGGAGATTTTGTTTTGAGATAGGACTTACACAACCCAGACAGGACTCGAGCTTACTATGTAGCTGATGAACTCCTGCTTGCCCTGTCTTCATCTCCCAGGTGCTCACATTACCTGTGTGAGCCGCCACATCTAGCACATTATTCCATTTGGATAAGCCTGGGTCGGCGTTCATCTATGGGGCCAGAGGTTACAGGCCAGCACTGTTCAATAGGCTGGGCTGAGAATGGGAGAGGGTAGAGAAGCCCAGAGTGAGTGAGGATGGTGGCTGGGCAGGTACCAATGACAGGCAGGCACTTCCACCTCCCACCCACCCACTGCATCATGCCAAGGGGATGAGAAACATGCCTAACGTTCAAACTGAGTATGGTGGTACCTGCTCGTCTTCCCACACTCAAGAGGACTAGGAGTTCAAAGGCAGCCTGGGCTACATATCAAGACTCTGTCTCAAAAAAAAAAAAAAATCCACCAAAACAAAACAAAAAGACGGACTCTCTCCCCTGAGCCCGACCAATGCCCCATCATTTCTGGGCGGAGGATTTCCCTTGGTGAAGATGTCAATCCAAGGCATGGATTTGAGATTCTGGAGTCCCAGCTCAGATAACAGAGCTGCTGAAGTGCTGTCCGTGGTGCTGGACTGTATGTTCCTGGGAAACGCTGGTGTAATCCTCCGGCTTTGGGGGACATATGGCCTTCCTCTAAGCTATTCACCGCTGTCACAGGGTAGAAGTAGTCACAGCGCATGCGTAGATGAACACGCCAGGCTGTGTTCAAGGAGAATTTATATTTGGGTGTTCGAAGCTGAATTCTAGTTTGTGCTGTTTATTTTGTTTTGGTTTTGGGTTTTTGTTGTTGTTGTTATTGTTTGTTTGTTTTTTGAGACAGGGTTTCTCTGTGTAACAGCCCTGCCTTTCCTGGAACTCACTCTGTAGACCAGGCTGGCCTTGAACTCACAGAGATCCTCCTGCCTCTGTCTCCAGAGTGCTGGGATTAAAGGCGTGTGTCATCACCTCTCAGTAATTTCTAGTTAATTTTTTTCTAATTAATTTTTATACAGCACAAATACTATCATTCTCTGATTTTTCCTGACAATTTATAATTATCAGCCATCTGCAGCTCTTGATGCAGATGAGGGTGGCTGTGTTTGCCTCGTGGCCAGCACTGCTCCGGGGTTTGCTGAACTACACATGCCTTTCCCTGAGTCCTAGAACAGAGCACACCCCCAAAAGGGCCACCCTCTATGACCTTCCCCCACTTAATTGATTATATGTGTGCATGCATGTGCATGTGTGTGTGCCGGTCAGAGGGCAGCTGGTAAAGATTGGTTCTCTCCTCCCACCATGAGTCCTGAGGGTTGAACATGGGTTGTCAGCTTGATGGCAAGTGTCTTTGCTTTCTGATCCATCTCAGTTTCATACTTTTTAAAAAATCCAGTGTCTCACTGTGTATCAAAGACTGGCCTTAGACTGGCAATCCCCCTGCCTCAGCTTCAGAGAGTGCTGGGATCACAGTTGTGTGTCACTGCCCTGGACTGTCTTCCATTTTGATGGGGAAATGTGTTGGGGGCTGTGAGATAGAGGTGAGACCCATCCTAAGATGCCATAGCTGACATCATGAGGGTTGTTCTTATCAGTCACTTTATTATTATTTATCTATCTATCTGTTTCTATTGATTGATTGATTGAGCAAGGTCTTTCTCATTCTGTAGCCCAGGTTGACCTTGAACTAATGGCAATTCTCCTGCCGTGGCTTTCAAAATACTGGGATTACAGGCTTGAGCCAACACATCTGGCTCTCAGCTACTACTACTACTATTATTATTATTATTATTATTATTATTATTATTATTATTACTATCATTATTACTGGGTATTGTTGTTTTGCCCTGTGTTGTCTATCTATCTATTCATCTATCTATTATCTATCTCATTATGCAGAGGCCAATGTAGCTCTTAACTCAAAATCTTCCTGCCTCAGACTCCTGGGTGCTAAGATTTATAGGCAGATGCTACCATACCCAGCTTTAAACCTCAGTTATAGAGAAGACCCCACCCACACAGAGAAGTGATTATAAGGAACCATTTTCATGAATTCCTGTCTGCTTATCTTCTCGCTTCAACAGAATCCACCCTCACCCCACCTTGACTGTTCTCAAATTCCACTTTCAGACAGATAGAAAGATAGAGAACTTTTTTGAGGTAGGGTAGGTTCTTGTTATGTAGCCCAGGCTAACCTAGAAGTCACTATGTAGCCCAGGCTCTCCTCAAACTAAAAGCAATAGCCTCTAGGACACTAGAATCACAAGTATGATCCGCAATGGCTTATTTATAATGGTTTCTGGCTTCATTTTGGTTTCAGCAGCATGGGGGGGGGGCATTACCCAGAAGGCCTTGTGCATGGCAAGCAAGTGTGCTAAACCATCAGGCTTAAAAGGAAGCTCACAGGGATGTGTGTCCCCCAGAACTGCAGTGACGTCCCACAGGGCGTCTCTCTGTGGCTCTGACTCCACTTTCTTGCCTGTTAGGACCCCTATGACCTTCGCTGGCCTGAGGTCAAGTATGAAGATCCAAGAGGACTCTATGAGCAGGTGGCAGAAGACTTAGGTGTTGCGGAACCTAACTCTCTACCCTTTGAGCTGAGAGGACATCTGGTCTGAGACTCTTTGTGACACACATTTCCGACAGCAACGGTATGTCTTGCTCCAATGGCCCTGTGCATTCCTGTCCTGCTGAGCTCATTCAGTGAGCCCTGTGTGGTGCTAACACATGGTTTCTTTTCAGGGGAAGACATGAAGGAATGTGTGTGAGTGACAAGAAGATTCAAGTTGACATCTGGGATAAGCAAGGCTCCTTTTATAGGAATGAAACTTCTCCGAAGGAACAGAGCCACTGGAAATGACATCTGAACAATGAGAATCTATTTTAAGCATCATTATACTTTTCAAAAGTAAAAATTTTAGAAGTAGGAAAGACCTATTAAAATCCCATTCAGAGCCTAGGGATGCGCTCAGTGGAAGGGTGTGCGCTTTAGCGTGTGTGAGGTTCTGGGTTGCAGGTTACAGCCAGCCTTGGCGTTCGTTACACACACACAAGGCTGGGCATGGTGGTCCACCCCTGTCATTCTGGCTCTGCAGGATGCTGAGGCAAGAGAAACACAAGTTCAAAGTCAGCCTGGGCCACTGAAAGTATAGGGGCTGGAGAGATGGCCTGGGGATTCAGAGTTCTAATGGCAGCTAACACTCTGAGGACCTGAGTTTGGTTCCCAGCACCCACATCAGGTGACTCACAATCACGTCCCTCCAGCTCTAGAGAATCTGATGTTTTCTTCTGATCCCCATGGGCACCTGCACTCATGTGTACATACCCTTATAGACACATACATATACACACAATTAGAAATAAAATAAATCCAACCTGTGTGGCGATCCACATCCTTAATTCTAGCAATTGAGAAGCAGAGGCAGAAGGATCTCTATAAGTTTGACACTCACTACTTAGTGAGTTCCAAGCTACGTAGTGAAACCTTAACTCAAAACAAACAATACTTTTAAAAGCTTCAAAATTAAGAAGTGTGCTGTGGAGGTAGCTTCATGGTAAAGCCCCTGCTAAGAATCCCCCAGTGAGGGGCTGGGGTGTGGCTCAGTGGTAGAGCCCCTGCCTAGAATCCCCCAGTGAGGGGCTGGGGTGTGGCTCAGTGGTAGAGCCCCTGCCTAGAATCCACCAGTGAGGGGCTGGGGTATGGCTCAGTGGTAGAACCCCTGCCTAGAATCCCCCAGTAGCAAGGCTCAAGGTTAGAGCTCTTGCCTGACATGCACAAGACCCTGAATTCAATCCCCAGTATAGCAAAATTAAAACAAAACCCCAGTTCATTTTGAGTTCAGTTACATCTGAAACAGCTAACAATAATTATAGACCATTGCCAGATTTTAGCTGTACTGTTTTATTTTCCACAGTTTGTGAAACGTGAAACAGGAACAGAATTCAGCAAAAGAATATAGATGTGAAAGAATGCACACTTATGGTTTCATTTATGGGCATAGCTTAGGAAACATGCACTAATATATACTAAGGATTAGATGGTATGGTACCTTCAATTTATTTTCAAAATAAAAAGATGCATATTTACTGAGACAGAAAAAGATAAAGTTAAACTTAAACGCTGACACTGGAGGAATGTGGTCAATGCTGAATCAAAATCAAAATTAAAGATTTGATGTAATGATGAACAATGACATCAAAGAAGCCAAGAGCAGGGTGTGCAGCTGGGCCTCAGGGGCTGTGGAATTCTAGGTGTCTTATTTTGGGAAAAAATACCACACATTTATTGATTTATTTACTTTGTGTGTATGTGTGCATGTGCATGCTTGTGGGCTTGAGAGTGTATGCCACTATGCACATATGTGAAAGACATAAATTTTTTTTTGTTTTTTCGAGACAGGGTTTCTCTGTGTAGTTTTGGTGCCTGTTCTGGAGCTCACTCTGTAGACCAGGCTGGCCTAGAACTCATAGAGATATGCCTGGCTCTGCCTCCCAAGTGCTGGGATTTTAAAGGCATGTGCCACCACCGCCCAGCCAGGATTTATTTTTATTTTTAAATTGTGTGTAGTATCTACAGTTGATCTTAGCCAAAAGTTTGAGAAGCAGCCGGGCGGTGGTGGCGCACACCTTTAATCCCAGCACTCAGGAGGCAGAGCCAGGCGGATCTCTGTGAGTTCGAGGCCAGCCTGAGCTACCAAGTGAGTTCCAGGAAAGGCGCAAAGCTACACAGAGAAACCCTGTCTCGAAAAACAAAAACAAAAAAAAAAAAAAAAAAAAAGTTTGAGAAGCAATACGTGTAGTATCTGTAATTCTGTGTGTCTGTACACCATGTCCCCAAGAGAGGGAAGAGATACCCTGGAACTGGAGTTACAGACAGTGGTGAGCTGCTATGTGGACGCTGGGAACTGAACCCGGGTCCTCTGCAAGAGCAGCCAGCACTCCTAACCACCAAACAACCTCTCCAGCCCTCAGATGACGACTTCTGAGAGTTTCCTTTTTCCCTTGGGCCCTTAGTCTTGGCAAAGTGCTTCTACCCCCTGGCCCATCTTGCTTGCCCAGGACTCATGCTTTTTCTCTTCCAAACCTACTACAAAACAACAGCAATCAAAACATTCTGGTGCTGGCACAAGGACAAACATATACAATATTTCATTTCTTTATTTTATTCCAGAATATTCTATGGACTAGAATAGAAATCCAAAACATAAGCCCTCTTCTATATAGCCATACATTAAAAGAATTTACTTTTATTTTGCATGTATGAATGCTTAGCCTGCACATATGTATGTGTGCCATGTGCATGCTTGGTGCCTGAAGAGGCCAAAGAGGGTGCTGGATCCCTGGGGACTGGAGTTATAGATAGTTGTGGGCTGCCATGTGTGACTGAGAACCAAATCAAGACTGTAAGAGCAACAAGTTCTCCAAATTGCTAAGCATCTCTCCAGCCCTGGCCAGATGCTTTTTGATAAAGGAGCAAAGACTATTTGATGTGGGTGAGCAGTTCTTCGACCAACCGTTGACCTCAGGGAAACTGGATATCACATATGGAAGACTCCAATTGACTTTACATGAGATATAAAAGTAACTTGAAATCAAAATTACAATGGATCAAAGGCCAAAACTTAAAGCCAAGGCCACAGAAGAAAATAGAGGGTACAATGTCTTAACTTAGCTATGGCTTCTTGGATATAGGCAATAGTAGAAACAGGCCCAGCGAGATGATTCGTTGGGGAAGGTGCCGGACATCAAGCCTGACAAGCTGCGTTTGAGCCTCAGGACCCACATGGTGGAAGGAGATAGCCCATTCCCAAAGGTTTTCCTTTTACCTCCACTCACATGCTATGGCACATGAGTTCACTCCACACAAAATAAATAATTGAAAATTTAAAATTAAAAAAAAGCCAGGTGTGGTGGTGCACACTTTAATCCCAGCACTTGAGAGGCAGAGGCAGGTGGATCTCTGAGTTCAAGGCCAGCCTGGTCTACAGAGTAAATTCCAGGACAGCCAGGGCTACACAGAGAAACCCTGTCTTGAAAAACAAAAACAAAACAAACAAAAAAGAAGGAAAAAGAAGAAAAGAAAGAAAGAAAAGTGGACAAATTGGGCTTCATAAAAATGGAAAGCTAAGTTAGGCCTGGTGTCACACACCTATAATCCCATGCTTGGGAGGTAGAGGTAAGAGAATCAGAAGTTCAAATCCCAGGATCAAGGTTGGATGTCTCACAACTATCTGTAACTACAGCTCCAGGGAGTGAGGCGCCCTCTGCTGGCCTCCTGTACATTGCATGCAAACACATGCACATACATTCTAAAAATACAAATGATTAATTATATCACAGTATCAAAAGATAAAAGAAATAATTTCATAAAATAAAACAAAAAAGCAAAGAAAATTAAAGCCAACACCAACATCTGTCAAGCAGGTGGAGAAAACGCGAATATATAAAGGGATGGAAAATGGTTGGGGGCCATGAAACAGTCTGGCAGTCTCTCAGAAGTGAATCCAGTATTACACGGTGATCTAGCACTGCTTCTTCAGGCATTAGTCCCAAAAGAATCAAAACTAGGGGTTGGGGATTTAGCTCAGTGGTAGAGCGCTTGCCTAGCACGCGGTGGTGCAAGGCCCTGGGTTTGGTCCTCAGCTCGGGGGGGGGGGGGGGCGCGGGGGGGGGCGGGAAGGGGTGAAGAATCAAAACTAGAGACTTGTAGAGAGATGTGCTCATCTGTGCTCAAACAGTGTTTCTCAAAGTGTGAGCACAGCCCAAGTGTGCCAGCCCAAGTGTGCCAGTACACCAGTCAGCAAAAGGGGGTGAATAATGGAATGTGACGGGGGGGGGGGGGGGGAGTGTACATAAACATGATGCACCTGTAGAGGCAATGAAACAGGACCTGTGTGTGCATGGGGGGGGGCTTCAGGTGCACATGATAGACCTGTGTGTGGTGGTGGGGAGAGTGCAGGTGCACATGATGCACCTGGGGGGGGGGGAGAAGTGCATGTGCACATGACACACCTGTGTGTGGTGGGGGAGTGCATGTGCACATGATGCACCTGTGTGTGGTGGGGGAGTGCATGTGCACATGATGTACCTGTGTGTGGTGGGGGGAGTGCATGTGCATATGATGCACCTGTGTGTGGGGAGAGTGTATGTGCACATGATGTACCTGTGTGTGATGGGGGAGTGCATGTGCACATGATGCACCTGTGTGGGGGGAGAGTGCATGTGCACATGATGCACCTGTGGGGGGGAGTGCATGTGCACATGATGCACCTGTGTGTGGAGGGGGGGAGTGCATGTGCACATGATGCACCTGTGTGTGGTGGGGGAAGTGCATGTGCACATGATGCACCTGTGTGTGGTGGGGGGAGTGCATGTGCACATGATGTACCTGTGGGGGGGAGAAGTACATGTGCACATGATGCACCTGTGTGTGTGGGGAGTGCATGTGCACATGATGCACCTGTGTGTGGGGGGAGTGCATGTGCACATGATGCACCTGTGTGTGGGGGGAGTGCATGTGCACATGATGCACCTGTGTGTGGTGGGGGGAAGTGCATGTACACATGATGCACCTGTAGAGGCCAGAGGTCAACTTCAGGGATCTTTCCTCTACCACTCTTCACATTTTCTTTTGTTTGTTTGTTTGTTTTGTTTTCAATACAGGGTTTCTCTGTGTAGACCTGGCTGTCCTGGAACTCACTCTGTAGACCAGGCTGGCCTGGAACTCAGAGATCTGCCTGCCTCTGCCTCCCAAGTGCTAGGATTAAAGGCATGCACCACTACACCCAGTCCATAAAGATTTTTTTTAAGTGGCTAAGATAGAAATTTTTTATTTTACGTGTATTTTTACCACAATAAATTTATTTTGTGTTGCTAGGTGCTGGGTAAAAGTTTTACCTCTGAGCTTCATCTGCTGCCCTGTTGTTTTGAGACAGGACATCACTATGTAGCCCAGGCTGAGCTGGAACTCTCATCCCTCCTGTCGCAGCCTCTCAGTCGCAGTACTGAATTATAGGCATGCGCCTCCATGTCTGCGCATTAAAATAACACTTTGGGGGTGGGATAGCCAATGAGCTAATAGAACACATGGGTTTTGCATGGCTGAGATTGTCTGGTGAAGAAGGGACCAGCCTAAAATGAAGCAAGAGCAGACGTTTGTGCAGTTTCCCTAATCTCCACCAGGGGACGGTACTAGCGCGTTTGAAAAGACCTGCTCTAGCTGGGGCTTGTTACTCATATGTATTGAGCTCTGGAGGTTTGAGTTAGAGCTGGGCTGAGACTAAACCTGGTCAGGGGGTGTCTCCTATAGGTAAACAGTCCCTGGCCCCAATATCAAGGTTCAATGGCCATGCCGGCATTGAGGCAGGATTCCAGGAGTATGTTAGTGGGAGGGGCCTTCTTGAAACTCAAGTTCAAGGCTAGAGGTGGCAGTAGCTGAGGCTGGCTAGCTGGCGGAAGAAACAGCAAGAAGGTCGGTCATGTTCCAGGGTTTATGTGCCAGACAATTATGAAAACCCATTTTGAAACAATAACAGATGGCATTTGAGTTATTTCAGCATAACAGGCTGCATTCTGAGTTTGGGGTTGATTTGTTTATGGATGGAGCTGGGGGCAGAGCGCTGGGCCTTGCGCATGCTTGGCAAGAGCTCTCCACAGAGCTCTGTCCCCAGTCTCCAGGCTCTTACAGTGTCTCTGCAGCCGCCAGTCTCTCAGCTGTCCAGTTCTTCCATCACTCAAAGCCTCCCCTGCTTTTGCAGGTGATAACGTGGTCTTGCTTTGGAAAATTGTACATGAGAGCTCTGAACAGGAGCAGGTGAACCACCCAAGGTGACAAGTATCTCCTTCATCCCCAGAGACTGGCATAAAGGCTGTCATGTAACCCAGTCACACCAGTGAGAGGCCTCTGGCTCCTCCCACCTTACAGCTTCCCTGCTATTAGTAAAAACCTTTCCTCGTTTCTCCACAAAACTTTGTTCAGGAATTTCCCAGGAGACTAACATGGTGGTACACTCCCCTAATCCCAGCCTTTGGGAGACTGAGGCAGAAGGATCGTGAGTTCCAGACTAACCTGGACTATATAGTAAGTTACAGGCCAGAATAGGCCTCAAAACAAAACAATCCAAGAACCTCCCACTCCAATCACTGAACAGCCAGCCAACCGCGTTATGTGCGTGCAGGCAGGCACTGGGCGCTCCCCGAACAGCCTCTGTCCATCTTCCTCACACTTGCTCTCATCTTAACTGGTTTTTTAATTATTAAATTTATTTATTTATTTTATGAGAATGTGGGCCAGCATACACATGCCACAGAGTACATGTGAGTCAGAGGACATGTCAGTCAGAGGACAACTTGTGGGAGTCAGTTCTCACTGTCCGCCTTGTGGGTCCCGAGGATTGAACTCCAGGCTTGTCGACAAGCTCCTTCACCCATTAAACCATCTTACCGGATCTATGGTATTTATTTTCTCTCTCTGGATGTGAGTGTTTTGCTTGTATGTGCACCCAGAGGTATCAGATCTCCTGGAATGGAGGTCTCTGAGCTGCCATGTGGCTGCTGGGAACCAAACTCCGATCCTCTGGAAGAGCAGCCTGTGCACTTAACCACTGAGGACACTAACTTATTTTTTTATTCTTTGCTTTTGTTTTTATTTGGCTTTTTGAGGCAAGGTCTTAAGGCAGCCCTCCCGCCTCATCCTCCTCAGTGCTGGGATCACAGGTGTGCACCACCACACCTGGTTCATTTTCCAACTTCACACTCCCCGGCCCCAGCTCAGCGCTGCCAGAGTGTCAGGATGCTGTCTTCCTCCAGAGCCGTATTTATTCCCACCTCCCTGTGCACCCAGGGAAATCTGAAGAGTCTGTGTCATCCCCAGGGTTCACATATTAAAATACACACACACACACACACACACACACACACACACACACACACACATCTTGGGCATGCCTGTAATCCCAGCACTTGGGAAGCTGAGGTGAGACAGAAGAATTGCTGTAAGTTCAGAGCCGGCCTGGGCTACACAGTGAAGCTGTTTTGTTTGTTTGTTCTAATACTCTAATGGGGCTGGAGAGATGACTCTGGGATTTATGATCCCCAGTTGCTCTTCCAGAGGGCCCAAGTTCAGTTCCCAGCACCCATGTCAGTTGACTCACAGATGCCTGTCACTCCAGCTCCGGGTGGATCTAAGGCCTCTCGATGGGTACCTGCACGCGTGTACACAGACAGACACACATGTAATTAAAATGATTAAAAATAGTTCTTTTTAAAAAACCACTCTAAGGGCAGGCATGTCATTGGATGAAAGGGCTTTGCCGTGCAAACCTAACAGCTTGGCAAATAAAAACAATTAAGGGCTGGAGAGATGCCTTGATAGTTAAAAACTTGGTAGCTCAAAGCGCTTCCTGCAGAGAGAGCACTGAAGTTAGGGTTCCCACACCCGCATGGTAGGTCACAACCTTCTGTTAGCTCCAGCGCCAATGGATCTGATGCCCTCTTCTGGCCATTGAGGGAACTGCATGCATGTGGTAATCAGAGGTCCGTGCAGGCAAAAAACAAAAACAAAAACAAAACAAAACAAAACAAAACAAAACAAAACAAAAAACCCACTCATATAAAAAAATTAAAAAAAAAATAAAAGAAAGACTTGGCAGTGTATGAATATCTCATTCTTCTCACTGCCTGAGCCCTCTTCGTACACCTCGATGTCCTCATCCAGTCCCGTTTGGTGGATATTTGGGTTGCTTTCACTTGGGGTTAGTGTCCTTATGGACATTTTTTCCTGATGCCCATGTTCAAGTTCTGTAGGCTGCATGTTTAGCATGGGTAGCAGGGCTGTGGGCTATGTGCAGTTGAAGTGTATGCAATAACTCTACTGCTGCTCCCTGGAAGACGAAATCGCTGCAACAGAAGAGGTGAGGTTTGCTTAGCAGAGGGTGCAAAGCCAACCACCCTGAACCTGAGTCCCCTGCTCTTGAGTCAAGCTGCTTATTCAGCAGCGCAGGTTGTCCTGTCAGGCTGAAGGTTATTGGGGGCTGTGACTGGGGGGTTACCTGTCCTGTTACTGTTATTCTGACCTCTGTCCCTAACCATTAATTATTAACCTCCCCCTCCCAAAGAGCCTGCTACCCTAAAGACTTGCCCAGTTAATGAGTCACTGCCCCCCAGCTGGGCAAGGGGCATTTGATAGACCTGCTTTCTGCCCCTGGTGTGGTGTGACCAGGGACTTAGCAATGCTCTGGACACGTCTGCCCCTCTACGGCCTCTCCAAGCCCTCTACAGGTGGCTGGAAGCCCCTGCTTTTTGATGGTGGGGCCTTCCATCTCAAGGGAACGGCAGAGCTGGCCCGGGCTTGGCTGGTGCTTCGCCTATGTGCCTGCCCCCACTTGGTCACCCATGGACTAGCGGTGAGCGGTTGGCCCAAGGGCTGGCCTGGAAGTTGCCCACACCTGGCTCTGAGCCCTCACTCCCTGTCACCCAGGTTCAGGCCTGGTCTCAGCGACTCCTGGGCTCCCGGCTCTCCGGCGCCCTTCTCCGAGCATCCTTCTATGGACAGTTTGTGGCTGGGGAGACAGCAGAGGAGGTGAGGGGTTGTGTCCAGCAGCTGAAGGCCCTGGGACTCCTGCCTCTGCTGGCAGTGCCCACAGAGGAGGAACCGGACTCCACTGCCAGGACCAGGTGAGTAGAGAGAGGTGGGGTCCAAGGGAGGAAGGGATGAGGACAGGAAAGGGGCTCGCAAGGCTCTGGAAGCTGACCCCCACTGGCCGGACAGTGAAGCCTGGTATGAAGGGAACCTCAACACCATGCTACGTTGTGTGGACTGGTCACGAGCTCTTGTGGACACCTCGGGAGCATCCAGAAACAGCCTCATGCAGCTGAAGGTGACGGCGCTAACCAGCATTCAGCTTTGTGTAAGTGACAAGAGAGATGGAGGACACAGGTGTGGCCACCCACCAGGCTACCCTCACCATGCCGGCCACCATCCCGTTTCAGAAGGAGCTGTCGGATTGGATCCAAAGGCCAACCGGCTCCTCGGAGCTGAGCCCTGAGAGGCTGGCAGAAGCCATGGACTCGGGCCAGGTAAGGAATATAAGTGGCTGTCACTGAGGATATGGTTGACATGGATGAATATGGGTCACATGGGGTCCTAGGGGAGGGGTTTGGGTGAGAAGCTTTCCAGAGGAAGGATCAGGACAGCAGCACCTTCTCCGCAGGGGATGAAACATGAGTATTTGGCCAGTTGCTGAGCACAGCAGTGCATGCCTGTAATCCCAGCACTTGGGAAGCTGAGGCAGGAGGATCAAGTCGCTGAGGTCAGCCTGGGCTATATAGAGAGACTTGTCTGGAAAACACAGGGTCAAGAGAGGGCACAGTGGTTAAGAACACTTGTTGCTCTTGCAGAGGACCCAGGTTTCCAGCACCCACATGGTGGCTTACAACCATACATAACTCCAGCTCCAGAGAATGCAGCCCTCTATCCCAACTGCAACAGACACCGGGCGTACCTGTAATGTACACGCAGGCATGCAGACAAAACAGCCATACACATAACTTAAAAAGAACTATACACGTTTGGGTGGTGGCGGTGGTTTTGTTTTAAGAGAGGGTCTTGTGTACCCCAGGCTGGTCTTGAACTCTCTGTATAGCCGAGAATACTTTGAACTCCTGATCTTCCTGCCTCCACCTCCCAACTTGCTAGAGATACATGCGTGTGCCATTGTGTCTGGTTTAAAGAAAACATTTTTTTAGTCAGTCAGCGGCTACACTAGTGTGTGCTTGCTGCATATAAACTCTGATAAGACCAGTGAGGTTTAAATCCTTTTGTCTTGTTTTGTTTTCTGAAGCAAGATCTTGCCACGTAGCCCAGACTGGCCTGGAACTTGTAATCCTCCTCCTCAGCCTCCCCAGTCCTGGGATTACTGTTTGCTGTCATGCCTGATCCTGATGAGGTTCTTGCTTCATTCATTCATTCTTCCATTCATTTATTCCTTTGTATTATTCCAATATCTTATTTATGTATGTGCACATGCAAGTGTGTGTGTGTGAGTGAGAGAGACAGAGACAGAGAGAAAGATAGAGTAAGAGAGAGAGAGAGAGAGAGAGAGAGAGAGAGAGAATTATGCATGCTCAAATGTGGAGGTCAGAGGTGGCAAACAGGTATATTCCTCTATCACTCTCCATCTTTCTGTTTTGTTTGAGACAAGATCTCTCTGCATAGCCCTGGCTGTCCTAGAATTCTCTCTGTAGCCCAGGCTGGCCTCAAACTCACAGAGATCCGCCTGCCTCTGCCTCCGAGTGCTGGGATTAAAGCCACACTTGGCTGTTGCATTTTGTATTTTTAACAGGCGGCTCTCACTGAACCTGGAGCTCACTGTAATGGCCACATTGGCTGGCAGAGAGCCCCAGGATCCCTGTGTCTCCAACCCTGAAATTCTACTAGGATTACAGACATGCTGTTTCACCTAGGTTTTCACATGAGTGCTGGGAACCAGAACTCCGATCCTCACACCTGTCCAGCAAGAACTTTACCCACCAAACTATCACCTAGCTCCTGTGGACATTTTTTTCTTTTAGCTTTTTAAAGAAGCTATTGGCTCTGAATATTTTTTATTTATTTTTCTCTCACACCTCCTGATCACAGCTTCCCCTCCCTCCACTCCTCCCAGTTACCCCACATACACACCTTCACTCTCCCCTACATTTCCCTTCAAAACAGAGCAGGGCTCCCAGGGATATCAACCGAACAGGGCATAACAAGTTACAATAAGACTAGGCACAAACCCTCATATCAAGGCTGGACAAGGCGACCCAGCAGGAGGAAAGGGTCCTAAGAGCAGACAGAAGAGTCTCACTGCTAGGAGTCCTGTTGAGATTTTTGGCATGACAAATGTATACTGTTTTGAGGAGTATATTTTCCTAACTCATTCCTTGAGACAGGGTCTCACTATGTAGCCCAGCCCGTTCTGGAACAGACAACCCTCCTACCTCAGCTTTTCCAGTGCTGGGATTACAGGTATTTGCCACTGTATCTGGCCTCTTTTTCTTATTCTATGTGTTTGAAATTTTTCATAACAAAATGTTAAGAAGCAAAGCATAGCTGTGCACATCTATAAGCCCAGCACTTGAGAGGCTGATGTGAGAAGATCTCAAGTGTACGGCCATCCTGGGCTACATGGCAAGGTCCTGTCCAAAAAAAAAAAAAGCTATGGAATTTCCCTAGAGTATATTAGTGAGGGGCTGGAGTGTGGCTCAGTGGTAGAGCCCCTGCCTAGAATCCCTCAGTGAGGGCTGGGGTGTGGCTCAGTGGTAGAGCCCCTGCCTAGAATCCCCCAGTGAGGGGCTGGCATGTGGCTCAGTGGTAGAGCCCCTGCCTAGAATCCCCCAGTGAGGGGCTGGGGTGTGACTCAGTGGTAGAGCCCCTGCCTAGAATTCCCCAGTGAGGGGCTGGGGTGTGGCTCAGTGGTAGAGCCCCTGCCTAGAATCCCCCAGAGAGGAGTTGTGATGTGGATGAGTAATAGAGAGCTTGCCTGGTCTTCACAAGGTCCAGAGTTTATCCTCAGCACTGCAGGGAAAACATTTAAAAAGTGAAAAGTTCATTGTGCAGTGACCACCCACACACTTGCCACCTTTAATGTTTAACCACACCGTCATCCCAGTAAACCGCCTCCAGATACCAAAATCTGAGGGTCCTCAAGTCCCAACATGCAAAATAGCACCATATTGGCCTGTACGCTGTGCGCAGCCTCTCCTGCACTTTAATCCTCTCTGGGTGACTCGTCACATCGAGTGCAGCATAAATGCTCCATATTCAGCCGCTCCGCAGCGTTGGTAAGGATGTGTCGAAGTGTCTTTTCCTGGTGCTGTGATAAAATACTATGGTTGTTTGGGCTTCCTAATGTGTGGTGCAGTCCATCATCTGAGAAATTAGGGCAGTGGGAGGTTGAAGCAGTTGGTCATGCAGCATCTAGGATCAGAAAGCAGGGTGCCACACCACTAGCTTCCTGCAGCTCAGCTCCCTTTCTCCATTGTGCGATCCAGGGTCCCCACCAAGGACCATGTGCCACCTCTGTGGGCGCATCTCCTTGCCTCAACACAAGATAATCCTCCACAGGTACACCCAGAGCATGCTCTCCCAGGTGACTCTAGATTCTATCAATCTGACGGTGCTACCATCTCAGGGAATAAGGACCGCATATGACTGTCTGTGCTGAGTGCAAATGCATGGTTTTTCTTTTTAAATCAATTGTTTTCTTTTTAGTGTGTGTGTGTGTGTGTGTGTGTGTGTGTGTGTGTGTGTGCACCACACCTGTGCAGTGCCCTCAGTGGCCTTAGGAGGGCGGTAGATCTCCAGGAGCTAGCGTTACATGCATTTGTGAGCCTCCTGCTGTGAGGCTGGAAACTGGATTCCGGTAAAGCAGGACAGGTTCTCTCCAGCTCTGCAGTGCTTTTGTGAATATTTTTGACCTGTCATGGGCTGAATCCATGGAAACAGAACCTTTAGTTTGGGAGGGCCAACAGCACCTGCTTAAAATCTGACCTATCTGCCCATGCATGAATCTGTCTTACGTTGTGATGCATTTCGACGGTTGACATCAGTTCCTCCTCCACCAAGTGCTTCAGTCTGTAAGGGCATAGCTTTGAGCTTCCTAATTATTTCAACTACTTTTGCCTTTTGGGCTAAAAAAATTATGTTGAATGAAAACTACAAATCAAAGCAGGTTTGGTTATGAGCACCTTCAAACCCATCACTGGGGAAGCAGAGGGAGGAGGAACAGAAGTCGGAGATCATCCTTGCTACACAGTAAATTCTAGGTGAGCCTGGGATACATGAGATCCTAGGGGATAGGTAGAGAGAGGGGGCAGAGATGAACTTCAACAAATACACACAGTAGGACCACACAAATCCCCTTCCATACATGGACCCTTCCCATCGCTGCAGAATTCCCCATCAATCTGAGGGTGAGTTTTGGTTTTGTTTGATCTTTTCTTTTCTTTTTTTTTTTTCACTTATTTATTTAGTTTTTAGGTTGGATCTCATATAGCCCAGGCTGGCCTTTCACTCACTTTGTAGCCCAGGATAGCCTTTAGCTCCCGATCTTCCTGCCTTCATCTCCTGATGGGATTACAGGTGTGCACTGCCATGCCTGTTTTATGAGATGGTTCTATTTCTTTTCTGAGACTGGATCTCATCTTGGCTTTTCTCTCCCTCTTTCTTTCCTTTTTTATTACCTTTTAAAATTCTGCTACATTTATTTATTCATTTATTGAGTGTGTGTGTGTGTGTGTGTGTGTGTGTCCGCGCACCCCTGTATACATGCACGACAAAGCATGGAGTGGAGATCAGAGGACAACTTTGAGGACAGCAGACAGCCATTGTCTCCTTCCACCACATGGGTCCTAAGACTTGAACTCAGGTCATCACACTTAGCAGCAGCTATTTTCAGCCTCTGAACCATCTCACTGACCCTCTTTCATTCTCACTGGATAGATTAGCCCAGGTTGCCTCAGCCTCCCAAATTGCAAGATTACTGGCATGTGTTACCACACGCTGTGAGTCACTTTTCTGATTTCCCACAAATTCTCTCTCTCTCTCTCTCTCTCTCTCTCTCTCTCTCTCTCTCTCTCTCTCTCTCTTTCACACACACACACACACACACACACACACACACACACACACCTTACTGGTGGAGAGAGGACTCGGGTCCTGGCGGTAGTTCTGAGCAGTCTCCCATTCTCTGATGCCCCTTAGAACCTCCAGCTCTCCTACCTCAGCACCAAACAGAATCAGCACCTGCAGGCCTCTCTCAGACGCTTGCACCGCGTGGCACAGGTAACATGTGGGTGGCCTGGCTCCCCACCCCCTGGACACCGCTGGCCCTGACATCTTTCTCTCCCCCTCAGCATGCCCGGGCCCAGCATGTGAGGCTCCTGGTGGATGCTGAGTACACTTTCATCAACCCTGCACTCTCCCGGTTCGTGGCTGCCCTGGCCTTGCGCTGGAACAGACCTGAGGAAGGCGGGCCCTGGGTGTGGAACACTTACCAGGCCTACCTGAAGGTTGGTGGCATGCTCTAAAAGGCTGTGGTGGGGAGCCAGCATCCTGACCCTCCTGAGCCTGCCTGTGTGCCCTGCAGGGAACTCATACACGGCTGGAGAGGGATGCCGAGGCCGCACACAGGGCTGGCCTGGCGTTTGGGGTAAAGCTGGTCCGTGGTGCCTATCTGGACAAGGAGAGAGCCCTGACACAGCTCCACGGGAAGAAAGACTACGTTCAGCCTGACTATGAGGCCACTAGCCGAAGGTAGGGACAGAGCTGAGAGGCCGTAGGAGAAATGATAAACACTACTAATGTGTCACAAGGCTGGGGAGGCAACTCAGTGGGTGTCTTAGGTGGGGTTTCTACCGCTGTGAAGAGACACCATGACCACGGCGACTCTTACATAGGAAACATTTCCCTGGGGCTGGCTCACAGTTCAGAAGTTCAGTCCATTACTGTCATGGCGGGAAGAATGGTGCGTGCAGGCACACATGGTGCTGGAGAGGTAGCTGCTACATGGTGATATACAGGCAACAGGAAGTAGACTGACTCACTGGGCACGGCTTGAGCATATATGAGAACTCAAAGCCCACCTCCACAGGGACACACTTCCTCCAACAGGGCCACAGCTCCCATCAGTGCCACTCCCTTTGGGGGCCATTTTCTTTCAAACCAGTGCAGTGGGTAAAGTGCTTGTCACATGATCATGAGGACCGCGTGCCATGGAACACACCTATGACTCCAGTGCTCTGGTGTGGAGACAAGCAGGTGCCACAGGCTCACTAGGGGTCAATGCAGCTGTAGCATTGATCTCTAGGTTCAGAGAGAGACCCTGACTCCAGCAGTAAGGTGCATAGAGCTGGAGGATGAAATCCAATGTTGATCTCTGCCTTCTACACGTGCGTGCATAGGGAGTACACACACACACACACACACACACACACACACACACAAACACACACAGCTGCATGAGGTGGCTTGTTACTGCCATCCCAGTGATGAAAAGACAGGCAGGAGGATCCCTGGAGCTCACTGGCCAACAAAACCCAACCTAATCAGCAAGCCCCAGGTCCCAGTGAGAGACCCTGTCTCAAAACACAAGGTGGGGGTCAAAGGATAAAGCATTTACCTCACAAGCACAGTGGCTGCAGGTCAGATCCCCAAAACCCACACAAAAAGCTGAGCAAGTGTGGTGGCTACCTGTCATCCTGGACTGAGAGGCGGAGACAGGGGATCCATGGGGACAAACTGCTAAACTAGCCAGAACTGATGATCTTGGGTTCAGTTGGGAGCCCTTGTATTAGTAAACAAAGCTGAGATCCATCAAGAAAGACACCCAGTGGCAACCTTGGGCCACAATCCACACATGTACGCATGTGCACATGAATACATAGACATGTATATAAACACACACACACACACACACACACACACACACACAAATTTTAAAAAATAGCATGTAATGCTTCTTTTGAGGGAAAGCAGATTGCTTAAGCCTGACAGTCACTCTACCACTGAGCCACGCCCCAGCCCCTCACTGGGGGATTCTAGGCAGGGGCTCTACCACTGAGCCACACCCTCAGCCCCTCACTGGGGGATTCTAGGCAGGGGCTCTACCACTGAAACACACCCTCAGCCCCTCACTGGGGGATTCTAGGCAGGGGCTCTACCACTGAGCCACACCCTCAGCCCCTCACTGGGGGATTCTAGGCAGGGGCTCTACCACTGAGCCACACCCCAGCCCCTCACTGGGGGATTCTAGGCAGGGGCTCTACCACTGAGCCACACCCCAGCCCCTCGCTGGGGGATCTAGGCAGAGGCTCTACCACTGAGCCACACCCCAGCCCCTCGCTGGGGGATCTAGGCAGAGGCTCTACCACTGAGCCACACCCCAGCCCCTCACTGGGGGATCTAGGCAGAGGCTCTACCACTGAGCCACACCCCAGCCCCTCACTGGGGGATTCTAGGCAGGGCCTCTACCACTGAAGAATATTCTCAGCTCTCCTTTTACTTTTGTTTTTAAAACAGACTCTTGCTAAGTTCCCGGGGTGACCTTGAACTCACTCTGTAGCACAGACAGGCTTTGAATTTGCAGTCCTCCTGCCTCATTGTCCAAAGTAGCTGGAATGACAGTCCTGCACCATGAGGCCTGAACAATGTAATCTTTCACTTGCTCATCACCTGCCACGGGGCTCTGTTCCAAACATCTTGTGTGTGTGTCCATGTTACTTCCTCTCCAGGATACGGGAACCTTGTTTCCCATCTGAGCCTCAACATCCTCCTTCCTCCTTCACCCCCCAGCCCCCAACCACCCCCAGCTTCCTGCTCTTCTGCACATCATCATTCCATGGCTGCTTCCTCATTTGTGGGCACCGGGGTTGTTACTAATGTCTGTAGATGCAGTCATTCCCCTTCTCCATGCTTGACAAATCCCCGACAGAAGCGAGTTAAGGAAGGAAGGGCTTGTTCTGACTCATGTTTGTGGGGACAGAGTTCACAGTGTCAGGGCTCTATGACAGCGGGAGGTAGCTGGTCACATCGCATCTATAGTCAGGAGGCAGAGAACTGGATGTGGGTGTTTGTTTGTTTTCAGGGTTTTTTTCTTTTCTTTTCTTTTTCTTTCTTTCTTTTTTTTAGACAGGGTTTCTCTGTATAGTCTTGGCTGTCCTGGATCTCACTCTGTAGACCAGGCTGGAACTCACAAAGATCCTCCTGCCTCCATTTCCCGAGTGCTGGGATTAAAGGTGTGCCCACCACTCCTGGCTTTTACTTTCTCATATTTTTCAACCTGGGACCACAATACATAAAATGGTGCCACCCACATTCAGGGTGTGTTGCAGGGGTGGGAGGTCCTTTCTTCCTCAGTTAAACTTCTGTGGCAATGTCATCTCAGACATACCAAGAATGCCCTCTTATACATAATTCCACATCATGCCATATTGAAAATTAGGACAACCAACCACAGGGCTGGCGAGATGGCTCAGCAGGTGAAGGAGCTTGCCATCAAGCCAAATGGCTCATCCCTGCAACTTCTGTGGTAGGAGAGAACCAGCTCCTGCAAGTCAACCTCCACAGTATGCTCTAGAACACACACACACACACACACACACACACACACACACACACATACACACACACACTGAATAAAATATAATTTAAGAAAAAAATCCACCCATGCTGCAGTGACTAATTCTGGGTAAATGCCATCTTGGGCAGACATGGCTCTGCTGTGGGACAGTCATCAGGTCAGAAGCCGTTCACTGGTGGCCTTTAGAAGCCCATGCTTGTCATCCTTGTCCATGAGAGGCTGAGGCAGGAGGACCATGAATTCTAGGACTGGGCTACGTAGTGAGACTGTGTGTCAGAACAAACTGAAGCCCTGCTTCTCACCCCGTCCTCCATCCTGACTCCTGTTAAGGGAACTCACCAGGTTACAGGAGAGGGAAACGGCTCTGAGGGGCCTGTGCCTGTAGAACAAACGAGGGCAGGAGTCCCATCCGATGGACTTGGTCCTCACTCCCTGGAGAAGCTGAGCAGACTCTCTCTCTCTTTAGTTACAGCCGCTGTCTGGAGCTGATGCTGCGCCGCGTGTCCCAACATGGTCCTCTGTGCCACCTCATGGTGGCTTCCCACAACGAAGAATCTGTTCGCCAGGCAACTAAGCGGTATGAGGTTGAGGGATGAGAAACCAGTGCTCCTCAGAAGCCCCGTCCCTTTCTGTGACAACGGGACAGTGATGGGAAGGGGGGGGCAGGAAGAGGTCCAGCGAGGAGGTGCATGGAGGGAATAGTAAAAGTATTTAATTCCAACCTGGCATGATGATGCACAGCTGTTGTCCTCAGAAGGCTGAGGCAGGGGGATCAAGAAGTTGATGCCAATCTGGGTTACAAAGTAAGAACCTTAAAAAAAAAAACAAAACCCTTCTATGCCTGTGTATGTCCTACAGGCTCAGATGTGACAGGGCATTGCCCCTTATTTACTGAGACATAGGGATTGCTAAGGACTCCAAAGAGCAGCTGAGGCTCAGCGGGTGGGAGTCTCAAGAGAGCTCATGAGAATTGTTATTGATTGATTGATTGATTTGATTTTTATGTGTGTGTGTGTGTGTGTGTGTGTGTGTGTGTGTGTGTGTGTGTGTGTGTGTGTATGTATACACCCATGAATGCAAGTACCAGGGGAGGCCAGAAGAGGGCGCAAGACTCCCTGGAACTGGGAACTGAACTGGGGTTCTCTGTTTAGCTTTGGAGCCTATCCTGGAACTCTGTAAACTAGGCTGGCCTGGAACTCACAGAGATCCACCTGCCTCTGCCTCCCGAGTGCTGGGATTAAAGGCATGCACACCACTGCCTGACCTATTTTTATTTTTAAAATGTTATGTATTTGGGTAGTTTGCCTGTATGTATAATGTGTGCACCACGTGCATGCCTGGTGCCTACAGAGGCCAGAAGAGGGCTTCAGACCTCCTGGAACTGGAGTTATAGACAGTTGTGAGCTGCCATGTGGCTTCTGTGAGTGTAACTCAGGTCCTCTGGAAGAGCAGTCAGTGTTTCAACCACCGAGCTGCCCCTCCAGCCCTGCAGTGGTTATTTGCCATTGAGTTTGAGGGTAGAGTCATTTCTCAGAACCTGTGGAATTTGTTCAAGGACCAGTCTCCATGGGGACCAAAATATTCAGATGCTCAAGTCCCTCATATCGGATGATGTACTATTTGAATAGTTGCATATGAACATCCTCCTTTGTGCTTGAAGTCATCAGGCTTATTTCTAATACCTAGAATAATGAATACAGGCGCTACATAAATAGTTACACTGTTGAGGAAAAGCTAAGGGAGACACCTGGGCAGCTCTTTAGCACACCCTCATATCTGATCCCTGGCTGAATCTGTGGGTGTGGACCTGTAGATGCACCTGGCCCCCTGCTCTTCCTCCATATTTGGATTCTTGGGTGACGGACTTGCTCTCTAGACCTAGCCACTGTCTGGATTGATAATGTGACCCCTTCTGCAGCATGTGGGAGCTGGGCATTCCTCTGGATGGGCCTGTCTGTTTTGGACAACTTCTGGGCATGTGTGACCACGTCTCCCTGGCACTAGGTATGTGAACGGCCCGTCCCTCCATGCCCACCAACCCCCACCCTCTCCCTCCCATTCCCTCTCACCCAGATCCCTCCTGCCGTTTCCAACCTTATCTGGCCCCACTCTCACAGAGAACCTGCAGCTGGCTCCTCCTCCAGCTCCTTCCGGACAGATCAGCATTCCAATATCTGAAGCCCCTGCAGGGCCGGGCCGTGTCTTCTCTCCTGATTTGCGCTGGTTCTTGTGTATGATGCTATCTCTCCTGTTGTTCAGGGTCCTGCCTGCTGCTCCTTGAGGACTTAGACCAGATTCCTTTCTTCCTGTGGGGTATTAAGGGTGACAAAAGCATTTTATTACTGGGAAGATGGCTCAGTGGGTAGAGCACCTAACGTGCAAGCCTGAAGACCCGAGTTCGAATTCCCAGAACCCACGCCAAAGCCAGACAGCAGTGTAAATGTCTCCCATCCGAGAATGTCTATAGGAATGGGAGGCAGAGGCAGGAGGCTGCCCAGAAGCTTGCGGCCAACTAGTCTAGTTTTATGCAGTGCTAAGAGGCCCTTCTCATACAAGGCAAAAGGAGAGGAACAGCCCCCACGGGTTGTCCTCTGACCACACACACACACACACACACACACACACACACACACACACGTATTGTTTTCAAAGACCACTTGCTCTCGATCCACACATCAGTGTTTTTTGTTGTTTATTTGTTTACTTTATTTGTTTTTGAGACAGGGTCTTGTTATGCAGTCTTTGCTGGCCTGATCTCCCAAGTAGACCAGGTTGGCCTCAAACTCACAGAAACCCTCTGCCTCTGCCTCCAGGGGGCTGGGGTTAAAGGCGTGCCCCACCACATCCGGCCCGAGGCTTCTTTCAATAGGTATCTTGATACAAGTTTAGGTGGCCAGTGTGTGAACAAGCTAGCCCGTGACCACAGCACAACCAAGCGGTGGTGAATATTTCTGGCTTCTCTGGGCCTAACACATTCTCTAGGAGTGTTGAGAGGTAGGAAGTGACTTCTCACTGACACTCTCTCAAAAGGTACAGTTTTTTTCAATTCTAGCTTAATATGGAACAGAGTTCTTCTAATGCCCAGCCCAGTCAGGCTCCCATGTAACGACATACATGTTAGGTTACTCAACATGAATCAGGGAAGGAGTGGCTTCCTGTGTCCTCTTCTCTCTCTGAGGGTCTACTTTCTTAATTCTTGAATTAGTAAACTTCTTGCTCTCTTAGTAGTATCTTAATAAACTGAGAGGGTTTGTTTTGTTTTTAGCCAGGTGATGTAAACCTGTAATCCAGCACTCAGGAGGCTGAGGCAGAAGGATTTGGGGTTGGAATTGAGCCTGCGCTACATAATAAAAGCCAATCTCATAACAACCTACAGAAAGGAAGGAAAGGAGGGAGGGAGGAATGGACAGAGGAAGAAGAGAAAAATTATTTCTTTTAAATGTTTGCTGTTCCGTGTTTTTAGTAGTGAATTATGTCTAACTCACCTAGTCGGCTATATTCTGAGCAAGGGAAGTAGCATTTGCTGCTGATGCCCAGGAACCTCTCTGTCTCTGTCTCTGTCTCTCTCTCTCTCTCTCTCTCTCTCTGTCTCTCTCTCTCTCTCTGTCTCTCTGTCTCTGTCTCTCTCTCTCTGAGCCCGCACTCTGCCAATACTCTTCCCAACAGGACAGGCTGGATATGTGGTATATAAGTCTATTCCCTATGGCTGCCTGGAGGAGGTGATCCCCTACCTGATCCGGAGAGCCCAGGAGAACCGGAGTGTGCTGCAGGGCGTCCGCAGGGAGCAAGCACTGCTCGGGCAAGAACTGCGGCGGAGGCTGCTGGGAAGGAAGGCCTAAGGGTCACTCCATCAGCACTGTAGGGGCATGTGCTCAATAAAGGTCCCCAGACTCTGACTCTGCCTGTACTTCCCTGATGCTGCCTCCTCGGAGAAGGCCTGATCTCGACCTCGGCCAGCAGAGCTTGGCTAAGTGGGGGCATGTCTGAAACGCCAGAGATCTTTAGTCCTCTGTGGCGGAATGCTCCTGTCATCCCAGCACTTGGGAAGCTGGGGCAGGAAGATCATTAGTTCCAAGCCAGCCTGGGCTACATAGTGAGGAGAAGCAGGAGGGGGAGGAAGAGAGAGAGAGAGAGAGAGAGAGTGTCTTTAGATGACCCAGGGTGGTGATGACTTGTGGTCATCTATCCTTCAGTGAACTCGGTCAGGGATCTGTTCAGGAACTCTTTCCATCTTAGAGGATGTGTACTAAACAGCACAGCTGGAGAGCAGACACTGATGACTATGTAAATCCTGGGCCAAGGCCATGTGTCCAGGAGGGTGGACCATTCCTTCAGCTAATAAGCATTGATGAGCAGGCTGGGGAGATGTCTCTGTCAGTAAAATGTCTGATGCACATAGAAGATTATCCACGGATATTGATAAAGGAACTATTTATTTAAAAAATTATATTGGAGAGAGCAACTCACTAAACAGGATAATGCTAATCCATCACAGAGTCCTGGAAGGCTGATGGCCGGTCCCACACTGCTTCTGCTGCCTGAGTCAGTCCCAACTGTCCAAGCCCAGAAGAGAGAGAAGAGAAGGGGCCTGGGTATGCACCCCTCAGGTCTTAAGCTAGCTCAGAGGCCATGCCCTAGGGGCTGTTACCTCAAGGTCATAGGTGGAACAGGTACCCACTACAGATGCACAAAATATGAGGACCTGAGTTTAATCTCCAGCACACATATAAAATTCCAAGCATAGTGGTACAGGTTGAGACAGGCAGATACTGGTCAGCTGGCCTGGCCCAATAGGTGAACCACAGTCCCAGTGAGGGATGCTGTCTCCAAAAAAAGGGTGGCACCAGGAAGCTGTCTTAGTTTGGGTTTTCTATTGCTGTGAAGAGACATAAGTAAATATTTAATTGGGGTGGCTCACTTACAGTTTTAGAGGTTCAGTCTATTATCAAATGGGGAGCATGGTGGCATGCAGGGAGATGTGCTGGAGCCGAGAGCGCTACATCTTGCAGGCAACAGGAAGCCGACTGACAGATTGGGCGGTATCCTGAGCATAGGAAACCTCAAAGCCCACCCCCACAGTGACACACTTCCTCCAACAAGTCCATGCCCACACCAAGAAAGCCACGCCTCCTAATAGTGCCACTTCCTATGAGATTTGGGGGGGCCAATTACATTCAAACTACCACAGACACAAAGGCAGGAGTATTACAGGTTCAAGGCTAGCCTGGACTACATAGTGAGATATTGAAAGCTGTTGGGGTCCTGCACCTCGATAGCATTCTCCCAGAGTCCCAGAAGAGATGCTACCATTGGCGGATTAATCGGAGGAATTTTCTAATAAATCTGCATACACAAAATTCTTTAGTCCATATGCTTTATTCTTCTGAGTCAGTTTTTTCTCTACACAGCTTCTACTCTGCTCTCATGCCCATCTCCTTTCCTGCCTGATTTCTCTCTACGTTTATCAACTGTCCCCTCTAAGTTCTATCTTAATTCTCTCATCTTAGTTCCGCCCCATCTAGTTCTTTCCCATCTTACTCTCCCATCTCCTTCTCTCTCATCTTGTTCTTCCCCATCTGGCTCTTCCTCATCTTCCATCTCGCTCCTCTAGTACTCTCTTCTAGTCCTTCAATCTAGTTCTTCCCCACCTCAGTTCATTCCTCTCCAGTTCTTATCATCTAGTTCTTCCATTCTCTTTTTTCTTCTCCATGCCTGCTCTGAAAATAAAACTGCCTTTATCCCTTTGGCCCTTATCTCTCCAAGCTATCTCTGCTCCTGCCATTTCTGGTGAATGTGCTCGGTCACTAGGCAACTTGGCTAGGCAACTTCACAGCTAGATGTCCCTGTAAGTTGGAACCCTTTAGTTCTGAGTTAATTGTTAAGGGTGGATCTAAAACTAGAGATAAGACTTTGGAAAGGAGAAAGTTAAGCTTAATTAGCACATCTGCCAGGCCTTCTCAGACAGATAGTCTGGATGCTTAAGTCTGTTCTTAGAAAATCTGTGAGGTATCTCTGATAAGATACTTTTGTCCATCCGGGGATGGTCCTGGCCAGATGCTGCTAGTGAGATAATGACAGAAAGGCCTGAAATTAGGGATCCTGGCTGCGTTACTGCACAGAAGGTTATCTAAATATTCCTTTAGTAGAGGGGAAATTGTGCCCAGTGAATGATGGAAAAGCTGCAATAGCACATGAGAAATTCATAGCAGGAAATGGCTAATAATCAGAAGCCAATATCACCAAGACTCCTTGAGCCTTGGCCTCAACCTCTGGAAGAGTTCTTAATTCTTCCAGGTATAGCTTTGTCATAATCAGCTGAATTCCTACTTCATATATTTTTGTGGCCTGCAGCAGTGAGACTCTATCTCAAAAACATAAACAAGAACTAAGGACATAGAACTTTAGTAGAGCACTTGCCAACAACCCCCCAGTGAGGGGCTGGGGCATCATGGCTCAACGGAAGAGCATGTGCTTAACATATACAAGAACTTGAATTCCATCTCCAGCACTGTAAATAATAATAAAAGTTATCAAGATGGAAAGGAGGTGGGATAGTGGCGCACGCCTTTAATCCCTGTACTTGAGAGGCAGAGGCAGGTGGATCTCTGAGTTTAAGATACAGAGCAAGTTCCAGGACAGCCAGGGCTACACAGAGAAATATTATCTCAAAACAAACAAACAAACACACAACAGCAACAAAAAGGAAAACCCACAGAGAAACGGTACAGATTAGGAGTGAGGACATAAGGGTGGAGGGATACATAGGGCTTGACGGTGTAGCCTCTGACTTGGTCTGTGCTCCAGCCAAAGGCAACGAGGAACCCTGGGGGTTACAGGCAGAGGAGACATGTGTCAGGTTCCGCGACCATGTGGAGGGTGGGCCAATGGAATACAATGATGCCAGGCAGTGATCTCTTATTTTGAGAGGTAGGAATGGGCCCAAGCTGCATCCTATGAACAAGCGAGGCAAAGCTCCTTGACGCAGACCACGTGAGACAGCCATCTAAAACTGAATGGAGCCGGCCCAGACTAGAGAAGACCACATTGCTCACTCAACACAAAGGTCAGAGTTTTACTGATTTTTTGGCAAGAGGCAGGGATGGGTTAGGGTTGGTTAACTGCCCATCAGACAAGGGTTTTGATTTGAAAGGTGTTTTTTTGAGTCAGGACTCCAGAAGTTGGAAGGCAGAGGCAGGAAGGAGGACTGGGAGTTAAGGTCATAGTAAATTTATTTATTGATTGATTGATTCCATTTACTTATTTATTTAGTGGTTTTTCGAGACAAGTTTCTCAGTGTAACAGCTCTGAGTCCTGGAACTCACTTTGTAGATCCGGGTAGCCTCAAACTCACAGTGATTTTGAGGCTAGTTACGGCTTTATGTGCTCTCCCCTGTCCCTTCTCATTTTGTCCACGAGCAACCTGGCTTGTACTTGGTGGGTTAATACAAGGTCAGCTCTGTTCGGGAGCTGCTGGTGTCAACTTGCATAGATGTCCTGGGTTCATGACAGGGCTAGAGGATTTTCAGAGCTTTCAGGAAAACAAAACAGACACCCACTCCAATGAGCCACTGGCCATGTTCATCCTGTGTTATAGTCTTGAATACCCAGGTGTCAAAGGAACAACATATCTACATGTAGAGTTGGGTCGGTAGTGTCATTCAAAATTTGAGGCAGGAAGGGGTCAGACATGATGTGAGGGCAGAGATGCTAAGCCTTACACACACACACACACATCTATCAATTATCTACAACGTCCAGGAAAGAGTCCATGTTTGCTGGGTGTGATAATGTAAGCCTAAAATCCCAGCACTAGGAACTGAAACTGGAGGCTGCAAATTCAAGGTCAGCAGGCAGTACCTAGTGAGACACTATCTCAAGCGTGTGTGTGTGTGTGTGTGTGTGTGTGTGTGTGTGTGTGAGCAAGAGCAGCCTTCAACACTTTTGGTACTTACTTGTTTGTTGAGATGGGGGTGTACTGTGTAAACCTGGCTCAAGCGTCTGGGGAGCAACCAAGGGCGATCGTTACCATAACCCCATGTCAAGGGCATTAGCCTCAGTGGAGTTAGTGGGAAGCTGTGCTGGTCATGGGGGCTCGTACTTTGTAAATATCCGTGTGTTCTATGAGTGCTGTGGAGGAAACAAGGAAGCAGAAGGGAACACATCGTGTTTAAATTGGTGACCGGTTAAGGACCCAGAATTTGTCTTCTGTCTCCTTTCTGTAGCCCCTATCTACCTGTTTCAGAGACTGGAGAAGCTAGGAAAAAGTGAGGACAGAGATGGAAGGAGAGGGGCCTTAGAGAATGGGCCCCGGGTCAGGGATGTGGGGAAGGGGGCAGGAGCCCAGGAGAAGGCACAGTGTGGGGATGATTCTGAGGCTAGGGCCAGGTGGGCTGAACGGTCCAGGGGATGTCTAAAGGAAGCCATCCCGGAGGGCCCTCGGGTATGGGGCTCGGGGAAGAGGCTGGAAATAGTCATGGGGTGGGTGAGCCTGGGAAGACAGTAGTCAGGGATGAGGAGCTAAGGTTAAGAGGGTCCAAGAGGGTGTGGCTGGGAGCTGGAGAGATGGCTGAGCGGTTAAGAGCACTGGCTGCTTTTCTGGAGGTCCCAGATCGATTCATAACACCCACACAGCAGTTCACTAGCTCCTTTAACCCCTGCTCTAGGGGGTTCTATTCCCTCTTCCGGCCACCGAGGGTACTAGGCTCTCGAGTGGAGCACTCACATACATACAAGCAAAATATCATGCACATAAAATTAAAATTAAAAAAATAAGAGACATCGGCTGTCTTCAAGTCCCGGAGCAGGCCGGGGGGAGGAGAACCGGCTGAAACCTCGGGAGCCGGCCATCAACGTCCCTTCCGCTACAGGAAGGTGGGGCTGCTTCTTAGGGGAGGCTACTGCGCAAGTGCAAAATGGCAGGAAGCAGCCAGTGCACATGCGTACATGCGCCTAGGATTCCCGCGCAGACTGCCATCACCGTACCACTTGTCACGTGACAGTGACAAGCGCGCCCAACGGTAGGTACCAAGCTATCTGGGCCAGAGACCAGGTCTAGAGCTAACTGTGCCTTCAGCTTTCACCATATCCTCTTCCTCTCCACACTCCACCCCCAGCCCACCTTTCACTCAGACCCATCTCTATTCTGGAAACCTAAGACCTCCCCAGCCCGCAGGCCCCACCAACACCCTCCAGAGCTGTCCCCAGGCTCCAATTCTGCCTGCGGGCCTTGAGTTTCCCTGGAATGCCCACCCTGCCCTAAAACTCTCACTGTCACTACCGATCCTTTGGGTTTCTGGGCTTCTGGTGTGCGGCTCCCTAACCAGGCCTACCAGACACCTCCTTTCCCATCAGACCCTCCCGAATCCCCTTCTCAACTGGCACTGCTCCCCACTTTCAACTAGCCCTATTGTCCTTCACCTCCAGTCTGCCCTCAGGAGCCTTTCTAGCTGACCCCATTCCAGGAACTGACTGCAGCAGGCAGCAAGCTGCAGATGCATTCACAGGCTTCACGCTTCCCTGTGGAGCTGGGCTCCGTGAGGGATCCAGATGCCCAGGTGGGCCGTCTGCACCGCCTAGCTCTGGCCGGAGGCCCATGCTGGGGCCTGGCCAGGCTCCTGCGCAGAGGTGAGGTTCCAGCTGTTGGTGCAGTGTAGGGAAAGAACCAACCAGCACCATGGAGCAACAACTTCAATTGACTGGTTCATAACTGAGTGCCAGGGTCCTATGTTGTCGCTGCTACCTGTTGTGTGCCAAGATCTATGGTCAGAGATAGGCTACAGGGGGTATCTGGCCTCTGGATGGTTGGGCATGAAGTACAGCTGGTGGGGAGGGGTTTCACTGGGTGTGACAGGGAGTCTCACGGTGTAAGCATTCTGCAGAAAGCTGGGGGAAGAGACCCTTGGGAGCTGAGATGGCCTGGGCAAAGGCCCTGAAGTCAAAGTGAGCTGGGCATGGGTATGAACAGCCAGACTCAGGGAGAAGAGTGTGAAGAGGTATTGGGTCCAGATAATAAAGAGCCTGCGAAGATGTATTGTTTGATGTTGGGTCGTAGGTGCCACAGTAGCAAGAGAAACTAACCACGATGCTAAGACTTCATTTTCCGAAGGAGCAGAGGGGTACAGCATTCTTGGAAAAGACCTAACTCCAGTTACTTTATTCCAACAATTACAAGGTTAATTGGGGCTGGAAAATGTTCCGCCTGCCAAAGTCAACTTGCTCTTGCTGCCCATGAGAGCAGACAACCCACACACATCTCAGTCCCTTTTGATTATGGCTTAAGAACTCCAAGTCTGCCAGGAGTGTCTTAGGACCAAGGTCGGTGCAGCTGCAAGCTCTCACACAGAGCAAGCACCCAGTGCAGACTCTGCAGAGAGACAACAGTTCTTCAAGGTTTACACAGCCTCAAAACAATTTCTCAGCCTCTGCCGATTAACCCGAGCATGGAAAAGGCTTTGCTGAAACATTTCTCTCAAAGCCAGGCACAAAGGCTTTCCTTACACATCACTACAAAGATGTGGAGGTGTTGATGGATTTTGTGTATGTTTGATGGTACCAGAAGTAGGAAATTCAGCTTTCGATGAGCGTTCAGCAGGTTCACAATTTTCACTAATTTGTGTAAGTTGATTGTGTATCTGACCACTTTCTAGGCTTGCTTAATAGCTCTGATTGTTTGCTGAGTCTGAAGATATTTCTCTCTCTTAGTTGAAGAGAGAGAAAACATCCATCATGGAGCACACGTCATTCTAGTCCTCAGGCTGAGGGTGGACGATAAAGACTCCAGGAGGAGCCTGTGCTAATGAGACCCTGTCTCAAAAAAAATTATTTTTTATGTTTAAAGAACTAAATCTGTTTTTGTACTGAGTATCATACTTGCTGTTGGGGTTTATAATTATAAGAATAATTAGTAATTCCACCTACGTTTTCGGAAGGTTTTTCTCCCTAATTATATACATGTGCTAAATTTCATGAACTTCACTTCTTCTTCTTCTTCTTCTTCTTCTTCTTCTTCTTCTTCTTCTTCTTTTTTGCATTTTTTTTCAAGACAGGGTTTCTCTGTGTAGTCCTGGCTGTCCTAGAACTTACTCTGTAGATGGGGCTAGCCTGAACTCACAGAGTTCTGCCTGCTTATGCCTCCAAGTGCTGGGATTGAAGGTGTGCACCACCACTACCCAGCTAACTTCACTTTTTCTATATCTACAAAGTTAAAATGTGATTTTTTTTTCTCCCCACTGGTGCTAGGACTAGAACCCAGTAATTTATTCATGCTAGGCAAGCACTTTGCCACCGAGTCATGCCTCCAGGCCCTCACTGGGGGATTCTAGACAGGAGCTCTACCACTGAGCCACACCCTAGCCCCTCACTGGGGGATTCTAGGCAGGGCTCTACCACTGAGCCACACCCCCAGCCCCTCACTGGGGGATTCTAGGCAGGTATTCTACCACTGAGCCACATCCCCAGCCCCTCACTGGGGGATTCTAGGCAGGGCACTACCACTGAGCCACACCCCAGCCCCTCACTGGGGGATTCTAGGCAGGGGCTCTACCACTGAGCCACACCCCCAGCCCCTCACTGGGGGATTCTAGGCAGGGCACTACCACTGAGCCACACCCCAGCCCCTCACTGGGGGATTCTAGGCAGGGGCGCTACCACTGAGCCACACCCCCAGACCCTCACTGGGAGATTCTAGGCAGGGTACTACCACTGAGCTACACCCTCAGTCCAGGACATATAAATCATGTCTTTTAACCCATGAAGGTCTGTTACATTGATGGTTTCTTATGTGGAAGCATATCTGCTTTCTGGGGATAAGTGGGAGTTACTCAGGTTTCTGCCTGTGTGATCATAAACAGAATCCGTTTTTAGGGGCTGGAGAGATGACTCAGTGGTTATGAACATTGGCTGCTCTTCCAGGGGACCTGGGTTCAATTCCCAGCACCCACATGGCAGCTCACAACTGTCTGTAACTCAAGTTCCAGTGGATCTGATTCCCTCACACAGACATGCAGATCAAACACCAATGCACATTAAAAAAAAATCTGTTTTTAGTTTTATTTTCTGGTTCGGGAAACTGTCATCCGGTTTTGGAATTAAAGTCAGGGCTGGCCTTACCCTCTTAGTATATTTTTGATTTGGAATAACTCGTGTGGGATGATGTAGTCTTGGCAACAATTTGTGTTTTTGGAAGATGCCTTTGGGACACAGGTTGAGAATAAAAAACCAATTAAGATGTTGTTGCAGAAGATGATGGATAGGCTGTGAGTAAAGCGTGAGGCAGAGAATGTGGTGTTCAGAGGTTGGGGAAGGGCCACCTTTGTTTGGCCCCTGATTTGACACCTCTGGTGTGGGAAGGATGACTGTTTTCATGGCAGATGTTCTAGCTTGGTGGAGTTACTTCTAGTGCCCTGTGTTGAGGCGCTAGTTCCAGGACACAGAAATGGACACAGGGATCAAGGCCATGGCTAACTAGGGGCCAGGGTGGGATGGATGGAGAAGGGACAGAACAGGCACCAAGCCAAAGAGAAACAGTGGAGGCTGGAATTGCCGGAGCCCTTGCCGAAGTGCTGGGGATGTAACTCAGTTGATAGAGTGCTTGTTCATCGTGCTCAGTGCCCCTGGTTGGGTCCTCCGCCCTATGTTAACCAGTCGTGGTGACTGGTAAATCCCAGCACTCAAGAGACAGGAGGAGCAGAGGTTCATGGTCATCTCTGGGTACATACTGAGTGCCAGTCTAACCTGGAATACATGAGATGTGTGTTGTCTGGTGGCCTGCGAGACTTCCGGGAGTATGGAGTGAGCACAGCCTTAGGCCTTGATGTCCCTCAGCTGTCCAGGTAGATGGTGAGAACTCTGCTGGGCAGACGGGGCTCTTCCTGTCTGCACTACTGGGCCATACTTCTATTGTGCGTCTCCTACTGGCCTCTGGTGCCAACCCCAACCAGTGAGTAGACAGACCCCAGTACCCCAACACTCAGGGCACAAAGCCCCTTCCAGCGCCTGGTGCCTTCCCTGGCCTCTGGGTCTCTTCTCACTCCCCAGTGACTGTTCTCATTCTGGTACCTTCCAGAGCTCACAAAGATCCTCTCCCCCCTCCCCCGCTGACTCCCTTGAGTTTTCATGTAACCCACTTCCCAGGACTCCTCCCATCCTCTCAGCCTCCATCCAGCTCCCTTTCCACTGTTCCCCATGCCCCACCCCCGCCTTTCTTCATCCTCTGGTTCTGTCCTAGCCGCTGCCTCGATGGCAGCACGCCTATGCACGCAGGGGCCTTCTCGGGCCGAGGGTTAGTGTTGTGGCACCTGCTGCAGGCAGGAGGTGACCTGCGGCTGCATGACCAGCAGGGTCGTACACCACGAGACTGGGCTGAGCAGGGTGATACCAAGCAGAGCTGGGAGGTGAGTAGTGGCCAGGGTACAGTGGGGTCATCGAGGTCAGTGGATGCTCCCGGTCTAACCCTGTGCCCCACCCAGGTGCTGGAGCTATTACAATGGTGTCGTACCCACATGTCAGCACTGGTGCAGAGCGGGGAGTTGGCGCCCACTGTGTCCCTGAGTCGGTTGCAAGCTAGCTCTGGACACAGCCTGTGTGGCTCCCTTCCCTCACCAAGGCTGGCACAGGCAGACAGGTAAGAGCCCACGCCCTTGAGCCTTCAGGGCCAGCACACCCAGTGACCCCATACTTACCCCCAGCCCGCCCTTTACCCCAGGGCACTGAGGCAAGGACGGATGAGGAGATCCCCTCTAACCCCAGGCTTGGGGTTCGGCCAGGTAAGAGGGGGAAGAAGGGAGATCAGGGACCCCTGCCTTCTCTTGGTGCTCAAAGCCCTGCTCTCTTCCCTCAGCTGAACAGCCTGCAGCCACCGGCACTGATAATGGGCATCCCACTGGTAGACCCCAAGGAGCTCGCGCCAACCCAGGGTGAGCCTGACCGCACCTACGAGAGCAGTTCTCAAACCCTCATGGCCAAGTGAGAGCCCCTTCCATGCCCCCAGAGAGCCCCTGCCTCCTGCTTCCCTCACAAGGACGTCCTGCCATGTCACTCACCTGCTGCCCCTTCTCCAGCCTCCTGTGGAAGGGCCACCCCGTTACTGTACGGCAGCTGAAGACCCCTGAAACTCCCCCTGATGTGCTATTGGCTGACCTTCAGCACTGCAGGTTACCAGCCCCAGCTGACCACTGATTCCAGCAGTCCATAGCCGAGAGGATGTGTTACTAGCCGTAGTTGTGGTTAAGCTTTGGTTCTGTGCTAGCATCCAGCACAGAGCTCTCCAGCTGTAGGGACACCCCCTGTCCCCCGACACCAGAGTACTACCCACAAAGGAGGAAGGGATGGGAGGGGCCTTAGGCTGGTATGGTGGGCTGGGGCTGGCTCTGCCACTGCTAGGCTGTGATGGAGGGTCTCAGTGTTTCCTGCATGGTCGCTGGTGAGACAGTTTTCCCCTGGCCCATGGTAGGTGGTCTGTGGCCAGGAGCAGCCCTCACCTTGAGCAGCTGGGGCAGATTGTGAAGGACCCTCTGCTCCCTCACAGCATCCTACACCACCCTGGCCTGCTGCTGCTGATGGCACTGAGCCCCTCAGAGGACCTGTGCAGACTGAGCCTGCTCTTTGAGCCGGTGTGGCTGGGCTCCCTTTATTTCCTACTGCACTCAGCAAGACCGGTTGCGGAGGGTTCCCAAGGCCTGCCAGGCCTGCGGCCAGGCTCTCTGCTGCTGCAGGTGGTGGAGGCCCTGTTGTTCCTGCAGTCCCGCTGCTGGGCCCATGGTGGCCTCAGTTCCCATGCTGTGCAGCTAGTGCGGCCAGGCCTGGCTAAGGTTAGCCACCTGGAACATGGGCGTCCACTGAACCAGCCTAGGCTGCAGTCCAGGTGAGAGCCTGCCCCCATGTCTGCCCTGTGTTCCTCCCAGCAGCCACTGGTTCACTAGACCTTTTGGCCTCCCCAGGCTGCAGCAGGATTACCCCCAGGGAGACCCAGGTCCAGGACTTCCCCCACCCCCTGAACTGTACCCATGGCTGCCACTTGAACTGATCCGTGGTGACATGCCAGCCACTACCTCAGATCTCTACAGCTTCTGCATCCTGACCCAGGAGGTCTTCACTGGTCAGTGACCCACCCTACGCTTGCACCCCACCCAGAGACATCCCACTAGGGTGGGTCTCCTCATGGTGCCTCTTCACAGGAGAGCTGCCGTGGGCTGGGGGAGAGGGGCCTGAGGTGAAGGCAAAGCTGGAAGCAGGTGAGAGCCCGGCACTGGACCCCTTGCTGCCAGCTCCCTACCAGGCCTTGGTTCAAGCTGGGCTGGGCCTAGAGCCTGCTGACCGCTGGGGCAGCTTGCAGAGCACTCGGTACCTATTGCGGAAGGCCATGGCCAAGGTACAGGAAGGTCAGAGTGGCATGGGAACTTATGGAACCCCAGGCAGGGCTCATGTCACATCTCACCCCCTTTCCACAGGAATCAGCACCCAAGGTCAGCTCCCCAATAGAGTGGACAACACCGTCTCCTGTAACCCTGGGTTCCCTGCCAGGTTAGAGGGTACAGATGATGATGGGGTGTTCTGGACACTGTGGAGGTGTGCATCAAATTCCAGCCATCTGGCCTGTATCCCCAGAGCATCTGTACCGTGAAGTGACTCCCAGGGCCAAGGCCAGATCAGGGCTCGTGCTCCCTTTCCCAGACCCTTCCCAGGTAGGAAGCAGGGGAGTGGTCTGGTAATCAAAGGAGGTGTGGGGGCCCAGACAACCACGCCAGTTCCTTGCCCTTGTTTTCTGCAGGCCCTGGAGACTCCCGAGGTCACAGATGACAGGAGGGTCCAGCAGAATGCAGCCTGGGACTCGGGCAGTAGCTTGACTCTAGGCAGCAGCCTCAGTCCCAGCCCCAGTCTTCCTCTAGACCCCAGCTCTGGTGTGGAGCCCAGCCCCAGCCCCAGCATGCACTGTTGCCCGGAGCCCACCTCAACAGTACGGCTACCCCAGTCCGCTGCTAACCTGCAGCCCCCACCTCACAAGTCTGCCAGCTTCCTCTCCTGACCTGACTCCCTGAGCAGCCCTGCTTCCCCCAAGGCCCTGCCCTGCGCACCAGCCCTTAGCCAGCCTCTTGCTGGGGACCCAGAGCTCTGAGGAGCAGTGTGGGGGGAAGAGCTGCAGGGGCAGCTGGGGCACGCATGGGCTGCTTGTTCTGGACCCTACCCTGCATGCTGACCAACAAAGAGGCTTCAGTGCCCAGAGAGCTGCTGCCAGGGAAGACCACCTAAAGCCCCCAGGCTCTGGGCCTCCGTGGCAGCTGGTGGCAGCTCACCCTTTCCTCCTGTAGAAACCTGATAGTGAGGCTAGTGAGCCCACAGAAGGCACTCTCTTCGACAGCCTACAGGAGTGAGATATACAGGCTGTGGTGGGCGGCCCAGGCCCCTCCCTCAGCCTGAGCTAAGCCCAGGTCTGTCTGCCTTCCTGCTGCCCAGGATGGATCTGTTGGAGGAGATCATGGCAGAGCTGCAGAATAAGTGCCACCTTGAAGACAAACCCAGCTGAGCCCTACTCTTAGCCCAGACTCGTAGGGTGCCACAGCTCTCCCTGCAGTCATTACCCTTCCCCTTCCCAGGACTGACCCCATCCCTCAGTGTCTACCTCAAAGCAAAGAAAGTGGTAAAGTCCCCCAGCTCGTCTCTTCTTCATTCACGGGCTCCAGCAGCCAAATTTCTGCCATTTTTATTCATTAATGTTGTCAGGTGGTTTAGTGGGGTGCATGGGGAGAGGTGGACAGGGACTTTTCCCCACCCCTGTGCAGACAGCAGGACGGGCTGAAGGCTCCTGGAGAGAGGAGGAGGACAGACAGGGTAGCAGCCTTGTTCCTCCCCAATTTGTGCAAGGGCCCCCAGGAGGGGGTGGGGGATGGTCACACCCTGCAACTCAGGGTAGGGATACAATGATTTTGGGTTAGGGAGCCACATCAGAGCAAGTTACAAAGTTAGAAACCTGGAGTAGGGTGGCGAGCTCAAGAAAATACAAAACAAAGGGTTGACTAGGGCCAAGATCCAGTTGTGTGTGGGGGGGTGTCTTTTCCTGACCCTAGCTCAGCAGTAACTTCTGGTCTGTCCTTCTGAATGTAGGGTCCAGCTGGGTGTGGGATATGGAGGAGGGGGACCAGCCCCCTCCCCTCTATGTCCTCCATTTCTGTACAAGGATCCTCGGAGCTCGCCTCCCCTCCCATAGGCTGGTGGAGCTGCCCTGTACAGCAGGAGAGGCTCAGGGGAGCCCCAAGGTCCTGGCACCCGATGGGGGGTACGAGGACCCCACGGGGCCCGCTGCTTCTGGGGTAGGCGGGGAACAGGGGGCCCAGGATCTGAACGGCTTCGGGGGTGGGCAGGAGGAGAGGAGGAGGAGGAAGAGGCAGGTGAGGGGCCCCTGGGTCCTAGGGCTAGGTTGACATAGAGGGGCTCAGGCCGGGTAGGGCGCCGGGCAATGTGCTGAGAAACTGAGTGGCTAAGGTGGTCAGGTGGAAAGCAGGAGGCGGGCGGTGGGTAGCTAAGCAGGAAGTCGGGGGACCTGTGGAGTGGTGGTGACTGGCCAAGCATGCCATAAGAGGCATTGAGCCTGTCGGGGGGCATGGAGCGAAATGGACTCCAGGGCCGGCTGGGGCCAGAGTAGGAGGTCCCCTCCCCTGCCCCAATCTCATAGTATAGATTCTCTCCTCTGTCAAGTGCTGAGGGGGTACCCAGAGAGTTCCTCCAGACTGGGGCCGGGGAGCTAGGTGGGAAGGATGGGGGACCCAGGGAGTACAAGCCTTGTTTGGGGACCCCAAGGAAAGGTGGCAGACACTCCCGGGGGGTTGAGAAGAAACTGGGGTTAGGACCCTGTGAAGGGACAGAACATGGGGACTGGGCTGCCATCTCTGGAGCATCCCTGTAAGCCCCACTTGCCCTGAGCTGGGCACTGACCTGGGAAGGGCCTCTGGGACCCCTCCTTGAGGTTCCCAAGGGCCGCTGGCTTCTTACCAGGCTCCCATCACTTTGTTGCCTTGGGAGGTAAGGTGGGGGACCTGGAGCCCAGGCACCTGGATGGGCTAAGGAAGGAGGGTGTGGCCCACTCCCTGAAGTCCCGACAGGCTCCCCGCCCACCTCTAGGGATAGTGAGCGGCGGAAAGGGGAATGGGGAGCAGGTGGGGTGCCCCCCTGCTCTTGTTGGCTCTGTTGCTCTGCCACCTGCTGAGCCCTCTCAGCCAAAGCCAGAGCCATGAGGCGTGCTGGGTTCTTGGGGGGTGGGGGTGGAGCCCCACCAGGGCGCAGCAGAGACAAGGGTGGGGGCAATAATGGTGAATCCATGCCAGGACCTACAATACAGAAAGGAATAGGAAGGCGGTCAGCTGGGTCCTGGGACAGCCTGGGGACTAGTGGGAGTGAGGTCTACTGAACAAGACTCACTGCACTGGCCTGGAGCTCCTCGGGGACCAGTTGGTGCTAGCTTGCTGCTGATTTCCTGCTGGCAGGTGTCACTTAGCTGGGCCTCAGCTCCACGCAGTAGCAGGGGGATGAGATGGGGGCGCAGGCCTGGGCTAGGGCTCAGAGCGGGTGTTGGGGTGACTGGGGCAGGTGTTCCTCCAGCCCCCAGCAGTTCCAGGACAGCGGGAGGCACTGACACAGCCAGCGGCTCTGAGATGTCCAGGGCAGTGGGCAAAGCAGAGCTGGTGGGCCCATGGGGTGACAGGGCCTGTGGGGTTGCCCGAGGTGGGAAGGCAGAGGCAGAGGCTGGAGGTGCTGGGCTGGCGGGAGGTGCAGGGTCCCCTGGGGTAGGGCTGCTGCAGCGAAAGGTAAGGGGATCAAAGTCGAGTCCCCGAAGTCCTTCCAGACAGCGGGGTGGACTGAAATCCAGCTCATCACCATCATCTAGCCAGGCTGACGTGCGGTGTGAGGGGGACCCAGAGAGTGGCCCCAGACCAGCTGCTGAGGACTCTGAGGAGGAGGAGGAAGAGGAAGAGGAGGAGGAGGAGGAAGAGGAGGACAGGCTCTCACAGGAGCCAGCAGGTGCTGGGCCTACAGGGAAAGCATCACTGCTGGAGTGGGGTCGTCGCAGCCGGTGCAGCCTCTGGAGGCCTGTTGGGAGGGGGATCACAGTTAGAGGTGAGAATCTTACAGCAGATACATCTTGAGGACAGGATACAACTTGGCAGGAGGACACCCAGCCTGACTCAGAAAGAGCTGTTCAGACCATGAGTGGTAGGACAAGGTTCTGAACTGGGTCTGGTGACTGCATAACCTATCTATGAAGCATGAGAAGGGCAGGCTAGCCCGCACTCTACAGGGTGCCTTGGGAAAGCACTGGCTCTTCTGTTCCCATCAAGCTGTGTGCTGAGCCTACCCAACAGCAGCTTCACTCTTGGCCATCTGCCAGAGCCATCTCCCACACTGTGAGTGGGATGGGGATTGCTGACAAGAACCGCCAAAGCCACCGGGTGGAGGAATGGTGAGCGAGTGCTTGCATGTGCACTTGCGCGCGCACGCGCACACACACACACACACACACACACACACACACACACACACACGACAGAAAAGAAAGCAATGGGAGGAGCTAAGTTGCACTGGCCAACTGTGTCTGTGTGTTCTGAAAATCAAGCTGCACATGCAGCATGCTTCCCACTTCCCATGTTGCCCACAAATGCTTCAAAGCAGCTGGGATTGAGCAACGAGGTATTTACATATATATGCACCTGTATGGGAGTGAACCTCCAAAGTGAGGGATGATGGCTGTCAAGAGGATGCCTCTGGTCAGGGCAGCAGCAGGGAGATATAGGGGCTCTTTTAATTGCATCCAGGGGGTTTTGGGGTGTTTATAATATTATTTAAATATTTTCAAAGCGAAAGACTGAACAAAAGGCCTTGTATGAACTAGTGAATACAGCGTGTCCTATCAATAGCAATTTATACTAGCGTGTACCTAAAATTCACCTAGCTCTCACCTGAGGCTTCTGTTTTAAAAGTTTAAACCCTTGCTGGATCTGGTGACTCACCCGTGTAACCTCAGTTCTCATGCCCAAGGCAGTTAAGAGTTGTGGGGCCAGCCTGGGCTATACAGCAAGTTCAGGCCAGCCAGAGCAACACAGCAAGACCCCACCTCAAAACAGTAACAAAACCCTCCAAAACAAAACAAACAAAACTCAAGGCCCTCTCCCCAATCTGAAGTACAACATTTAAGGGTGAAACCAGGGCCTCGGTTCCTCCTCTCTGGGAACGTGTAGGGCCCACCCTGTGCTCACCAGCCCCGCTGGCCTGCGATGACAGAGACTCCTCACTTTTGGCAGATCTCAGTGTGACAGTGTCAGGTCTGCTGCCTGTAGGGAGAAGAAAGTCACCTCCCTCTCCAGCACTATAGCCACTCCCACCACCCACAGGCCTCCGCCTCTGACCTGAAGGCTGGGCTGGGGCCCGGCTGCCACCCAGCCAGGGCAGGGGCTTCTTCCGGGGTATGCTGGGGCCCCGCCCCAGAGCAAAGAATGTCTTCCAACTGCTACCCCCTGGCTTCCGTTGTTTCTCCCCTCGCTCTCTCTTCCTTCTGCAGTGCAGGTGAGAGAGTAGGCAGTCTGAGAAACCAGAGCCTCCCAGCTAATCCTCCCCTCTCCGGCACCCCACTCATACCTTTCCACTGGGGAGGTTGGGGTCTTGGGAGTTGTGGGCTCAGTAGGCGTTCCAAGACGGCCCTGGGTTCGTGCCTGGGCTTCCTCCAGTGTCAGCAGGCGAGTGGAGGGACTGCTTCCAGCAAGGGACTTGGGTCTGGGAAGGAGGCAGCGACCTGGAGAGGTCGGAAAGGGGACAATTATAAGCTTTGGGCCACTTGAGACGACAGGCAAAGCCAAGCGCCACAGCCCAAGCCCCGGCCCCGCAGCGTGCCCACCCGGGCTGGCAAGGCAGGGGCCGGTGTAGATCAGGCGGGAATGGGGGGCAGCAGGCAGGTAAGGAGGAGGGTGAGGCAGAACGAGCTGATGAGAAGGCAGCTCCCAGCAGCCAGCAAGGGCAGCGGCTCTGGTCAGTTACCTCGGGCCAGAGGGCCCTCCGACGAGCAGAATCCTGACTGGGCTGGGGTCCCGGGCAGGGCGGGGAGTCTGGGCAGGGCCAGGGTGGGGTCAAGTCTGGGGACCTCCCACTTCCTCCCAGGTGGACCCAAGGCCCCAAGCGCCCCCAGGAGCTATAAGGGGTGAAGGAAGAACGGCGTCCTGGCCAAGAAGTGGGGATCCTGGGCGTAGGAGCTGAAATGAGAAGGAGGGGGGCGCGGGGAGGGATGGGCCGGGGTGGGGTCCTCAAGGAGCTGGGGGGGAGGTCTAGTCAGTGGGGTAGGGGTAGGGCCAGGAGCCCACCTGCCCTCCCACTGCAGCCCTGACACTGAGGGACAGTAGCCAGGACGTCAGAGGATGGGCTGGACATACCTGCAGGGTCCAGGCCAGCAGAAGTGAAGGTATCACTGAACAGGACCTCCACGTGGGTGAGCAGGAACTCCACCACCACCGACTGCACCCGGACCTCACGGAAGGCTGCTGCCCCGCCCAGCCCCACTGACTCCAGCTCCATAGACCTGGAGGCGGGCAGGTTAGGCCACCTACCTTGAGCCTGATTGACAGTGGTCGAGTGCCAATGGCATAGATCACTGTCCTTCCAGCCAGTAGTCTTGATGTGATAACAGCTAGAATTGGGCTTTCAGCTCCCCCCAAACGTGCTTCCTCCCTCACCTCCTCTACCTCGGTTAGTCCTGAGTACCCACATTCAGTCTGTCAGCAAACCACCCATTGCACCTGGACCTCCAAAAATCTGCTCAGGTTCTGACACACCCCTTCTGCCCTCATCCTGCTTAGTGTAGTTTGGGAAAGTATTCCCCAAACGTCCACGCAGTAAAGACTTGGTCCCCAAGGTGGGGATTTAGGAGATGGGACTTTATGTCACTGGAGGCATGCTCTCAAAGACAATCATGGGGTCCTGGCTCTCCCCTAACCCTTCCTGTGTTCTGGCCATGAACTGGCAGTTTTATTCTGCCATGAACTCTCACCATGTTGCCCTGGCACAAGCCCAAAACAATGGAGTCAGTTGATTGTGGACTGAAACCTCTGAAACTTGTTCCAAAGCAAATCCTTCCTCTTTGTAAGCACTGCTATGGGCATTTTGTTGCAGTTACACAAAGCTGACTGACACGTTAGCCCAGTCTCCATTCTCCCCATGTGGATGTCACAGTAGCCCCTTCCTGCTCCAACAGTCTTTCCTCAGAGAGCCTGTGCACCTGAGCCAGGCTCTCCCAGCTTAGAGGCCTGCCTTGGCTATCCTTCAACCCACAAAGGAGTCTTCACTATAACTTACAAGTCTGGTCTCCTATCATCTGGCTCTGCTCATTCACTCAACTGCAGCCCAGCAGGTCTCCCTGAGATCCCTCCAGATCACCAGTCCCATCTGCCTCAGGTTTGTGCCCTGCCCCTCAGCCTGGTCTGATTCTCCCCAGATGCTCACGTGAGTCCCACATAGGTCTTTACTCAAGTGTTATTTTATGAATGGAGTCTACCCCCTTGAGGGAAGCTTACCGTAGCAGGTTGGGTGCCCAGACAATGGCCAGGTTGCGGGCATGCATGCTGGTGTTAGCGCTGTGTCTTGCCATGCGGGCCAGGTGCCTCAGTAGGTACTCTAGGGTCCTGGGGGCAGAAGCCGCAGTGGACAACTGCTCACTTCAGTCCCCTACATCCCTACTGGAGTCCTTCTTGACCCCGCCCATTTACCTGTAGTGTGGTGGAGGCAGCTGCTGGATGACATCATGCACTCGCACCAAGCGTTCTTCCTCCCCAGGCACTGACATAGCCTCCTGAGATGATGGACAGGCATGATGGTGCTGGGCCACATGCAGCTGGGCCCCCTCTTCCCTGGCCAGTCCCTTTACTCACACTGAACTTCCCATAGAGCTGGTAAGTGAGCAAGGGGTTGGGCAGTTCCCGGAAGTAGAGCTTGCAGAGAGATGACACACTGTGGATATCTTGTAGGAAGGCGGGGCCAGACAGCTCAGGGATCCTCTCGCTGTCAAACTCGTGCCTGAGAATCCCCAGGTCAAGGAGAGGTGTGTTTAATCTGGCTCATCAGGCCATGTCCCTACCCCTACCCACAAGTCCCACAGATGGATACAATGCTCTTCCCTAGGCCCTGTGCAGGGATCCAGAAGAACCTTACTCAATCTCCCACTGACCCTGAGTGGCAAAGACAAGGGAGCCCCAATGTTAGAAAGGGGGGCATTGAGGCTCAGCTGCATGATGCCTCTGCCTGTAGCTACCTAATGCTGACTCCAGAGTCCAACTATGCTCCTACCAAAGGCCGCATGCTGTGCCATTCTCAGAGCTTTAACCAGCCCCTGGGAAAGGATGACCCCAGTGCCCCCTGCTCACTTCTCTGCTGAGTGTCTGCTGCTCACAAGTAAAGCCCTTCCCCTCTGTGACTCCACTCAACTCTCACCTGTAGTCTCTGGTGGCCCCTGTCCTTGCCCTGTTCCTTCCCACCTTTATGCCTCCTTGGCTCAGGCCCTTCTGGTGGTTCCTTAGTTCCTTCAGTCCAAACTTTCCTAGGCCCTGTACAAGGAGCTGGGGTGCGGCTCACTGACAGAGCACCTGCCTAGAAGCACCCGAAGGGCTGGGTGAATGGAGTGCTTGCTTAGCGTGCACACAGTCACCCAAGCACTGACGTGCAGAGGCCCTGCATGTGCTGCCTGGCCGAGTCTCAGTACTGTCTCGGCTCTTTCCCCTGGCACGGGTGCTACCCCCACCACGGGCACTTCTGATGGGCTAGCCCCTGCTCTCTCACCTCTTTCCCATGAGGTTGCCTCCTTCTCCCACTACTCAAGACTACAAGTTCTCCATCCTGGTTGTCTTTTGTGGTGGGGGTGGTTTTTCATTTTGTTTTGGTGTTTTGAGAAAGTCTCTTACATAGCTCAGGCTGGCCTAGAACTCCCTATGTAGCCAAGTATGACCCGAATCCCTGACCTCCTGCCTCTACCTCCCAAGTGCTGTGATTACTGGTACAGCACTATTCTTTGCTCTTTCTCCTAGTTTATTTTGGCCCCCATTAGCCCCAATCGACTTCTCTCCATTACACCTGTGTCATTCACTATGGGATCCCCAGCCCCACAGTCAGTCTTGGCCTGTAGTGGGGTGCATGGAGCTGACCCTCTGGAGATGCTACTTCTATGCTCATCTTCCAGCGCTAACCTGGCTATCACCTCCTCAAGGGAGCCTCAGGTCACCATTGCACCGTGCCTTCCTAACTCCCAACAAATATGACCCTGGCCTGTAGCACAGGGCTGGGACAGAAGGTGCTAATAAGTGCAGGCTGTGGGTGCTCACCGAAGCCTCTGGATGTTGGAGGACACGCCTGAGAGCCGGTAGATTCCATCCACCACACCATGCGCCTCAATAAACTCGGAGCAGCATCGCAACACTTGGGGCACTGGGAGAGAGGAGCAGGGTCAGGGCCAGAGCTGCATCTGAGGCAGGATGGGTGAGAGATGCCAGGCCTCACCATCCTGGCCAGAGTTGCTGAGATGCTCTCCAAGATCACAACCAAATACCCTCTGCCGCAGGATTCCCCGCTGGCGCAGCCGCTGGCGGGAGGGCCGAGAGCGCATGAAGGTGCGGAGGAGCCCTGCCAGCTTCCCACGTGGCCGGGGTACAGCTGTAGGGGCAAAAGCAGACCACTCAGAGTCAGGAGTGCAATTGATTTGGTAAGGCCGGGGCAGAGACCTGATCCCTTGTTTTCATTACCTGATGTCAAAGCAGAGATACCCTGAGGAGCTGGGATGCCACACAGGGGACTGTCAGCATCTGTGGGGTAGATAACAGTAGAAGGGATAGGTGGTAGGAGGGGGGGGGGGGGCGCCCACTCTCCGTGGTACTTACCTGCCTTTAGGCCGGGGCCTGGCCTCTCTGTGAAGAGCTCCACACACTCACTGGGGAAGAAACCAACCTGAGGAAAGACCACAGTCAGTAGCTGGGCCACCCTGGTGGGCAAAGTGCTCTACTGCACATGTCCACCTTACCCAGCTCACCTGGAAGCCCCGTTTGCCCCGCCACCAGCTACGATCCTCTGTAGGTGGCATGTCGATCACTGAGACAATGTCTCCCACCTGGGAATGGGTAGAGGGAGGGGGTTCAGGAATGGCAGGAGAAACGGAGCACAGGTAGAGTCCGCCTACTGCCAAACCTCACCTCAAAGGACAGCTCATCTGGTGCCTGGGCAGTGTACCGCTTGACCACATGAGCGGCAGCCACGGCAGGGATATTGAGGGAAGCCTCTTCACTGAGGAGCAGACGCCGGCCATGGTTGTCCAGCTGAGATAGAGACAAAATGTGGCAAGGAGATGTCAGAAGAGGGTAGTTAGTAAAGTCACACAACTTTCCTTCATGTCCAGTGAGGCCACCACCTGTCCCTAAGACGGTCTGTCAGTCAAAACCATTGCCCAAACACCTAGATTCTTACTTCCTCTTTAACAAAAAAACAACAAAAAAAAAAAGGCTGCAGAGATGGCTCAGCAGTGAAGAGTACTTGCTAGAGGACCCGGGCTCAGTTCCCAGCACCCACATGGCAGCTCACAACTGTCCGAAACTCCAGTTCCAGGGAATCTAATGCCTTCATCCAACCTCTGCAGTCAAAACACTTACCCACATAAAATAAAACAATTTTAAAGCTGACAAAGTAACAACAACAGCAAAAAAAAAAAAGTCACTTCTTCTTCCCCACCCCGACTTATCCCAAGACCCTCCTGTCCCCAAAGCCTCCATAGATACCTGCACTTTCATCCCTCATAGCAGACACTGCACATTTTATCCAAAACTCATCAAGTATTTTAAGTTACTGTCAGCCAGATGTACGTGAATCACAAGCAACACATTTCTAACTGGCATACCTTTAAATCTCCACAGCCACACAACTACACACACACACACACACACACACACACACCTACCTTTCTCTCGCAGGCATGCACCCACACAGACACTAAAATAATACCAATGCCTCCTCCCCTCTGGCTTTCTTCTTTTCTGTGCCCACACACTCCCAGACTGTTCCTTGTGCCTCAGACACCTCTCACTAGATCCTAGCTCCAGGTTCTCCATGTCAGGCCCACCTCCATCCAAGTGAGCACAGGCCCACAGTTGAGGTTACTGTCCACCAGTCCTGACAGGGTCTCCAGGTACTGCAGCAGCAATGGGACCAGCATCTGGGAGCAAATTGCCAAGGAGGGCTCCTGTGAATGGATGAGGATAGAGCCCACTGCCCTCCCACAGGGCCCAAGCTCATCTCTCAGCAAGGCTGAAATCCACCCTGGATGCCTGGGCATGGCTCAGCTGCTAAGTTCTGAAATACTGTCACGCCACACTGGGCTAAGCTCTGGAGTGAAACTGATGTGGCTGTGCTGGCTTATGAACCCTTGGACCTTTCCATAATCCTCAAACCAAAGGGACCCTCTATATCTTGTTCTAGTTCTAAGGCTTCTCCATTCTGAGGGGTTGGAACTCAGATCATACGACTGCAGCCTTCCAAGTGCTGAGATTACAGGCTTACACCAGCACGCCCAACTCAAGAGATCTGTACTATTTCCCTTGCCTTGCTGGCTGCACACATAACTGATGAGGATACCTTTGATGGCTCAGGCAGGGACTGAGACAAGTAGGTTACCTGGGCAGCCCTGGCGCCTTCTGGGGGTGGAGGGAGCTCTGGGAGGCAGGAAAATCTCCGGTCAAATATGCACCGGTGGAGATGGGCATCCAGGGAACGGAAATCATCGTAGCTCCGGAGAACTGGCCAGGAGCGGCCCTGTAGGGGCAGTCAGGACAGAGGGTACCGACTCCATTACACAGAGCTGAGGACTACAGTGGCTAGTCCCTCAGGCTAGATGAGAGGCAGGGGCAGCCTCACCTGACAGGTCACCTGTACCCCAAACACCAGCTCATTTTCTCCAGAGAGGTTAGGGCCTTCACGCTCTGGGGACAGCAGGAGCTGCAGAGGGAAGCACAAACCAAAGAGAGGGCTTCAGTTTTGTCCCAGACCTGACCTTTCTTAACTGGTTCTCCTCTTGGACCTCCACAAGGACAAGGCCTGGCGATACCACTGTCTGGGAACAGAGCCCTGGCATGGAGCAGATGCCTAGCAGGAAATTGCTGTGGAAGAATACATAGAAGAGTAAATGATGAATGAGAGAGCAGTCCTCCTAGTCAGCTCAAGCCTCTGTTTCCTGCTGGTATCTGCTCAAACATTCAGGTGGCCAGGGCTCAGGGATGAGCTTCAGAGCAAAGTGGCTGCTAGCAGTTCACCTGGGCAGAAGTTTCCATACCTGAATGTGGCCAAAGTCGACATTCTCATAGTGGAAATGGGCACAGTCAGCCAGCCGGGGGAAAGGACCTCGAGGAGCTGAGAGCCTGGGAGACAAGCAAAGTATCAGCCACAGCTTTCTCCTGGAGCTCCCTTCTCTCCTAAGATAAGCCCCCTGGCATCCTCTCACCTCTTCCCAGCCTTCCCCTTTGCTCCAGGTCCCCCTGTAGGGGGTACAGGCTGCACTGAGCCTTCCCCCGGGCCATCCAGGCTGTCAGTGCTGCGGGCCTGTAGAGCAGAGAGAAGAATCAGAGGCCCCCAGAGATGGGAGCAGGGACAATGGGAACATTGTTATCTGCCAGCTTGGGCCTTGAGCCCGGAGGCTCTCCACACTGTCTGGCAGCATGGGGTAAAAGGGTAGGTCAACAGGAGATGAGTGTTGGGCTGTAGAGCAGCCTCCTTCTTCGTGTGTGGTCTGGGATGAAGGACTGAGGTGCAGAGACCAAGGGTGAGCAGGCAACAGGAACGAGAGTATGCTGGTCCTGTCTGTGCATGTTTAAGATCCTTCTATCGCAACTACAGGGTACAGTCACTTGCCACTGTCTGGACCTTCACGATCCACATTAGTCTTGTGCTCCCAACCTCTCCCCTCCTGCCAGGATGGTTTTCACAAAGTACAAATGTGACTGTTTTTTCCTACATTCCGCTTCAGTGACTCTCATGCACTCTGAACGAAGTCGGAATTCTTGGGTCTGACAGTCACGCTTCCTTGAGCTGGGTTCTGTTTGCCTCCCCAGCCCTGCCTCTACCCTGCTGCCCCATTCTCAGAGCTGTGAACTTTTCAGAACACAAGTGCCACCTTCTCACTTTCCTTCTCTGCCTTGGCAAAGGCCATTCCTCAGACTGGAACCTAGTTCAGCCACCCTGTCACCAGGTTCTCTCCTCATTTCTCAGGTCTCACCTCGTACGTGTGTTCCTCCAGAAAGCCCTCTCTATCCATTTAGGCTGCTGCACACATTTTTCTCCATCCCCTGGGCTTCCTCCATCCCAGGGTATGCAGCTGTACCTGAGTTTATCCATCTCACTCTTAGAAGCCTCTGGCAAAGAACTCAACTCGCCCACTGGACTCCGACCTCCCCTGAAGCAGGGCCCCAGACAGAGTTGGGCAGAGTTGGAACTGTATGTAAGATTCCTCTCTGGGTCCCTGATATGCAGTGTCAATCCAGTTGCACAGCATAGACCGGGCAACATCTGATAAATTAACCAGCTGCCAGATGGGGATTCAGGGATTTGCTAGACTGGGCTTTTCCCTCCTCCATGTCCCTGCAACCCCGAGTTCATCCCTGGGTCTCACCCTCAGAGTCTGTCCCCTGCCAGCCCATGAAGCTCCCCAAGGCAGGATGTGATCTGACTGTTTCTGTGCCTGGAGCATGGGGCCTGCACAGAGGAGGTCTCAGTGAATGTCTGTGGAGTGAGGGAATGAATGGATGGCTGAATGGGAGCAGTATGGTGGGAAAAGGAGACATGGAGGAGGGGAGATGAAGACAAGGAGATGGAGAAGCCCCAAGGCTCAAGTGCAACGGAGGCACGATGTTGGCCTCTAGGGTAGAGTAAGGCGGGAGAGGATGAGATAAAGGTTCAGATCGATGTCGGTGGGAGGATTGCAAGCGGGTGGCATGGGGTGAAAATGAAGCAGGAGAAGAAAAGGGTCAGGCAGGGGATGGGGTGGGATGGGGGTGGGGCTCAGGAATGAGAAAGGGGCTGTTGAGAGCAGGAGGTGGTGGTCGGGAGGGTGGCTGAGGATGAGGATGCTGAGGAGGGCGCTGGGATGGGGGCTGGTTTCCAGGAAGCCTCAGCAGACGCCTGCGGGGGGGGGGACGCTCATGGGGCGCGGGTCCTTGCCTGAACCAGCCCCCTCTTTTCTGAAGTCCCGGTCCTCCGCCACTGTCACCCCCTTTTCAGGGCCGGGAAAGGGGGGAGGGGAGATGGGCGCCGAGGGGGCGGGGTCGAGGCCCGGGCTGCGACCCAGGACCGGACCGAGGGGGGGGGGACCATGGGGACCGCGACGGAGGGTGAGGGGCGGCGCGCGGGCCGCGGGCTCGGGCGGGGCCGGGGGCGGGGCGCTCAGGGCGGGGCCGCGCGGACAGACTGGCACGCGGACAGACAGACTGATGGCCCCGAGGGCCCCTCACCACCATGGTCGCGGTAGCCTCCTCAGACCCTGGCGGCTTTCGAGCCCTCGTTCGTAATCCTCGCCGCCGCCGCCGCCGCCGCCGCCGCCATGGTGACACAAAGGGGAGGGCGTGAGGCGCGCGCGGGCGGCCGCAGGCCCCGCCCCTAACGGCTGCCGGGGGCTCTGGCGCGCGCCCCATGAGGGGCGGGCCAGCGGGCACGCGGAGGCCCCTCTCATTGGCTCCGATTTTGGCCTGAGCGTTACGCCCCGCCCACAAGGCGGCTGCTTATTGGCTTGGAGTGAGGCTCCACCCCGCCCGGCCCGCCCCTCCAGTCCCGCCCCCCGAAGTTTGACAGCGCCACGCCCACGGCCGCTTGGCATTGGCCGTCAGCGCCCTCCTGAGATACAACCCTGTATTCTTTATGCTCCGCCGCTGCCACTTCTCTCCCTAAGCAGTCCGCCCTTTCCCTAGTCCGCGGTCCGCGGTCGCTCCTCGGTCGCTCCGTTGGGTTCTCTTACGGTCATCCCTCAAGCAGCCTTTTCGAAGTGTGGGTCCTCCAGTCCCCACCCCGTCAGCCCTGATCCTGACCCCACCCACAAGCGTTTTGATCTAGCACACCCAGCTTGTGTTCCGACCCTAGGCTCTGCGCGACTGGGCCTCACCCCATCCACCGGACATTTTCCCTTGTTTCCCCCATATTCGCTTATGACGGGCCAGCCTCTCGTCTTTGACTCCTCTTTTTCTGGGAAAAGCTTCCGTACGGAAGGCTAGAACATTCATGCCTCTCAGAAAGCCAGGCGCAGTCTTTTTTTTTTTTTTTTTAATACAAACGATAGAGCAGTGCTCAGAAAGCAGTGCAGCCACGCCCTTTCCGGAAGGATGCTTTCACTGATGAGGACCTGAACAGGGCCCTCCTCTCGGGAGCACGCCCGTCCCTGGTCCATACGTTCAAAGACTATGATCATTTAATTAGGGGATACACCACTAATCAAAACAAGAAAAAATACAGCCTTACCCACATGGAAGCTCAAACCTCTTCCAGCAGCCTTCTAGTCCTCCCTTTCAACTTGATCAGGATGTTATTATAAACATCTTTCATTGTTCCTTATGTCTAAACAGCTACTTCTTGATTCAATCAAATGTGTGGTTTGTTCAAAAAGGCTGAAAACACATATTTACCTTGTTTCTGACTTAGAGGACTGACTGTTAGAAATTCGTCCCATTTCTCTTCATAAATACGTATGTCAAAACAACCCTGATCATATAGTCGCCATCGTTTTATTTATGAAAAGTTCCTAAGATATGGCAAGTTGACACCCACATATCCACCAGGTAGATCTTACCATTAACATGTTTACTATATTCCTTTTATCTCCCATCTGCTTATTTATTCACCTGTCCAACTCATCTTTGGGTGCATTCAAGATAAATTAGGCTGGGTGTGGTGGCACACACCTGTAATCCCAGCACTTGGAATGTGAAGGCGGGAGGCTCAGAAGTTCAAAGCCAGGTTGAGCTACATAGTGAGTTGGAGCCTGGGCTATATATGACCCTGTTTCAAAAGACAAACAAACCATTACATCCATACCGTCCTGGGATGTACCTGATTTCATTTTTTAAAAAACAGTATTGGTATCTAAGGTTTTTTTTTTTTTTTTTTTTTTTTGGTTTTGGTTTTTTGAGACAGGGTTTCTCTGTGTAGCTTTGCGCCTTTCCTGGATCTCGCTCTGTAGCCCAGGCTGGCCTCGAACTCACAGAGATCTGCCTAGCTCTGCCTCCCAAGTGCTGGGATTAAAGGCATGCGCCACCACCCCCTGGCAGGATTTTTGTTTGTTTGTTTGTTTTGGTTTTGGTTTTTCGAGACAGGGTTTCTCTGTGTAGTGTTGGAGCCTGTCCTGGACTAGCTCTGTAGACCAGGCTGGCCTCAAACTCACAGAGATCTGCCTGCCTCTACCTCCTGAGTGCTGGGATTACAGGCGTGTGCCACCACCACCCGGCTTTTGTTTTGTTTTGAGCAGAGTTTCACTATGTATTCTTGGCTGGCCTGGATTTCCTTATGTACGACAGGTTATTTTTAAACTCACAGAGATCACCTGCCTCTGCTGGGATTAAAGGTGAGTGCAACTATGCCCAGCTAGCATACATCTCCTTAACTAGAACTCAGTATAATTTTCTTTTGAGAAAAACCCCTGTGGTAGTTTGAATGAAAATGGCCTCCATAGGCTCATATGTTTGAATACGTGGTCCCTAGTTAGTAGTACTGTTTGGGAAGGATTAGGTGTGGCCTTGCTGGAGGGGGTGTGTCACTGGAGGGTAGGCTTTGAAGTTTCAAAGGACTCCCATTCACAGTGTCTCTCTGTCTCTGCCTCATGTTTGTGTCTCAAGATGTGAACTCTCACTGCTGCTCCAGTGCCTGCCTGCCCGCTGCCATGCTCCCTGCCATGAGGGCCATGGACTCACCCTCTGGAACTGTGAGCCCCAAATCAACACTTTCTTTTATAAGTTGCCTTGGTCATGGTGTCTTATCACAGCAACAGAAACGTAAAATAGGGCCTAGAGAGATGGCTCAGCAGTTGAGAGCACTGGCTGCTTTTCCAGAGGACCTGGGTTCACATGGCAGCTCACAACTGTCTGTAACTCCAAGGTCTGACACCTTCACACAGACATACATGCAGGCAAAACATAAATGCAAAATAAAATAAAAATAAATTATTTAAAAAAGAAGAGAGACCAATACAGAAAAAAGAAAGAAGAAAAGTAAACAGCCACATACAATGAAATTCACCAATCTCAAGTTGAGCTCAGTGGGGGCACCCTTGTGTGTTTCATGCCCAGTATAACAACTGACTTTTTTCAACACAAGGTCTCACTATGAGGGTGTCCTCAAAGACAAGATCCTCCTGCCTCAGACTCCTAGGATTACAGGTGTGTACCACCACATCCAGCAATCAGATTTTTATTGCGTATTCTCTAAAGCACCTCTAAGTCAGAGATAATAGAAGAAACAGGAAAACAGGTGGGCAGTGCCCACTTTTCTAACCGAAGCTGCACCCCTTTGGTTGTGGTTCAATATGTTGAAGGGCTCAGTTTCAAGGAGAAGAGAAGGGCTGTCCCCTGGATGGCACATGTATCAGAGAATGGGCAGATGTGTTTATAGTGATGACAGGTTCTCAATGGTTCAGGCAGGAGGTAGCCCAGACCAAGAGGAGGGCAGTGGAAAGGAGTTGGATTCTGATAGATTCTAAAGAGAACACAAAGTCGGGACCTGCCGGGTGACTGTGTGTGGGAAGCGGGGAGTCGGGCTTTGGTGCTGAGCAGGGAGAACACAGCTGAAGAAAGTGAAGAAGGGGAACAAACTTTGGGAATAGACCAGGAATTTGAGGACCTGTGGATGGAGATGGCGACCGGAGAGGGAGGGATGGTAGCAGGAATGGGGTATGTACTGCTGTCTAACACCGATGATGATGATCTTTTTTAAAAAGATTTATTTATTATGTATAGTATTCTGTCTGCGTGTACACCTGCAGGCCAGAAGAGAGCACCAGATCTCATTACAGATGGTTGTGAGCCACCATGTGGGTGCTGGGAATTGAACTCAGGACCTCTGGAGGAGCAGTCAGTGCTCTTAACCACTGGGCCATCTCTCAAGTCCCAACATTGATGTTTCTTAACATGGATGACAGTGCCTTTTTCCCCACCTGACACATAAAAATCCACTTCTGAGTTACATGAGTCAGCTCCCCCCCCCCATATTACCTAGAACCATGGGCTTACGCATACACACACACACACACGCACACACACACACACACACACACACACACACACACACACACACACAAACCAGAAAGGAAATGTTTTGTTGGTCAGGGGAGGCAGGGAAGGGGTTACATTTCCTATTAGCACAATCAGCCTTTCTACAACAATCCATTTCTTAGAGTTTAACAGTAAACTGGAAAAATGCTAATTGGAGAAAACTTTATTTGTGTGTGTGTGCGCGTGTGCGTGTGCGTGCGTGGGCGCACGCCCCACAGCTCGTGTATGGAGGTCAAAGGACTTTGAATACAGGTCCTCGCCTTCCACTTTGTTTGAGACCCCGTCTCCATGGGCCAGCGGGCCGCTCAGCTACCTTTATGTGGGCCTTCACACTCAAGTACTTTATCTCCCCAGCCCAGGAAAAACAGAATTTTCACAGTTCAAAGTCTCCTGGCATCAAAGAAGGCTCCTTCCCTCCTCAATCGCATTCTTGGGGACCTGGGAGGTGAGCTGGCTGGAGGAGAGGAAGATCCTGGTTCTTCAGTGTGGTTCAAGAGGAGGGATAATTGAGCATCCACTTTCCTGGAAAAAGAGAGAGAAGGTAGACGCTGGGGTGTGTACTCATGATAAGAATCTCGGGTTGTGGGTGGAGTTCTGGAAAGGGGCTTGGGAGAGGCAGGCACCCAATAGGGTTGTCATAGGATCCTGGAGGAGAGGGGTCACCTTTTCTGCTGCCGGAGCTCTTCCCTCTGAGCTCTTAGCACCTGCAACACAGGGTCTTCCTGAAACTCGCTGCCATCGGAATCTGAAGAGTAAAAGGGTAAGCTCCAGGAGGTGGACACAGGGTTTGGGACCACCATCAAGATACCCAAGGGCCCAGGAATCCTCCTTACCTTCCGCAGCCTGCAGAAGTCCGGCGGCCTGGGATAACAAGTCCTCGGAGGGGGCGTGGCCTGAGGCAGGCGGGGCGATGGTCCAAGCATCACCAGCTCCCGCCTTGGGAGCAGACGTCTTGAATTCAGGTGCTTGGACCTCTGACAGTGTGGGTGCCTTTGGGGTTATAGCCGGCTGTGGATCCCTAGCTTCAGCTGAGAGGGTGACTTTACTTTTCCGAAGCACCGACCTGCCCGTAGAGGACGCGGCCGTGGCTTTGCCGGACTCTGTCTGGGACCCACGCTGAGACTTGGATGGAGGGGGTGGACCCTCGGCTTGAGTGGGTGTGCCCTTAACTTTCCGGGATTCTGCCTCACATGGAGGCGGGCTCTCAAGATGAGGGGCCGTGTCTTCCAAGTTGTCAGGGAACAGCCTGGCTGTCACTACCTGGCCCAGGGCGCCCCTGAGCTGCGAACTGGGACTCTCAAAAGCTGCGGGGTCTGGACCAGTTGTCTCCTGGCGCGATGAAGCGCTGGCCCTCCGAGGTTTGGGACTCAGCTTCTTGGGCTGGACAGAACTACTCATCTCGAGGGTAGTTGGCTCCTGAGGGGTGTCAGCTAGTGGGAGGGTAGAAGCTGGGGAAGTAGGGGTGGAAGCCCAGGGAGGTAGAGTAGAGGCTGGGGGCACTGGGATGGAGACCTGGGGAGCAGGGGTGGGAGCTGGGGCAGCTGGAGTGGTGGTAGGGGGTGCTGGGAAGGAGGCCACGGGAGCAACAGTAGAGGCAAGCAGTGTGGTAGGAACCATACCGAGGGATACCCAGGGATTGGCTTGGGGGGCCCAGAGGAACCCCTGAGGGCTGGGGGCCCAGATGTGTGGAGAGGGCGCTGGAAGAGGAGGCCTCTCCACATAGAAGGCCTGTGGAGGAGGGGGCTGGGCCACACTGCCCCATGGTGGAACACAGTTAGGCTGGGTCCCCAGGGAACCAAGGTTCACTGCAGGGACAGGAGGAGTCTGTAGATAGAAAGAGGTATCTGAGACAGGAAGGAAGGGGTGGAAGGTCCTCTGTCACCTTCAGATATCCCTTATCACTGCCAGGCTCTCTCCTCCAACTCACCTGAGTGGTGAGGGCTGGGGTCCGAGGCAACACCCAGGTTCCATCACCCTCAGCTCCTCGCGCCTGCTCAAGCTTCCGCCGCTGCCGCCATTGGTATAAAATGTCTTCCTCGGGCTGAAGGGTTGCCTGGGAGGAGGCTGGGCGGGGAGCAGGGATGCAGGCCTGGGATGGCACTGGGGCTGCTGAGGGAGCAGAGGGTGACATCTGAAGGCCACTCTTCCACTGTGCCACCGACTTGTTCAGACAGGCTGCCCAGACACCACCCAACTCCTTTGTGAAGTGAGAAGCAGGGCAGGGCAGAGTAAGATGGTTGGGAATCTTTTTCTCTTACAGTTTTGCTTTGTGGCCTGGGCTGAGTTCAAATTGGCAATCCTCCTGCCTCAGCCTGGGCTTATAGGCAAGTGTCACCAAACTCAGTTTGTGACTCTATTTGTATGTTTCCTTACTTGTTTTTATGTCTTCTGTGAGTCCTTTGAACTTGGTCACTTCCCTCCCCGCTGCTCCAAGGGCTCGGAGCAGCTGTAGGACCCATTATCACCCCAGAAGTCAATGTACTCTCCATGCTCAGAGGTCTCCTGACAGACAGAGGCCTCACCAGGCCTCCACGGCCCACGGGACCGACCCTCGCCAACGTCTCCCACACGGCTCTATCTCTGGCTCTTGGCCCATGGGACCGACCCTCGCCAACGTCTCCCACACGGCTCTATCTCTGGCTCTTGGCCTTGTCTCACTGCATCCCAGTCTCTGCCTCCCGAGTGCTGAGACTGAAGGCGTGCCCTCTGAAAAATCTGTTTCCCTATAGCCTGCGAGACAGTCTCACATAGCCAATGCTGGCCTCAGTCAGTATGTAGTTGAGGTTGACCTTGAACTACTGATCTTCTTGCTGGGGCTGCAGCATGCCCCACCATCCCCAGCTTCATCTCTGAAGTTTTTTTACCTTCAACGATTCTCATGCTATAGCTAAGTTGCATTGATGTATGCAGTTTAGATGTGGGTTTGGAACAACACACCAGACCTGAACACATTAAGATTTAGCCAAGCCATGTGGAATTGCCAAATATTCAACTATTTTTTTGCCTATAAAAAAGTCCCATATGGTTCACTATGGTTTCTCTGTATAACAGCCCTGGCTGTCTGGAACTCACTCTGTAGACCAGGCTGGCCTCGAACTCACGGAGATCCACCTGTCCCTGCCTCCTGAGTGCTGGGATTAAAGGCCTGTGCCACCACAGCCTGGCTGGTTCATTAACAATACAAAAAAGCATGATGGGCATAGCAGTGCACTCCTCTAACCCCAGTAGAGGGAGACTGAGGCAGGAGTGCCAAGAATTCAAGGCCAGCATGAACTACACGAGTTCCAAGCCAGCTGAGGTAGCATAGCAAGACCCTGGTTCACAGAAACAAAGCTAAAACCAATCAAGTATGACTATTTCCTCTGATCTGTGCTAAGCCTCTGATTTTGGAGCTTACTGTCATAACAGCAGGGAGTATGGCAGGCCTGCCACACCCTGACAGCTACTGCCGACAGGCCTGTATGAAGGGACTCCATGTATTCATGAACTCATTTCATCCCCATGATACCCGTGAGTGGGGGGTCCAACTATTATTCCTGGATCCCGGTTAAACAAGGCCCAGGGAGGCCAAAGTCACACAGCTAGTAAGTGGACACGATGGGAGTCGAACCTGGCTACCATCAATCCTTACCTCCCGACACAGATTCTTTGGGACTAGAACTCTTGTTGGACTCCGGATTGAAGGTCACAGGACAGGGAGAGAGGCCATCGGAGCTGACAGGGAAGGAGGAACTGCTGGCATCACCGGGACTGAGGGAGGAGGAGGAGGAGAGGGAGGCCTTGCTGCAGGGAGAAGGCACCAGTGAGGAGAGCATGGCCCAGGCACAACTGGGGAGGGAGACGATGGGGAGAGGCATCACCTGCGTTTCAGCAGCCTGGCCGCTCTGCTTTGTAGGCTCAGTGTCTCCAAGTCCAGCAAAGATGAGTTCCATGTCTTCAGGTTCTGCACAGTGAGAGGGGCCAAGCTAGTCCATAAGCCAAAGGCTGCCGGGAAAGGGACTCTCCAGAAGGCCCGGGGACCTACGTTCCACCTGCTGCTTTCTCGTGCAGGGACGCTTACAATTGGCTTCTCTACCTCAGGAAGGATCACTTCCTTCTTTTGCTTTTGGGGTTTCTGAGACATGATCTTACTTTGTAACCCAGGCTGGCCTTGAACTCTTGATCCTACTACCTCAGCCATGCCAGTATTGATGGCTTAGAGGGGAAAGTGCTTTCTGTACAGGCCGTAGACCTGAGTTTGATCCCTAGAACCTACACAGAAATGAAAGAAGAGAATCAACTCCTGAGAGTTTTCCTATACACACACACACACACACACACACACACACACACACAGAGAGAGAGAGAGAGAGAGAGAGAGAGAGAGAGAGAGAGAGAGAGAGACTCATACACAGACATACAGACACACACTACATTTAAAATTTTAAATTTAAAAAGGGGACAGGCCCCAGGCAGCGGTGGCGCACGCCTTTAATCCCAACACTCAGGAGGCAGAGGCAGGCAGATCTCTGTGAGTTCGAGGCCAGCCTGGTCTACAGAGAGAGATCGAGGACAGGAGCAAAACTACACGGAGAACCCTGTCTCGAAAAACCTAAATAAATAAACCAAAAAAAAAAAGTAAAAAGGAAAGATTGAACCTCTCTCCCTGACCAGACCTGCCTAATCAAAACATCCTATCAAACAGTTCAGTGATTAACTCAAAGGGGAGTGAATTAAAGACAGAGATAACTGAGGGCTCTTCCAGAGGATCAACTCCCCCACACACCTCCCCCACACACCTCCCCCACACACCTCCCCCACACACCTCCTCCACACACCTCCTCCACACACCTCCACCACACACCTCCACCTCCACCACACACCTCCACCACACACCTCCTCCACACACCTCCTCCACACACCTCCACCACACACCTCCACCACACACCTCCACCACACACCTCCTCCACACACCTCCACCACACACCTCCTCCACACACCTCCCCCACACACCTCCTCCACACACCTCCACCTCCACCACACACCTCCTCCACACACCTCCACCACACACCTCCTCCACACACCTCCACCACACACCTCCACCACACACCTCCACCACACACCTCCTCCACACACCTCCACCACACACCTCCTCCACACACCTCCCCCACACACCTCCTCCACACACCTCCACCACACACCTCCTCCACACACCTCCCCCACACACCTCCCCCACACACCTCCTCCACACACCTCCACCACACACCTCCTCCACACACCTCCACCACACACTTCCACCACACACCTCCCCCCCACACCTCCCCCCCACACCTCCACCACACACCTCCCACCTCCCCCACACACCTCCTCCACACACCTCCACCACACACCTGCACCACACACCTCCACCTCCACCACACACCTCCCCCACACACCTCCACCACACACCTCCTCCACACACCTCCTCCACACACCTCCACCACACACCTCCTCCACACACCTCCACCTCCACCACACACCTCCACCACACACCTCCCCCACACACCTCCTCCACACACCTCCACCACACACCTCCACCTCCACACACCTCCACCACACACCTCCACCTCCTCCACACACCTCCACCACACACCTCCACCACACACCTCCACCTCCTCCACACACCTCCACCACACACCTCCCCCACACACCTCCACCACACACCTCCTCCACACACCTCCACCTCCACCACACACCTCCACCACACACCTCCTCCACACACCTCCTCCACACACCTCCACCACACACCTCCTCCACACACCTCCACCTCCTCCACACACCTCCTCCACACACCTCCACCACACACCTCCTCCACACACCTCCACCACACACCTCCTCCACACACCTCCTCCACACACCTCCACCTCCACCACACACCTCCACCACACACCTCCACCACACACCTCCTCCACACACCTCCTCCACACACCTCCCCCACACACCTCCACCTCCTCCACACACCTCCACCACACAGCTCCACCACACAGCTCCACCACACACCTCCACCACACACCTCCCACCTCCCCCACACACCTCCCCCACACACCTCCCCCACACACCTCCCCCACACACCTCCCCCACACACCTCCCCCACACACCTCCCCCACACACCTCCCCCACACACCTCCCCCACACACCTCCACCTCCACCACACACCTCCCCCACACACCTCCCCCACACACCTCCCCCACACACCTCCCCCACACACCTCCCCCACACACCTCCCCCACACACCTCCCCCACACACCTCCCCCACACACCTCCCCCACACACCTCCCCCACACACCTCCCCCACACACCTCCCCCACACACCTCCCCCACACACCTCCCCCACACACCTCCCCCACACACCTCCCCCACACACCTCCCCCACACACCTCCCCCACACACCTCCACCTCCCCCACACACCTCCCCCACACACCTCCCCCACACACCTCCCCCACACACCTCCCCCACACACCTCCCCCACACACCTCCACCTCCACCACACACCTCCCCCACACACCTCCCCCACACACCTCCCCCACACACCTCCACCACACACCTCCTCCACACACCTCCACCTCCACCACACACCTCCTCCACACACCTCCACCACACACCTCCTCCACACACCTCCCCCACACACCTCCCCCACACACCTCCACCTCCACCACACACCTCCACCACACACCTCCCCCACACACCTCCACCTCCACCACACACCTCCACCTCCTCCACACACCTCCACCACACACCTCCCCCACACACCTCCACCACACACCTCCACCACACACCTCCCCCACACACCTCCCCCACACACCTCCCCCACACACCTCCCCCACACACCTCCACCACACACCTCCCCCACACACCTCCACCTCCCCCACACACCTCCCCCACACACCTCCCCCACACACCTCCCCCACACACCTCCACCACACACCTCCTCCACACACCTCCCCCACACACCTCCCCCACACACCTCCCCCACACACCTCCACCTCCACCACACACCTCCTCCACACACCTCCACCACACACCTCCCCCACACACCTCCACCACACACCTCCACCTCCACCACACACCTCCTCCACACACCTCCACCACACACCTCCCCCACACACCTCCACCACACACCTCCACCTCCACCACACACCTCCTCCACACACCTCCACCACACACCTCCCCCACACACCTCCACCACACACCACACACCTCCCCCACACACCTCCACCACACACCTCCACCTCCACCACACACCTCCTCCACATACCTCCACCACACACCTCCACCACACACCTCCCACCTCCCCCACACACCTCCACCACACACCTCCACCACACACCTCCCCCACACACCTCCACCACACACCTCCACCACACACCTCCACCACACACCTCCCCCACACACCTCCACCTCCACCACACACCTCCCCCACACACCTCCCCCACACACCTCCACCTCCACCACACACCTCCCCCACACACCTCCCCCACACACCTCCACCACACACCTCCCCCACACACCTCCTCCACACACCTCCACCACACACCTCCCCCACACACCTCCCCCACACACCTCCCCCACACACCTCCCCCACACACCTCCCCCACACACCTCCACCTCCACCACACACCTCCCCCACACACCTCCCCCACACACCTCCACCACACACCTCCCCCACACACCTCCTCCACACACCTCCACCACACACCTCCACCACACACCTCCACCACACACCTCCACCACACACCTCCTCCACACACCTCCACCACACACCTCCCCCACACACCTCCACCTCCCCCACACACCTCCTCCACACACCTCCCCCACACACCTCCTCCACACACCTCCCCCACACACCTCCTCCACACACCTCCACCACACACCTCCTCCACACACCTCCACCACACACCTCCACCACACACCTCCACCACACACCTGCACCACACACCTCCCCCACACACCTCCACCTCCACCACACACCTCCACCACACACCTCCACCACACACCTCCACCACACACCTCCACCACACACCTCCCACCTCCCCCACACACCTCCTCCACACACCTCCACCACACACCTCCTCCACACACCTCCTCCACACACCTCCACCACACACCTCCTCCACACACCTCCACCACACACCTCCACCTCCACCACACACCTCCACCACACACCTCCTCCACACACCTCCACCACACACCTCCACCACACACCTCCACCACACACCTCCCCCACACACCTCCACCACACACCTCCCCCCCATACCTCCCCCACACACTCCTGCCACGCTGGACTCAACTGCTGAAACTGAGCCAACACCTACCCTCCCTGGCCTCTGTCAAGTGTTTTGGTCACAGCAACATGAACATAATGAATATGCATGCACATCTACTTTTAGAGTTCAAAACTGCATTTAACTAGCAAATCCTTTTGTTAAACTTCATTTTATTATTTTTTTGAGATAGGATATCATATAGCCCAGGGCAGCCTCAAACTCCTCTTACAGCTGAGGGTGACCCTGAACTTCTGACCCTCTTGCCTTCATCTCCTAGGTGCTGGGATCCCGGCTGTGTGCCACCAGGCCTGCTTCTATGTGGTGCTGGACTTTCCAGCTGCTAGACAAGCACTTTCCCAAATGAGCCACACCTCCACGGCCACACTTCACCTCCATGCCCACACTTCACCTCCACGCCCACACTTCACCTCCACGCCCACACTTCACCTCCACGCCCACACTTCACCTCCACGTCCACACTTCACCTCCACGCGCACACTTCACCTCCACGCCCACACTTCACCTCCACGCCCACACTTCACCTCCACGGCCACACTTCACCTCCACGGCCACACTTCACCTCCACGGCCACACTTCACCTCCACGCCCACACTTCACCTCCACGCCCACACTTCACCTCCACGCCCACACTTCACCTCCACGCCCACACTTCACCTCCACGCCCACACTTCACCTCCACGCCCACACTTCACCTCCACGCCCACACTTCACCTCCACGCCCACACTTCACCTCCACGCCCACACTTCACCTCCACGCCCACACTTCACCTCCACGCCCACACACCCTTTTTTCTTTATGACTCCTTAAGTTGGTCATTGTCTCTAATTCTGTCCCAGGGCTGCTGCTGTCAACTCAGGCACACCAGAGAGGGGGACAGTAACAGTGTCACCTGCTTTACTTTCTGAAGAGGAGCTGAAGCCAGAGATGCACTGCACATCCCCGCGGGAGATGGACCTGTCATTGCGGATCTTCCCTCAGCTTCACCCGCTCCTGCTGGGAAAGCTCAGCTGAATCACAGGGACCAGGAAGAGTGGCGCTGGGTACTGAGCAGGAGAGGTTTTAGGTACCTGCTGCAAGGTAACTGCTCAAGTCTGAGGACTTGGGCTTCAGCCACCAAAAGTCATCTGGGGTGGGGCCTGCAGGCTGGCGTTCCTCTCGGCTTGTGGGCTGAGCTTGGCGGAACCTGTTTATGTACCTGTGAGCATCAGGGGATGAGAAGCAGAGGGAGTAAGGAAGCCACATAGTAGTAACAGTAATTACCACAACAGCAGTAGCCACATTGCTCTTTTTTCTGTTTACCAGGCACCATGGAAAGCTGTGCTCAGTGGCCCAGATAAAAATAACTCCTTTGCTGGCTGTGGTGGCACCGGCCTTTAATCCCAACACTAGGGGATGAGGGTGGGGTAGGGAGAGGCAGTCAGATCTCTGAGTTCGAGGCCAGCCTGGTCGACAGAGTGAGTTCAGGAGAGCCAGGACTACACAGAGAAACCTTGTCTTGAAAAACCAAAAATAGGGGCTGGAGAGTTGGCTCAGCGGTTAAGAGCACTGCCTGCTCTTCCTGAGGTCCTGAGTTCAATTCCCAGCAACCACATGGTGGCTCACAACCATCTGTAATGAGATCTGGTGCCCTCTTCTGGCCTGCAGACAGAACACTGTATACATAATAAATAAATCTTTAATAAATAAATAAATAAATAAATAACTGCTTTCTTCAAATCTACCAAAAGCAAGTACTTGGCCTTAAATATCCATTTCTCTTTCTTATATAGTAATGTAATTTTAAGTTTTTTTACATTTTATTTCTGTACACACACACACACACACACACACACACACACACACACACACACGCAGACAGGCATGGGTGCACACTTGAGCAGGCATGCTCCAGTACACATGTGGAAGTGGGTCCCAGGGATCAACCTCAGGCTGTCAGGCTTGGTGGCAAGCCCCTTTATCCACTAGTCATATAGCCAGCCCAATTTTAATTTTTTTTTTTTTTTTTTTTCTGAGACAGGGTTTCTCTGTATAACTGCCCTGACTGTCCTAGAACTTGCTCTGTAGACCAGGCTGGCCACAAATGCAGAGATCCACCTGCCTCTGCCTCCCGAGTGCTGGGATTAAAGGCATGTGCCACCACTGTCCGGCTGTATGTGTGTATAGGGGTAGCACACACATCACAGAAGACAACTCTGTGTAGCCAGTTGCAGGCTTTTGTAGCAAGTGCTTTTACCCACTGAACCATCCTGTTGGCCCCTTGTTTTCTGTGTGTTTCTTTCTTTGCTTTTACACAAGGTATCATTTAGCTTAGGCTGGTTTTGAACTCACTATGTAGCTGAGAGTGACCTTGAACTTCTGATCCTTCTGCCTTTACCTTCGAAATGCAGAGACTACAGGCACACATCACTCTGCCTGATTTAATGTGGCTTTAGGGATCAAACCAAGGGCACTGTGCACGCTAGACAGGCACTCTAACATCGCCAGCCAGATTGGTTCTTTTTTTTTTTTTTTTTTTTTTTTTTTGGTTTTTCGAGACAGGGTTTCTCTGTGTAGCTTTGCGCCTCTCCTGGAACTCACTTGGTAGCCCAGGCTGGCCTCGAACTCACAGAGATCCGCCTGGCTCTGCCTCCCAAGTGCTGGGATTAAAGGCGTGCGCCACCACCGCCCGGCTTTTTTTTTTTTTTTTTTTTTTTTTTTTTTTTAATGTGTAGTCCAGGCTGGCCTCGAACTCATGATCCTCCTGCCTCTGCCTCCTTCAGCAAATCCTACCGGTGCGCGCCACCACAACCGGCTGCCAGATTGGTTCTTGACCAACAAAGAATAAGGGAGTATGACTCTGGAAAAGTAATGCCAGTGAGAACCATTTCTGGCCTATGAAGGAAAGGACACCAATAAGACAGACAGAACCTATGTTCCTAACACCTTATTAGGGGCTGCAATGTCAGCCCTGGTTGCTTCTGTCTGGACCACTAACTAAGGGAGAAATAAATGTTACCATGGTTAAGCCATAACTAATCTAGGACCTTTGTGACGGAATCTGAACCTCCATCTTTCAGATCCAAGTACTCACTATGATGGGTGTTCTTATAGATCATTATACAGAGGGACTGCGGATTCAAGACAAGCTCAGTGCATGATTAATATTCCCAACTCAAGGAAGTTGAGACCAAATCAATACAGACAAGAAGTTAACAGAGGCAGGATCTGAACCCAGGCAGTGTAGCTCCAGACCCCTCAGTACTACACATGAAGTGCCTGGTCCTAAAGAGTACTGCAGAAACAGCTCTGTCTCTAATAGTTATTATGGGATGCCTTCTTCCTCCCTTCAACCCCTTATCTCCCTTTCCCCCCGGGGATTCTGGTACTTACTTGGCTACCACCGAGTCCCCGCTGTCAATTACGGTGAGTGGTGGAGAGGTACTTGGTCCCTCAGTGCTGAGTGGGGAAGGGGTCCCAGAACTGGATGGCCAGGACACCTCCGACAGCTCAGGGGAATCGGTTGCTGTGGCCTTGGGAGCTTGTGGCCTTTGAGACCTGAACGGACCCGGGATTTAAATTGGGAGAAAACACAAGAAGAAAAAGTCAGACCAGAGGGTGACCCCTGTGGGCAATGAACATACATACAGGCAGTCCAAAAGAGAAGCCGTCCCACACTGTTACCAGTGGAAGGTAAGGGGGGTCTGTGGTCGGGGACGCAGCTGGTAGAGAGCTGGAAATGGGATGGCCACCAGCAGTGGGGTAGGGAGTTTCTCTTACTCTCTCATCCCCATTCTCATCACACGACTTCCTGCCTTCTAGTGGTCACTTCCTGCTATAAGTCTAAGGCACAGAACTTTACCTAAAGCGTGTCCTCACCTTGGGGCTCCAGTTTTGGCTTCTTGATGACCAATAGGGTTGTCCACCCTGGGGAACATTTCCAAAGGGTGTCTTGGATAGTGAAAAGTGACAGGCTACGAAAGAAGCACAGCATGTTAAGAGGAGGACAGAAGCTGACAATCCCCATGGATTGCTGGAGGAGATGGACTACAGTTGCCACGAATCTCCATCTGTAGTCAAGGCAATGCGAGTAGAGGCATGATTCCCATGACCTCTTGAAAGACTGAGGAGAGCCTAGAAACTGGTCATTGGTAGTTCTCCACTCTGGATCAGGCCTAGGAGGAGCTTTTAGTATTTATTTATTTTTAAGACAGGGTCTCACTCTGTAGCCATGGTTAGCTTTGCACTTGAAATGATCCTCCTGCCTCAACCTCTTGAGTGCTAGAATTACAGATGCTTTAGGAGAGGAATTTCAAAATCATGGACTCATGCCAGATACATGATGTTCGCCTGCAATCCCAGCACTCAAGTGGCTGGGGCGGGAGGATCCAAAGTTCCAGTCCAGAGGCGGGGGAGCTGGCTCAGTGAGTAAAGAACATGTGGACCTGAGTTCAAATCCACAGAACCCATGTAAAGCTAGATGTACTAGCACAAGTCTGCAATCTGAGTACTCCTACACTGAGGTCTGAGGTGGACACCGGAGAGCCCCCCAAAAGCCTGCGGGCCTGGAGTACTCAAAGGGGAACATCAAAGAGACCCTGTCTCAACAAGGTGAAAGATGGAGTTGGCACCTGCCTAGCAATCACAATGCCAGGGCTCATCCCCAGGTCCTCATCTGGGGAGTGGAGGAGAGGGGTTGGGGATGGCGAGGGGAATAGGAAGATGACAGGCAAGGTGAAAGATGAGGACAGACACCCGAGGTTGTCTGATTTCCACATGGTGCACCCACACTTACACACAGAAACAGATGCACTCACACACAAAGGCTACACAGAAAGATCTTGTCTCAAAACAAGAATAATATGTTATGCCGGGCAGAAGGATCTCTGTGAGTTCAAGGCCTGCCTGGGTACAGAGTGAGTTCCAGGAAAGGCTCCAAGCTACATAGAGAAACCCTGTCTCAAAAAACCAAAAAACAAACAAACAAACAAACAAAAAAAAAAAACCACAAAAAAAACCCACAAAAAAACTCAAAAACAAACAAAAATCAAACAAACAAACAAAAAAAGAATAACATGTTATAGCTTTATGGTTTCCACTCCAGGCTAACAGAATCAGAGTGTCAGCAAACAGGCTAGACACTGCATCTTCTCCACACCATCCAGGTAATTAAAATAAAGATTTATTTATTTTTGTGCATATGGCTGTTATGCCTACATGTGTCTGTGCACTACGTGTGTGCAGTGCCCTCGAAGGCCAGAAGAGAGTGTCGAATCCCCTGGAATTAGCACATTACAGATGAATGAGAGCAGCTATGTAGGTGCTGAGAATCGAACCTGGGGCCTCTGGAAGATCAGCCTCTGCTCCCAAACTCTGAGCCCTTTTTCCAGCCCCATCCAGGTAAAATATAGTCTGTTGTATTGTTTTGTATTTTTTTAACTGACACATGTTAATTGTACACGTTTATGAGGTACAGAATGATATTTCAATGCATATATACAATGTGTTACGATCAAATCAAGGTAATTAATTTCCATCTCTTTAAACATTTTCCATGAAGCCCATTTCATGAGTTCCAATTAAGACCACGACTAAAAAACAAGTAATTCATTAGCCAGGCGTGGTGGAGCATGCCTTTAACCCCAGAACTCAGGAGGCAGAGGCAGGAGGATCTCTGGGTTCAAGGCCAGCCTGGACTACAGAGTGAGTTCCAAGGCAGCCAGAGCTACACAGAGAAACCCTGTCTCGAAAAACAAACGAATAAAAAAAGTAATTTAAAAAGACAAAAATGGAAAAAGAACGAAAACAACAAAAGAGAAATAGACAAAAATAAAACAACAACAAAGAACCAGACTAAACCGTACACAATACGTTTCCGGTTAAGGGGAGGGGTACGTGGAGGCACAACACCCAATGAGGGAAGGGGTATATGGACTACAATCCCCATGATTCACCGGGCCCCTCCTAAGAGAGAAAGTTCAAAGACAACACACATGGATGTCTGGGTAAATTTGGAAACCAACAGACTCAATTCTCAAGTTTCTTTTGGACTCCCGTAGGGCCACCCAAAGAGAACAAAAGACATGAGATCCCAGGGACGGGGAAGTTTACGGCTGGAGCGCCCAAACCTGCGTAGCATCTTGGGAGTTGTAGTTCCAATACGATTGGGCCGGAGACCCCAGGCTCTAGCAAACCCATGTTGCCTTCCCCGGGCTTTCTGTGATCTCTGAGAGAGGGACCAACTTCACCTGCAGTCCGTCCTGCATTTACCTCAGCGTTAGTGCCAGCTGAACTCCTTCGCGGGACAGCCCGACGCCTATCCTCCTCGCTTAGTAACGCTGTCAGCTCCGCCCTCTTTTGGGCGGGGACCTCCAAGGTGACCAATGATAAACTAGAAAATAAAAGTAACGGGGAAAAGGGGCGTTCTCTCGTGACTGGCTGCAAAGCTGCTGAGAGCGCGTGTTTGATTGGAGACGGAGGAGCCTGCAGCAGTAATTGACAAGACTGTGGACCAATAGAAAGGATCAGAGGCTGGGCTGAAGCTTGAAAGAGAGCTAAGCGAGTTGGCTTTCGCAGTCCCCTTTTTCTAACCGCCAGAACTGTAGCAGGGAGGCCTGGCTCCAGCCTAACTACTGTTGCAGGGCTAACCGGGGGTGCCTCTCTTCACTTTGCTATCCTTCTATCTGTTGGGCCGGCGAACCTATCCTGATGGTCACCTTAACCACTTTCCTCTTGCTGCTGAGCAGCTGGTCTCACTCCTTGCCAGGCCCGGGCTCCTGGCCCAAGCAGTGGGATCAAAACGAGCTATTTCTGGCCCCGGCGCGCAACCCCTGGGGGCCAACCTGGAGTGTTCCTGCTCACGCCCCTGGTCACTGAGCACCCGAGGCTGAGTCAGAGGCACAGAATTAGGCCCGACCTGCTCTGGGGTAGGGTCTGTTCTGTGTCCTCCTGACAGCCTGGCGTGGCTGCGGCATTCTCCAGGAATCTGTTAATAAGACTGGTGCGTCATCCTCAGACCTGCCAGCCGGGCAGAGATGTTAAGAGGACTGAGAACTCTTAGGTGGACTTCTCGGGGCCCGGGTTCCCAACTGCCATAGTGGTTCGCCACACCTCTATGGGTCTGCCTCCTAAGTCTTAGCTTCCCCTTCTAGAAATGGAGAAGTCTTAATGACAGTTCCCTGGTGTCCTTTTCCAGGCATCCAGCAGGCGTTTAATAACTAGCCAAGTCATTATTGAAGTTTCTAAATAAGGCATACTAATGGCCGAGTCTGGCCTCAATCCCAGTGTCCCTGGGAGGCCCGCCGCGGGGGCCGGGCCGCACTGGGCACAGTATAAATCCGAGAGTGCGTGCGCTTGGGCACTGCGGAGCCCGGGGTTGCAGCGGAGAGCAGAATGGAGATCCCCGTGCCTGTGCAGCCTTCGTGGCTGCGCCGCGCTTCAGCTCCTTTACCGGGTTTTTCGGCTCCGGGACGCCTCTTTGACCAGCGTTTCGGCGAGGGCCTGCTTGAGGCCGAGCTGGCTTCACTGTGCCCTGCCGCGATCGCCCCCTACTATCTGCGCGCCCCCAGTGTGGCACTGCCTACAGCACAGGTGCCAGGCCTGGGGAGAGGGACAACTCAACTACCAACAAGACTAGCGAGCGGTCTGGTTCGCCCTGGGGTGGGGGTGCGGGAATGTCTATTGATTTTGAGTTTGGGGGAGAACGCCACCCTTTAGTGGGCCATTGGGAGTCCTCTGAATGTGGTGTTCTGAGGCCGGGTTATTGTTGCCCTGAGGGGTGAGGGGTGAGGGCGGAAGGACTAGATCACTACCTCAGGAGTCTTGATGACTGAAGGAGGCAGGTGCCCCGGGAATCTGGGGGAAAGGACAGTGAGTCCGGTAGGGTTGGAATGCCCTGCAGGTTGTGTATGGTGATGCCGCCTTTCCCAGAAAGGTCCGGTGATTTGAAGGGGGTCTTGAGCACTTTAAAGCAGGGGAAGGGGATCCATGCAGAGGGTACAGGAGGTCCCATGACCCGAGAACTCTGGAGATGGGGAAGTGGCATCTTGTTTGCTAGTGTGAGGTCTCGTAGCGGAGACGTGGCGGCTGTGGAGGCAATGACATGGGGTGGGGATACAGGTACCTAACTTGGTCACCCCGTGAATGTGGAAGCCCAGAAGAGGTGCACTCAGCGTCTACAAGGGGAGGGAGGAGGCCAGTTGTTTATGTGAGGTTGAGGTTCTGGTGACTCGAGAAGGGGACTATCCGGGTCCTCAGCAGCAGCACTGGAACCTACATGGGGTAGGGGTGCTGAGTCCCAGAAGCCCAGCCCCCACCTGATGCAAGTCCCACACCCACGCCTGGTATGTGCAGGTGCCCACGGACCCTGGGTATTTTTCCGTGCTGCTGGATGTGAAGCACTTCTCACCAGAGGAAATCTCTGTCAAGGTGGTCGGCGACCACGTGGAGGTCCACGCACGGCATGAGGAGCGCCCGGTAGGCCAGCAGGCCGGATGGGGCAGCAGGGTTGGGCAGGAGGGTGGGACGCTCAAGCCCATTTTTCTTCCCCAGGATGAACATGGATTCATTGCTCGAGAGTTCCACCGCCGCTACCGCCTGCCTCCCGGCGTGGACCCTGCTGCCGTGACCTCGGCACTGTCCCCTGAGGGTGTCCTGTCCATCCAGGCCACACCAGCAGCGGCCCAGGCCCCACTTCCATCGCCACCTGCTGCCAAGTAGGGGTCCGGGCATGACAGGACCGAACCTGGGAAGCCTCTTTAGGCTCCCTTTTAAAAGCCGATCTGACTCCACCGCCCAGCCAGATGTCCCAATCGCTGTCAAGACAGTTCCTCCCAACCAAATCTAGTGTCCTCCCTTCTCCCCTAGGACCTTTCCACCCCAAACCCTACCTGGGCCTTAGTAACCTAGACACCCTCCCTAACCTCCCGCCCACCAGCTTTCAGGCCCCACCCACAGTACCTCTCTAGAGACAACACAAACACTATCTCACCCTCTGCCTAGACCCCCACCTAACTGACCCTGTTTGGGGCTTATGTCACCACTCAGGCCTCCTATTGCACTTCTAAGTTGTAAAGCGCCGCTCTGCGACACCAGAGTACAATGAGGACAGCGCTTCCCCCATTCCAGGCCTGTCACCTAATTCCCCACAGTGACCCGTGGGCTAGCCAGTCTGACTGACTGCCTGGGCCTTCCTCATCAGAACATTCAAGCCTGGTCCACCAGACTCTAGATCCTGTCCCTGCAACCTAACAGTCCTCTGCCCCAGGCCATTTTAAACTTGAAACTCCAGGAGCCTAAGTTCCTGAATCCTGTTCTGACCTCCCAATCCTTGGACGTCTATTCCCAACCAATCAGGACCCCCAAACTCAAATTGTACAGACACTTCAACTTCCCCAGATGTGACAGGCCAATGAACCAGAACCCCTGAGTTCCTTTGTCGTGACTCCCCATCTGCAGTCAGACATCCTAGGCCACACCACCTCCACTTATCCTGTAAGACCAGTCACACCTTCACTCCCTGTCACCTCATTCCCTTCCTATATTCAGTCCCCAATAAATGTGCTAGAGACTTTCAATTGCCTCATGTCTGGGCCAGGAAGGATGGGCTGGCCAGTGTGGGTTGGGGGCAGGTTTATTGGGGTGGGGGAACTGGGGACATCACTGTCGATCATACATCTCCCGCAGAATCTTCATACTTTCTGAGTAACGAAGCTGGTTCCGATGAGATGCCTCCTTCCATCTAGGGAGGTAAAGGCGGATTTAGCAATTGCTGCAAAGGACACGGGGGCAGGGAGCAAGGGACAAGGGCATGCTCACCTCTGGCGGATGCGTTTCCAGCGTTGCATGTTGCGATAGATGAGTGTGGAAGGAGAAGGTTCAGGCTCAGAGGGCTGCATGGACAGAGAGACCCAGCTAGGTGGCCAGGCCCTAACCCCCAACATAGGCCCTGAAGCTCCAGGCCAGCCTTGGATACCTACTTCATCGTCAGGGGTACCCTGGGTCTCAGGCTGCAGTGGGGATGGAATTCGGGATCTGCAGGCATCTCCAAGTGGTCCAGGGGCTGTGGGTGGAGGCAGCTTGTACACATCACGACTTTTGCTGTTGATGACCTCTGAACCCTAGAGAGACGAAGCCCCATTATGAGGCCCAAGAGTCAGAGCAGAAGGTTGAAAGTACATGTCATCCCTCCTACCTTTCCCAGTGACACGGACATGAGGGGTCTGCCCAGAAACCTGTACTTGGAAGAGTCACAGCAGAGGGACACATACTTTCCACAGCTAGAGGATGGTCTTCCTGTTCTAGGGACCGGGTCTCCTTGTCAGCCTGAGAACCCTGGTCTACCCTTACCAAGCCCACGGAATTCCATCTATACCTGTCAGCCCAAGGTGGGGGGTCAAGATGCCTGCCTTAAGGAATTGTCCAGGGAGTGCCATATCTACTCTTATCTTGACAGAGTCAAGTCATATGTCTGTCCCAGAGATCCCTGTCTACCGTCTTAGGCCAGACGACTTCCAAACCCCCATTACCCTCCACCCAGCTCATAGGGTCCACATTTGCTCACCAAGGCCCCATCTGGTAGCCACATCTGTTTGCACTAAAGATCCCTGTTTAGCCTTTTATTTCTTGGAATCCCTGTTCCCTAGGAAGCCATATCTATCTGGCCTAAGGATCTCTGTCCATGTTCCTCACCTAATGGCACAGAGCTGTGTCCTACCTGACTCTCTATACATTTAGGGGCCAAGATTATACCTATCTACCACTAATGGAGGGGGAGTTCTTGAGCCTATCCACCCACTGCTCTCTCTGGCCTCTGGGTCAGGACCCAACACTCATCCCACCTCCTCATCCTCAGGCAGAGGGGGCAGTGGTGAGCTGGGTGACCGCTCACGCTCTCGCACTGAGGGGCTGTTGCGCATCCAGGCACGGCAGATGGGGTACAATGGTGTGCTCTCACTGAACTGGGCCAAGTCCACACTCCGGTCAAACAGCTTGATCACATATGTGTCTGGGGTGGTGAGGTGGGACATAAATGAGCACCCTTATTTAGTCCCTGGCTCCATGCCCACCCTCTCGGGCCCCTGTCTACTCACTGGATCTCTGAGGACCCCCCTCAGCCAGTCCATCGTCCATCTCCCTCCTCTTCTTCCTCCGCTGGTGGGGGAAGCGGGCAGATGGCCTGTGTGGTGAAGGTGAGTGTCAGGCCTGGAGCAGGGGACTGGGGACCTGAGAGTGGGCTGGGGCCACAGCCACCTTACCTTTTGCCAGTGGCAGCGATGGAGCAATCCCTGCAGGGAGAGAGAGGGCATCAGCAGGCTGAGCCTTTAATGAGCACCTGCTCAACACCCCCACCCCAAGGCAGAGGCTATGTGGTTCAGTAATAGGGCATTTGCATAGCTAGGAAAAAGCCCCGGGCTTCAACCCTAGCACTGAAAACAAACAAAAATGGACATCCTGGGGTTTACTGGTGCCCCTCGGGCCTTGTATCCCACAAACAAGGTGTTAGCCCCTTATGCCACAGGTATCTCTGTCCATATAAGACGGTTAGGACTCAGAGGAGGGAAAAGTTACCTAACCAGACTCTCAGGTCTAAATCCCATCAAAACCCCTTACTTGTTGTGTGTATCCGAGGGCGTTTTCCCAGCGTCTTCATCCAGACGTTCCCTGGGAGGAAAACAGCACTACTGGCTTGGGGTACCAAGGGCCCAGAGTGTGATGAGATTGAGTAGTCTCCCCAGGAAACACCTCCCTGGGTCAGCCTCTAGGCTCCCATCCAGATCCCCATCACAATCAGAGAGTCCAAACACAGTTCTCACCCTTGTGGTCTCCCAGGCTGGAGCACACCCTACCTGTCCATGTGACTCTTCTCCAGTAGACACTGAAGAACGGCATCCAGCTGGTTCCGGGCTTTGGCCATCTCCATCTCTGAGGGCAGAAGGTACAGAGCAGGAGTCAGCCCTCTGTGCACATCCCACATCTTCTGTGGCAATCCTATGGTCTGGTCCAGGTCCCCTGAAAGCAGCTTTGGTGCCACTCAGCGGAGAGACACAGAACTGGGCAACTGAGCCTTAGGCAGGGGGTCAAGTGAGGTTGCTCCCACTGCTCCATACTGTTAGCTGCTCTCCCAACACAACGCCAAACTTAGAATCTATGCTCTGGATATCTTCCACGGACAGCCCTTAGGGTCCTTCCACTGGGTCCCCTACTAGGTCTCTCTCTCTAAATCTACCCCTGCTTCCTCAATTCACACCGTGAAGAGTGACCCACCAATCCACAGGCTCCTGGACTCACCATGGATACTCCTTTCCTGTCCTGGTCTCAGCCCACCTGGCTTCCTGAGTGTCTGCCCATGTCTTCCCTCCCCACCTTGCCCTCTCCTCCCACTCAGCTCCCAGCCTCAGCTCCTCTCCTCTTCCGATCCACTTTCCACGATGTAGACAAAAGACCCTTCCTAAAAGAAAGCCAAGCCTGGCTAGGCACAGTGGCATATGTTTGCTATCCCACACTCTGGATGCTGAGGCAGGAAGATAAAGAGTTCAAGGCCAGCCTCAGCTGCATGAGACCCTGACTCAAACAATAAGCAAAACAAAGAAAAATAATAAAAACAGACAACCAACCCCAGCCTAGAACTCTTCAGGATTCCACAATCCTGACCCCAGAAAACAGGGTCTGTCCTCAGCCTGGTCTTTCCAAGCTTACCCCTGTACGACCTGCAGAGTTGTAGTGAGGCCCCTCCACTTTTTTTTAGATACAGCGTCTCTCACTAGGTAGCCCTGGGATGGCTTGAAATTTGCTAACTAGACCCAAACTGGCCCTGAATTCAGAGATCTGTCTGCTTCTTCCTTCCATGTACTGGGATTAAAGGCGTTTGCCAACACAAACTGCCCGCCCCCTCCACTACTCCACTCAAGTTTTGTTGTTATTGGACTATTTTGGTTTGGGTTTTTTTGTTGTTGTTTTTTTTTTTTTTTTTTTTTTTTTTGCATTTTGCATTTTGCATTTTGTGGTACACCTTTACCAACTCACTCCTTGGTTCAAAAACCTTCCTAGACCACCCATTTCCCTCAGAGGAAAAGTCAACAGTCCCTTCCTGGGCCCACAGACCTGTCCTCCTCCCCATCACCTCTCCGCCTCTCTCTCTTCTCCGCCCCAGCCACCCTCACCTCCCTGCTGCTCCCTTGGCCCACTGGCTACTCCCTCACACAGCCGCTTCCTCCCACCTTGTGTATTTTCTCATCGTGTGGGTCTCATGATGCCCAGGCAGACCATGAAATCCTGGGATCCAGTTATTGTCTAGTTTGGTTAGCTGTTACTACAGGGCTTCCCCACCAGGGTCTGGTTTTACTTATTTTTCAGGTCTGTGGATGGAACCTGGATCCTAGTGCATGCTGGGTAAACAATCTGCCACAGAAGTGCACCTATACCCCCTATCTTGTTTTAGGTAACATTTACCCCGTTTAACAGCTCACATCATTATCTACTACGGTCTACCTTTTCTTTCTGCACTCCCTCCTCGCTCCCTTTACCATGCCATTCTAGGGGTCCTGTTAGAGTCCGCCTGAGGCTCTGTTTTCTCATCCATCACACTACCTACACTCTAAGGTTACTGAATACAGCAATTGAGAATTGATTCCCTATATTTCAGGGTCACACCACATTTGCTGATTCACGACCACTGCCAGAAACAGGAAAACTGAACAAGAAAGGACCCTTCTTAGAGTTAGGGGTTCAGGACCCCGAGGTTTTACTATCATCACGGGGCCGGAACCACCACCATTCAATCTCAAAGCTACTTAGAACAGCCCAGGATGGCTTGAAGGTGGCCATGCTCCGTGCGTCTGTCAGATGGCTGCAGAGAGATGTCACATAGTTCACTTTTTCGCGATAACCCATGTCTCTCGGGTGTCCTGGATCCCCAGTCCTCACCTGATTTCTCCACTTTTACCTTTACCGGGAACATGGTTTGGGTCCAGGTCTAATTCGCTGGATCAGAAAAACTTAGAGGCGGCAAGATTCACAGGCCAAGGCGGGAAGTGGGCAGGAAAAGGTCAAAGGTAAGTCTGGGCACCACTGGTCCTGGGGCCCCGAGCACCTTCCAGTCGCGATTGCCTTGGCCG